>NC_133327.1:119066580-119391580 GCF_042186555.1 Aquarana catesbeiana
TGAAAGCTGAAAATTGGTCTGGTCAGGAAGGGGCGAAAGTGTCTGGTATTGAAGTGGTTAAATACCAGAAAAAGCTGTGAATATTTGCAGTCAATAGAACCTGCAAGGCCTTTCTAGCTTCACAATAGGAGGGTAGGAATGAAATGGCGTCCTTGTGTGTCATAGCCATGATAAAGACCATCACTTTGTCCTTTAAAGCAATAGACCTTCAACAGACCATGGCCATATCGTGCATGCTGGAAACGTGATGATGAAGTTCCCGGGAGGTGTTGCTTTGACAGCCTGGCTGCAAAGGAAGGAGCTGGAAAGTGATGGCGACCGCAAACTTCAAAGCAACATTCAAGTCGCAAATCATGGAGCTCAGATGAAATAAAATCAGCAAGGGAAGCACCTTCACATTTAACCCTATCAATGGTAAGCTTTGCTGAGGCTAGAGTTGGACACCATACGTGACTTTTTTAATGCATTTTTATACTTTCCCTTTAAAACACCACAACTAAATAGTAAAAAAATGCTTTTATTTGTATTGTGTATGTTAAACCTTGTGCAGATTTTTGTTATCCAAACACCTATTCATAAAAACCGAATACATGTTTGTGCTGCCCATCGTGAATTTGTATTAAGGAAAGTGTGCAAGGGTTTTTCTCCAAACCGTTTTTAGGTTATCATGGAATGTAAAGTATGTCAAATACGGATGGATTTACTCAGTGAATGCACAGAATGCTGTTAAGACAACCTGTGTTTAAGTGGAATTCTTGCTGTTCTCTTACAATACACTTTCACCTTGAAGAGAATTAATTGTCTGAAAAAAAAAAGAATGTTCACATGGTCTCTCCATCACATGGCAAATCCTCGGTCTAAGCCGTTCTTCTTCCGCTTTTATTCTGACAATTTCTTTGTGATAGTCCAAAAATGTATTTCATGACCGTGAAAGGGTGTACGTGTGTGATTACTGCGATTGTGTCTTTTGTGCCTTTACACTGTATCATCGGATCTAAAGAAAATCTCATACTTATATTTGCCTCATTTCTAAAAAAGTCTTATATATAGATAGATATCTATCTATCTATATATATATATATATATATATATATATATATATATATATATATATATATATATATATATATTTATGGTTGGAGCCCTATGTCCGATATGGACATAGATAACATTTATAATTAAGATAAGACTTACCATCGGAAATAGACCTGGAAGTGGAGGCTGCAGCGTCTGTCACCACCTGGGGTGACTGGGCCGAAACCATGGGTATAAATAGGGATATGCCATTCCAGGCGGACAGGAATTCCTCCCACATAGATAGGTCCGCTATTGCTGCGGAGTCTAGATTTAGGATCTGGTCGGGGTCTTGTGTTTCTGACAGGAATCTCAGCAGGCATGACACGAAGGTGCGGCCTTGTGGAATAATTCGCATGGCGAAATTAAGCATTCCCAGGAGAGATTGCAACTGCTTTTTGGTGCACCCCTTGGTGTGGGTGAATTTGTGAAGGGCCGCCCTAATGTGGGTTAGTTTGTCGAGGGGGAGACTGGCTTGCATAGCGCAGGTGTCTAAGTTGACCCCGAGAAAGGTGATGTTGTGTGCTGGGCCGTCGACTTTGTGCTCGGCGATGGGAACATTGAGATTTCTGAATATCACTCTGAGTTTGTCGAGGTCTTCTGGGGGCTTGCTAGGAGGTTCTATTAGTAGGAAGTCGTCCAGGTAATGGATGACTTCTTGGCACTGAGCCTTGTGTAATAGTATCCAAGCAAGGGCCTGAGCGAATGTGTCGAAGAGCCAAGGGCTACTCTTCGAACCGAACGTCAGTTTTGTGGCAAAATAATATGCCTCCTTCCACTTGATGCCATGCCAGCACCAAAGGGATGGGTGGATAGGCAGGAGCTTGAAGGCATCCGAGATGTCAGCTTTGGAAAGCCAGGCACCTGTACCTGCTTTGATGATTGCTTGTATCGCCATGTCCACGGAGGAATATTTTAGGGAGAATTCTTCGGAGGGGATCAGGGAATTGAGACTGGGGATGTGGGAAGAATGAGGCGCAGACAGGTCGTACACCAAACGTAATTTATTTGTGAATTTGCCCTTGACAAGCCCAATAGGGCTGACTCTCCAAGTGCTGAAAGGGGGCTGAGTGAAAGGGCCTATAACGTACTCTCGGTCTACTTCTGCTTGTAAGAGCCGATCTATGGCTTGTTCGTCAATGGCTGCTGAACGAAGATTCCCACATTCGTAAGTACTGTGGGGTAGAGAAATGAGGCCGGTGTGAAAGCCTACTGTGAAGCCCTGGATAAGGTAGGTGGCCAGGGAGGGGGTGGGATGTGAGGTGAGGTAGAGTCCTAGCCATAAGACGTTGATCCGGCTTAGTCATGCCCTCTTCTGTTGTTTGACTTCGCACAAGTTTCTTGGGTGCGCTCTTTGGCATAAGGTGCAGATGTGGAGTAGGCGGCACTGACTGAAGTTGCAGGACCCGTAATTGTAATTATTGCAGATGGCTGCCCCTCCCACGGTTCGGACTGGGCGTCCGAATTTGTCCACCTGAGGCGTTTGTTCAGGGGCCGATTGACCCTGAAGAGCACCGGAGGTAGAGGGAAATTCGAAGGGACGTCTGGTTGTCGCATTGGCGCACCAGGTGGCAGTGTGAGTGGAGGACTGGCAAATCGCGCACAGGGGAGAGCGTAAGCCGGCAAAATGGCGGCAGAACAGCTCTGTGTCCATGAGACTCCAATTTGTTGTTGTTTGGAACTGTGTGAGTCTGGCCGCAGCCTTTGCGGAAAAGGAACGGTGGTAGTCGTAAAAGGTAAATCCTCCATACTTGTAGCCCAAGTCTACTACCGTATGGAGGTACAAGTCCAGCTCTTCCCTTCTGCTGGGGGCGGCTGAGCATAGGACGTCTCTCAGCATGCCAAAGGCCAGGGTGAATTCTGGGACGGATAACTTGCGGTTCAGTCTGGGGTCTTTGGCTTTAAGGACCACCGATATGTCACCCCAGGAGTAGGCCTTATTTTCTGCCAGATCGTGCACAGAAATAAGGAGAGAGGCCAGGTTGACGTCCCTGCTGTCCAAAATGTCCTTCCTGATGCTGGTTGGAACCAAATGGGAGGGGTAGACAATGGGGCTCCAGCCTGAGGTACCTGCAGGAAGGGGTGTTAAGGTTTGGGTTGCGGTTGGGTCGGGGATAGCCGCGGCCGGTCGTGCCTCCAGGAGTGCCACCCTGGTTTGTACGTCTGTGACCGAGGTAGACAGGGACGACACCATCGTGTGAAGTTGTGAGATGGCTGAAGATATTGACTGGAGGGATGCCTGCTGGGTACTGGGTCCTGCTGCTGGTGGGGGAAAGAAGAGTTTGAACAGCTCGCCTTTTCTCGCTGTGGCGGGGAAGGGCACACCCCTGCGTCTTAGCTCTGCCATCAGTTTGGGGATAGTCCATCCCCTGAGGGACTGCACGCTGCCGCTCTCTGAGACCAGGGAAGGTGACAGAGGGGCCGTGAAGTCTTCGCTGCCGGCCTGAGACATGGTAGATCTGGTGAGAATATCCTGTCTTGAGCTCTTATTTTGGTTGACTGTAACCTATTGGGGGTGACATGAATTTCAAGTTTTTTTCTTTGATTCCCTGAGTCATACTTACCCGACTTATTTTCTCCCACTTTTTTTTTTTTTTTTTTTTCTTTACCTGAGGGGATATCGTCCAACCTGGTGCAGGGTGGACCTACTGAACTTTGACTGACCTGGAGGAAAATGAAAGGTGATAATTCGTGAAGGGTTTGCTGACTAACTTGAAGCCATGACTTGTATGGTGCTTACAATCTTGTGACAATGAAATGATTTGAAATGTTTGCCTTGATTATGAAATGAGTGAACTCCATGACAGAGGTCCAGCTCGGTCGTGTCGTGACTGATCCGACCGTGAACCGGGCTCTGGAGCATGTACTGAAATGAGGCAACTGAAAACATTGGTGCACACCGGGACGAATCGGTGCATGTTTGATGCATCTGGATTCGAATCGGAGCGCAGTATGAAACGAAATGAGAGAAATGTTTACCTTGACCGAGGCTCGAATTGGTTGTGCCGCATTTTGCGACTGGCAACGCACCGAGCTCTGGTATAGGTATGGATACGGCCGAAACAACTGAGGCATTCCGTGACGAATCGGTGCATCTCGGATGCGACTGGTTTCGAAACGGTGATGCGCTGTGGGAGTGAAATGGTAGCAATTCCATGACAGAGATGCGGATCGGTCGCCCGATATCTGCGACTAGCTATGATCCAGACTCCGGAGCATGTTTCAGAAATGAGGCCGAGCCCTGGGGCACGCCGTAACGAATCGGTGCATGGAGGATGCGACTGGATTCGAAGCGGAGCGCAGTAAGTGCAGGTGTAACATATTGTTTGCCATGACAGAGGCGCGAATCGGTCGTGCTGCTGTAGCGACTGACTACGAATCGGACTCTGGAGCATGTACTGAAATGTGGCTAATACCTAGGGCACGCCGAGACGAATCGGTGCATTTCCATGCGACTAAATTCGTATCGGAGCGTGATACGTGGCAATGAAATGATAACCATGACAGAGGTACGAAGCGACTGATAATGACGTGACTCTGGAGCATGTACTGAAATGAGGCCGTAATTACTGGGGCACACCGGAGCGAATCGGTGCATCTTTTAGGTGCGACTGGATTCGAATCGGAGCGCGGTACGTGACTGAAATGAGAAATGATTTGAAATGGTTTGAAATGTTAGAAATGTCTTTAGAAATGTTTCAGAAATGAGAAATGATTGGTATCGAACTCACGTGGTTCGAAAAGATTTATGCATTTACAAATCGCTGTGGCTGTCTACTGACACATGTTTAACAATTTAGAACTGTCTGAAATGAAGCGACGCTTGCGTCGCTGTGGTTTCCTCAGATAACGCGAAATGGTAACATGACGACAGTGCGAGTGATACACATGCGGTTACGTTCGTGAAATTTGCGAGTGATTCGTAATTCTAATATCACGGTTTAGTGACATGACATAAAAGTACGTAAAAACAAAAATCCGAGGGGACCCTACCTGCGACAGCCCAGCCAGACGCGTGGTGCGAACGAATCGGTAAACGCGGGCTTCAAAAAACTCTCGGGCACGGAGATCACGAATGCGGGAACTTGTGAGCCAAGTATTTGCGAACGCTGAAATCGGAATAGTCGGCCTAGTGACGTATATCGCGCACAGGAAACCGACAAGCACCACAGGTGAGCGGGCTGCTTAAATACCCCCCGGGCTCCTCCCATAAATTCAGGCCACCATACTGGCCTTCCTACATATATATATATATATATATATATATATATATATATATATATATATATATATATATATATATATATATATATATGTATATACACAGTAGTACCTTGGATTATGAACATAATTTGTTCCAGAAGCTTGCTTGTAATCCAAAGCACTCATATATCAAAGCACGTTTCCCCATTGGAATCAATGGAAACTAAGATAATTTGTTCCAGTGTCACTGCTAGTGTATGCCGTACCGCATGTGGCCAGAGGTGACACTCGGAAACGCTCAGAGACACTCAGAGACATTTCGAAAAGCTCAGAGACACTCGAGAATGGAGTGTTTCGAAGAGTTTTCAAGTGTCTCCGAGCATCCCCGAGTGTCCCCGAGCGTCACCGGCGCCCCTGCACCACTGGCCATATGCGGTACTGCACACCCCAGAGGCTTGAATCCTGCTCGTCTTGCAAGACAACGCCCGCAAATCGAGTCAGGATTAAAAAAAACAGCTTGTATTGCGAAACACTCATAAACCGCGTTACTAGCAATCCAAGGTTTTACTGTATATTTTATATATATATATATATATATATATATATATATATATATATATATATATATATATATATATGTATATAGATATATAAACACATATACATAGAACCACATACATAGGTCTTTATAGCGGCACCAACTTTAGATATTCAGGTTTAGGGTGTGCCCCCCCAACCCTTTGTTCATATATATATATATATATATATATACATATATATACAGTTGTGCTCAAATATTTGCATACCCTGGCAGAAATTGTGAAATTTTGGCATTTATATTGAAAATATGACTAATCATACCAAAAAACTGTCTTTTATTGAAGGAGAGTGATCACATGAAGCCATTTATTATCACATATTTTTTGGCTCCTTTTCAAATCGTAATGATAACAGAAATCACCCAAATGGCCCTGATGAAAACTTTACATACCCTGAAATGTTTGGCCTTGGTACAGACACAGAAGGTGGCACACACAGGTTAAAATGGCTATTAAAGCTTAACCGCTTGCCGACCAGCGCAGAATGGCACTGGCAGGCAAAAGGGTACAGGTACGTCCCCTTTAAAAAGCGGTGGCACGAGCGCGTGCGCGCCACCGCTGTCTCCACAGTCTCCGTGATCATGACCGCGGGTCCCGTGGACTCGATGTCTGCCGGGTGCCTGTGATTGTGTCACGGAGAGGAAGAACGGGGAGAAGCTTTTGTAAACAAAGCATTTCCCCGTTCTGCCTAGTAACAGGACAGTGATCACAGCTCTCTGTCATCGAAAGCAGTGATCACTGTCCTGTGTGTTGAAGCCCAGCCTTCTCACAGTTAGACTCACTCCCTAAGACACACTTAACCCCTTCACTGCCACCTAGTGGTTAACCCCTTCACTGCCAGTGTCATTTACACAGTAATCAAAGCATTTTTATAGCACTGATGGCTGTATAAATGACAATGGTCCCAAAATAGTGTCAAAAACGTCCGATGTGTCCGCCATAATGTCGCAGTCTGGATAAAAATCGCAGATCGCCGCCGTTACTAATAAAAAAAAATATTTAAAAAAATGCCATAAAACTATCTCCTATTTTGTAGACGCTATACTTTTTGCGCAAACCAATCAATATACCCTTATTGTGGGTTTTTTAACCAAAAATATGTAGATGAATACATATCGGCCTAAACTGAGGAAAAAAATGTTTTTTTATATATTTTTGGGGGATATTTATTATAACAAAAAGTAAAAAATATTGCTTTTTTTTCGAAATTGTCTCTTTTTTGTTTATAGCAAAAAAATGAAAACCGCAGAGGCAATCAAATACCACCAAAAGAAAGCTCTATTTGTGGAAAAAAAAGGACGTCAATTTTGTTTGGGTACAAGGTCGCACGACCGTGCAATTGTTAGTTAAAGTGACGCAGTGCTGAATCGCAAAAAGTGCTCTAGTCAGGAAGGGGTAAATTCTTCCGGGGCTGAAGTGGTTAATTTCCCACACTTATCGCAATTAGTGTCTGTGTATAAATAGTCAATGAGTTTGTTAGCTCTCACTTTAATACCCTAAGCAGGCTAGACACTAAGTCATGGGGAGGTAGAAAAGAACAGTCAAAAGACCTGCGTAACAAAGTAATGGAACTTTATAGAGATGGAAAAGGATATAAAAAGATACCCAAAGCCTTGAATATGCCAGTCAGTACTGTTTAATCCCTTATTAAGAAGTGGAAAATTCAGGGCTCTTTTGATACTAAGCCAAGGTCAGGTAGACCAAGAAAGATTGCAGCTACAAAGAATTGCCCACGATACATAGAGAGAAATACAGGCTGCTCTCCAAAATGATGGTGTGGTTGTTTTTAAGGAGCACAATTCAATGATACTTGAACAAAAAAGAGCTGCATGGTTGAGCTGCCAGAAGGAAGCCTTTACTGTGCCAACGCTACAAAAAAGCCAATGAGGCATGTCAAGGGGTTGTTGGGCATTGTGTAATCAGGCTTTTTTGTGGAACTTGTGCAGTAAAGGCTTCTTTCTGACAACTTGACCATGCAGCTCTTTTTTGTTCAAGTATCATCGTATTGTACTCCTTAAAAACAACCACACCATCTTTTTCCAGAGCAGCCTGTATTTCTCCTGAGGTTACCTGTGGGTTTTTTCTTTGTATCCTGAACAATTCCTGTGGCAGTTGTCGCTGAAATCTTTCTTGATATACCTAACCTTGGCTTGGTATTAAGAGATCCCCAAATTTTCCACTTATTAAATGATTGAACAGTACTAACTGGTATAGTCAAGGCTTTGGATATCTTTTTATATCCGTTTCCGTTTATATCTGTTTCCATCTTTGTAAAGTTTCATTACCTTGTTATGCAGATCTTTTGACTGTTCTTTTCTGCTCCCCATGGCTTAGTGCATGGCTTAGTGCATCCATGTGAGCGCTAACAAACTATAACTATAGCTAAAACTAGATATAACCTTTCAGGTCAGTCTTGCCGTCTCCTGACTCACAATCTACAATACACATAACTAGAAACACATCCCCCAATAGTTTGCTAGGAGACAAAGATGTGTTAATGAGCACAATTATCAATGGGTGAAAGACCCTCCAGACTAGTAGACAACAGGAGACCCAGGGCTTTCCAGATCTCATTAATCAGCATTCCTTTCACATACATCGGCTATGAGTCCCACACTGGCAGAGACCATCATGGCCTTTTGTATTACATAACAGAATATCTTCCTAAATGCTTGAAGCTCCTTCAAATGCCAGGGCATATAGTCAGTAGGCAAGAAGCTAGCATTCAGTTCCCTCCAAAAGCCTCTGTCCCGGGTGAGTCTATCACAATGTGTTCCCTTGATTTTACCCCTTTTTGCTTTATAAACTTTATTATGGTACATTAATCTAGAGTTGGTGGAAAACAAGATGGCGGGTGTCATGGATGTAGGAGTCATAATTAAGCAATGACATAGCACAAAATACGTCAAATTTTCACAGTCCCGACAGTGTCTTTTTTCTGTTGCTGTCATGCCTAAGGCTACTTTCAGACTGGGGTGGGCGTCGGCGGTAAAGCAACGCTATTATGAGCGGCGCTGCCCCATTGATTTCAATGGGCAGGGGTGCTTTGGGAGTGGTGTATACACCGATCCTACAACGCTGCAAAGATGCTGCTTGCAGGACTTTTTTGACCATCCTGCAAGCGCACAGCTCCAGCGTGAAAGCACTTTCACATTGGAGTGGCAGGAGAGGCTCTTTACAGGCGCCATGCAGGCGCTATTTTTAGCGCTGTATCGCCTGTAAAGCGCCTCAGTGTGAAAGTAGCCTAAATAAAGTGGATAATTTTGAAGTGCAACTGTCCGGATTGTTGAAGGAGGTGGATGTATATTGGGGCATTTTATTCCATTACTTTCTTCTGATAAATTAACTATGTTGTGTGGGAAGTAATTAAAACACATGAGATAAACTTATGAGTACTGCACATGAATATATACATATACAGTATCTATATACAGTACACCCCTCACATTTTTGTAAATATTTTATTATATATTTTCATGTGACAACAGTGAAGAAATTACACTTTGCTTCAATGTAAAATAGTGAGTGTACAGCTTGTATAACAGTGTAAATTTGCTGTCCCCTCAAAATAACTCAACACACAGCCATTAATGTCTAAACCGCTGGCAACAAAAGTGAGTACACCCCTAAGTGAAAATGTCCAAATTGGGCCCAATTAGCGATTCTCCCTCCCTGGTGTCATGTGACTCATTAGTGTTACAAGGTCTCAGGTGTGAATGGGGAGCAGGTGTGTTAAATTTGGTGTTATCACTCTCACTCTCTCATGCTGGTCACTGGAAGTTCAACATGGCACCTCATGGCAAAGAACTCTCTGAGGATCTGAAAAAAAGAATTGTTGCTCTACATAATGATGGACTAGGCTATAAAAAAATTGCTAAGACCCTGAAACTGAGCTGCAGGCAGCACGGTGGCCAAGAATATACAGCGGTTTAACAGGACACTTTTTCCACTCAAAACAGGCCTCGCCATGGTTGACCAAAGAAGATGAGTGTACATGCTCAGCGTCATGTCCAGAGTTTGTCTGGGAAATAGACGTATGAGTGCTGCCAGCATTGTTGCAGAGGTTGAAGGGGTGGGGGTCAGCCTCTCATAGCTCAGACCATACGCCGCACAGTGCATCAAATTGATCTGCATGGCTGTCGTCCTAGAAGGATACCTCTTCTAAAGATGATGCACAAGAAAGCCCACAAACAGTTTGCTGAAGACAAGCAACTAAGGACATGGATTACTGGAACCATGTCCTGTTGTCTGATGAGACCAAGATAAACTTATTTGACTCAGATGGTGTCAAATGTGTGTGGCAACAACCAGGTGAGCAGTACAAAGACAAGTGTGTCTTGCCTACAGTCAAGCATGGGGAGCTACGGTTCATTGAGGGAACCATGAATGCCAACATGTACTGTGACATACTGAAGCAGAGCATGATCCCTTCTCTTTGGAGAGTGGGCCGCAGAGCAGTATTCCAACATGATAATGACCCCAAACACACCTCCAAGACGACTACTGCCTTGCTAAAGAAATTGAGGGTAAAGGTGATGGACTGGCCAAGCATGTCTCCAAACCTAAACCCTATTGAGCATCTGTGGGGTATCCTCAAATGGAAGGTAGAGGAGCGCAAGGTCTCTAACATCCACCAGCTCCATGATGTCATCATTGAGGAGCGGAAAAGGACTCCAGTGGCAACCTGTGAAGCTCTGGCGAACTCCATGTCCAAGAGGGTTAAGGCAGTGATGGAAAATAATGGTGGCCACAAAAAATATTGACACTTTGGGCACAGTTGCACATTTTCACTTAGGGGTGTACTCACATTTGTTGCCAGCGGTTTAGACATTACAAGCTGTACACTCACTACTATACATTGTAGCAAAGTGTAATTTCTTCAGTGTGGTCACATGAAAAGACAAAAAAAAAAATGTAAATGGTGTACTCACTTTTGTGAGATACTGTACATTGTATAGAATAATCATCAAACGTTACCTGGACACCACAATCATTTCAAGCAATTTGTAGCAGTAACTAAACTTTGGGTGATTCCTTATATTTCTGCATAATATATGTATTTATTGTACATGTAGCCACCTTAACCACTTTTCCACCAGGCCAAATTTTTAATTTTCTGCACAAATGTAAATGTTCTGCATTTTACACACGTCCTGAATTGGCTCCTAGAAATGACATTTAACCTTCAAACAATTACATATTTTCTGAAACCAGAGGCCTTGTGGAGTAAATTGGTGGACACTGCAATTTGTATATCAAACGCATTGTTTCAGGAAAAAATACACTACACTAAAATAAATTAAATGAATTGTAAGGCATACGAAAACAATATAATACCCAGATTTAAAAAATATAAAATATGGGGTTGCATGGAGTAAATGAATACCAAACATGTCAAGCTTTAAATTGCATGTATCTGCCAGATGGAAAAAAAACTACAGTACCCAAAATTGTCCTTAGGTGGTGCTTAAAAGCCTTTATGGGTTATCAGTTAGAGTTAACCAGGACAACTAACAACTCTAAGTTCATTTTCTTCATCAGCTCATCCCCCACAGTTATTACCTTTTGTATCACATAACCCTCCCTTCTAGATTGTAAGCTCTAACGAACAGGGCCCTCTGATTCCTCCTGTATAGAATTGTATTATAACTGTACTGTCTGCCCTAACGTTGTAAAGTGCTGCACAAACTGTTGGCGCTATATAAATCCTGTAAAATAATATAATAATTAAGGCCCTAGAATTATTGCTATCATTCCAATGTTAGGAACATCACCAGCGCACCTATGCACGCTTTTTTTCAGGTGCATGTGGTGGGTGGCAGGGATGCTTTCCATTTTTTTTTAAATAATTTTATATTTTTTATTAATAATTAGAAAGTTATTTTTATAACATGTTTTAATTTTTTTCCTTTACTTTGCTATTACAATAGAGCCAACAAGCCCCCTATGAGATAGCGTGGACAGATGACAGGTTCTCTTTATAGCAACATTAGAGGCCTATTAGACCCCTAATGTCACCTACTGTATGTCCTCCACTGCAGTTAATCAAGGACAAGTTGCTTACCCAGCCACAGTGGCCAAGGAATGAAGCAATAAAGGTCAAAAGTAACAAAATGCTTGTTGCTTCCAGGTTCCTTAGTCGCAGAGGAGATCAGGGAATGAATGCTCCCCTATCTCCTCCCACTTAACATCCTGAGATAATTTACTTGGGTCCTGGGATCCCTGTATAAGAGGAAAGCCCAGGAACCATTTGAGGCAGGGATGGCGGGGAAGTCGAGGTTGGAACGTCACCAGTATCAATCGACGGATTAAATTAATAACACCAAGCTCATGGCTGCAGCAGAGGTTTCTCATGTCAGATCTGGCCCCTGCCCCTCTATGACTGATGATCTGATGACTAATAGGAGAAAGCAGCAGGAGGGGTGGAGAAAGCACATATCCACAGGATGGATAATTAAGGAGCAGGAAGATCTTTTCAATGCAGGCCCTTGGATACAGCTTTCTCTTCAGAAAAGAGAATAGGGAGCAGTACAGTGGTGACATTACCAATTCTCTCTTTGGATCTTGGGAGACTAAACATTAGAGGCTGGCTATTACACTGCATATATACAACTATCAGGCCACAGAACAGGAGTGCCTAGGCAGAGTGACAAGTCAGGAAGTGCACTGATATTTTTCAGGAGCAATTAGAGGCAAAGGGTAAAGTTTTCAGGATAATAATTAGGCAAAGTTAACCTTCCTCTATATATTTTCTATAAAATAGTAATTATTACTTTTTGAGTTTAGATCCACTGTAAAGAGGTACTGTTGTAGGCAGGTGAAAGAGTCCCAATTCAGCTACAGGACACCCCTTGTGGTAGGTGGACTTACAGGAATTGTCCTGACCTCTCCCTATGTAGCACTAACTCTCGGTGGAGCTGCTGGTTTATTGCAGGCTGTTACCGTCACCTTTGCTACCTCTATTTCACCAGAACCGGGTCTAGGGTCCCGCTGAATTTATCACCACACGATATAGGCACCGGACACTTGAGTATCTTTTCCAATGCTTTAATAAACATAAATTGAAGGAAGTAGCAGGAAAGAGGTAGAAGGAGAGTTGCAGGGAAGTTCAAATACCTTTTCTTGGTGTAGCATTAGGAATTTAGACTTGTAGATGAATGTACTATCTCTTTACAGTTGAATCTTTGCTCGCCTGGAATTTTTCTCTCACTAACCTAGCAGCCAGTACGCAGCACGAACAAAAGTCTCTGCCACAGACTTGATTGGAACAAAACCCATACGATCCTCTGCCACAGGAAGTAATGGTTTATGATGAACAGCAAACACAGTACTAGAACCTTTAAGCCGACCCGGCAGTACTATGCGGTAGGGTTACTTTAGGATACGTCCTCCAACTGAGTCACCAGGCCCCTCTCCAGACAAGCACTCTGCATGATCCTTCCATGACGGGTCCTCCCCTGGGATCTTTTCAGTTGTCCAACTTCTTCCCTCTAGGACAAACAGCCCAGGACCATTCCTCTGCCGCTGTGGTAGGCCCCAGACAGGCTTCTGGGCCCACCCACACGCTGCAGCTACGTGGGCCTCCCGGATGGAGGACCACGAGGTAGTACTCCTAGCACATACCTGTCGGACAGGAGGGCCAGCAGGTGGAACGAAACGAACCCTAAAACATGGCATCTGTCCCATAAATACCCTCTCCCAGAATGCAACTCGGAGGACCTCCTCCACCGAGTTATCTCCGGGACAGAGGAGCACTCATACACTTTAGCGTGTTGCCTTTCCAACACCGACTCATGGTGACAACGACACCCACAGGCACAGTGTGAAATTACATGCAACTCAGCCAAGCTGGAACAGAGGCAAATCTGACTATGTATGAACAGATAACCCACTAAATTTACCTATAAGCGGTAGATTGAAAATCTACCAGCGCTACATACTCCCCCCACTACAATAGACGTTGTCCTCAACGTCTGCCAAAAATAACTCCCAAGCCTGAGAGTAGGTATTTGAACTTAAAACTTGGACAAGGGCAAGGAAAAAGAAAAGACAGTATAGAGATAATACAGTTTCAACATTTATAAAACAACATGTTCACATCCACGAACAAAATCACATTACGTCTGTCACAACCCCACTGTCTATCTAGCTGAAAAGTCTAACAGCTTGACAGGAGATCCAATTGTTCCTGAAAAAAACAAAGTTAGACACACAGTAAATATATACAGTATCCTTACTAAACAGCTTAGGAGCAAAGTCTCATCCCAAAAGAAGAATGACACTCTCTTCCCGTATATTTTTTCCTTTTAATAAAACGAACTAAAGTAACTTAAGAAGTCCATCCCTATTTTTAATGGAGAAAATCCAGCTATCAAAGAGTCTTTGGATTTTAGAAACACTGAGATGAACATTATCTTGATCGCGAAGATTTCTGAACACTGACACTCTCTAATTATACACCCTAGAGTTCTTTGTTCATAATCACCAATAAAACCGAGCATCTGGCAATGTCAGTTTCTTTCCCAGTTTATCCACTGTGGTGATAAAGTACACAATGTCATCTTTTCCAGGTCTGCAAATGACCACTTTGTCAGCATAGATGTGCCGACCATAGTTCCAGTGTAGGAAACATCCACTGAAGCGTTCGTCCATGGCAACAGAACATCCTGTCTTCCGGAAAGGCTTTGGCACAGACAAATAGTCCCAAACAGCTTCACTGTACCACAGTTCCCGGTTGGCTTCAATTTCCTGCATGATCTCTTGAGGAACATAGGGAAACTCCAGCCCATATTCTGTGGCAACACGTTTGGAAAACACTCTCTGTAAACGTGCAAGTTTAGGCAATGATCTATTTTTCCCCAAACCAGGAGGCACACAAGAGTTCGGGGATTTATTCACCATAGACCCGACGGGTGTCAGAAGCAAATGAGCAACTTTTGACAATGTCTCTTTGGTAGTACTGTGCTGCTCCATACAAGGTGATGTCTTCCCAGAGTCCATGGCTGTCCACTCTGAGAAAGTCAAGGCAGAAGCAACATCTTCGCCCTGGGCCCACAATAGTTCCTGTGACATTGTCTCAAATAAATCATCATCACCAGAGAGATCTGACATGGAATCTATCTCCGAATCTCTCAACTCTTCTGCCGGCAAATATTTACACAGAGTCCCAGATATGTCCCCCTTTGATCTCTCACCCGTTCCTGGCGTGGACTTCCCCGGATCCATACATTTCTCTGGCTCTGGTTCGGGTAGTCTCTGGGATAGGCCTTGACCACGGCCGCGGGAAGCCTTTACATATCCCACCTTCCTTTGGACAGGTGCAACGGGGATAGGCGTAGTGGACCTGGAAATGAAAGTGATGTCCGCTGATGAAGTAGCGACAGCGGTATCTCCCTCAGGAACATTCTCGGTGGCAACAGGCGAAATCACAGTCTGTTGTTCTCCAACAGCAACAGTAGCAGGTTCCACTGTAGCAATACCTGTAGCCCAGTCCATCCGATAAGCACAAGGCGACATAGTAGGCTGCTCCACTATGAACAAATATTCTCCGCACCGCAAACAACGAACAAATGGACGGAGATGTATGGCCAGTCCTTCACACTTATGGCAAAGCATGCCCAGCCCTTCAATGTCTTCAACCGTGTAGAGAACAAACCTCCCCTGCGGTTTCAGACGAATGCCGGTATCTGTCAGCAAGGTTCCGGTCAGCATAGCACCCGCAGCGGTACTCGTAGGGAACATCCTAGGTCCCATATTTGGCGGTATCAACGAAAAAGAAGACATGGCCGCACTCTGATCTTTTCAGCACGATCACAAGGCCTTTCTTCTCCTCTGGCGCCAAACACACACACGCGTCCCACGCGGCAACAAGAAGGTTAGGCTCCTCCCACTTGTTCTTCTGATCACGTAGCTCCCGGGCTTTTACTGCTCACCCACAGCCTATGCAGTCAGAAATAAAGTCCTGCACTTTAACCCCTTCCTCTCTCCAAAAAAATGACAAAGTCCAGAAATTTGTTCCAACATAAACTCCCGGTGAAATACTTCTCAGGGCTGTGGGAGGTTGACGGCCAACAATCCCGGACAAGCCCCCACATGTAGCACTAACTCTCGGTGGAGCTGCTGGTTTATTGCGGGCTGTTACCATCACCTTCGCTACCTCTATTTCACCAGAACCGGGTCTAGGGTCCCGTTGAGTTTAACACCACACGATGTAGGCACCGGACACTTGAGTATCTTTTCCAATGCTTTAATAAACATAAATTGAAGGAAGTAGCAGGAAAGAGGTAGAAGGAGAGCTGCAGGGAAGTTCAAATACCTTTTCTTGGTGTAGCATTAGGAATTTAGACTTGTAGATGAATGTACCTTCTCTTTAGAGTTGAATCTTTGCTCGCCTGGATAGGTTTCTCTCACTAACCTAGCAGCTAGTACGCAGCACGAACAAAAGTCTCTGCCACAGACTTGATTGGAAGAAAACCCGTACGATCCTCTGCCACAGGATGTAATGGTTTATGATGAACAGCAAACACAGCACTAGAACCTTTAAGCCGACCCGGCAGTACTATGCGGTAGGGCTACTTTAGGATACGTCCTCCAACTGAGTCACCAGGCCCCTCTCCAGACCAGCACTCTGCATGATCCTTCCATGGCGGGTCCTCCCCTGGGATCTTCTCAGTTGTCCAGCTTCTTCCCTCTAGGACAAACAGCCCAGGACCATTCCTCTGCCGCTGTGGTAGGCCCCAGACAGGCTTCTGGGCTCACCCACACGCTGCAGCTACGTGGGCCTCCCGGATGGAGGACCACGAGGTAGTACTCCTAGCACATACCTGTCAGCCGGGAGGGCCAGTAGGTGGAACGAAACGAATCCTAAAACATGGCGTCTATCCCATAATTACCCTCTCCCAGAATGCAACTCAGAGGACCTCCTCCACTGAGTTATCTCTGGGACAGAGGAGCACTCATACACTTTAGCGTGCTGCCTTTCCAACACCAACCCATGGTAAAAACGACACCCACAGGCACAGTGTGAAATTACATGCAACTCAGCCAAGCTGGAACAGAGGCAAATCTGACTATGTATGAACAGATAACCCACTAAATTTACCTATAAGCGGTAGACTGAAAATCTACCAGCGCTACACCTATATACAGTATGTGGGAGGATCCTGGATCACTCTCTTGAAATGCCAGCAGCAGCACAGAAAGATGTCCATGTCAACGTGGGAGAGCTCCCCTTAGAGCTTGGGAAGGAGGCTCTGGAGTAAAGGAGATCCATGGCCTGGAACTAGCACACCATGTAACAGTGAGTACACCACAGCACCACTAATGTGAACAATGTGTGATAGTGGGACAGTTATTCAGATATTATTAGGATTTTGGAAACTAAAGTGTTCAAGTTACGCACCTATCAACATTATGTTGGACTGCTATAGATGAGACACTTGTGTGCATGGATTTACTACCAAATTATGTATTGTTATGTTATCCTTCTTTCAATTACTAAAGTTAAAAGTAAAGAAATTCCTTGCTTCATTAATGTTCCAGCTGGGGAACCATATCTGGAGAGGGTATCTTGTGAAGACGTAAATTACTGCTCTGTGGTATGTGTAAAGAAGTGTAATTTCAGTTAAGAGTAAATCTTTCGTGTTTGTGCAAACCTGCTCAGATACAGAGGTTGTCGGGACAGTCAACTTCCTGGAGGTTAGGGATTACCCCCTCAGGTAATATGCTCGACTCAGGTTCCCCTGTAACACAGGCCCCAAGTTTTCAGTTGAGTATGGGAGCTATGACATGGACCAAGTGTAAAACACAGATCTGTGTAGAGAGAGTGTTCTGGATGCTAAGGGGTTAAGTACGGTGACTGGAGGAATGAGGATGAGACCATGGCCTGCATCCTGGTTAAAGTGTGAGCTTGGTGAAGGAACCAATTAAATGCCTGGACCTCTGTCAGTTAGAAAGACTGCTCAGCTGCATGTGATAGTCACGTGAATGGTAAAGAGTAGCCTGCCTACACTGTCACCTTGCCCATGCAGGACAAAATTAGAGTGTCTTTCTAAAGAGAAGTTCCCTTTTATAATCATCTTGCCCGTATTTCCTCACCATTCTATTGCTTCCTCAGTTGCAGCCAGAGACACTAGCCTGCTCTTTTGAGTATGGGGGGGCATGTAAACCCTCACCCTGTGACAGGATTAGACCTAGCAGCCAATCACTAGACCCAAGCACTGTCACATGACCAAGGGAGTGACATCACTGATTCCCTGGATCCAAATCAATGCGATCAGTGGCATGGGAATGCAGGCAAGGTGGGCAAGGTGAATATAAATCCCCGGGGGAGGGTCATTTGCAATGACATTGATTGACTTTGTCCTGCATATGCAAAGTGACAGTGATTTTTTAAGGTGTGCATGCCATAAACATAAATTCTATTGAGAACAACCAAACAGAAGAAAGCAAGACAGGCAGTAACACGGGGCAGTGGTGACAACAAAAAATATAGAAAGTAAACAACATACAACATAACGAAGTGCTGTAAGTAGTATAGCAGGAAGTAAAATACAAAGCAAAGGTTGAAACAATAGGTTGGAAACACAAGGACAGAAGGACGAGAAGCACAATTAAAGCTGCCTACATGAACAATTC
Source organism: Aquarana catesbeiana (assembly GCF_042186555.1). Lineage (NCBI taxonomy): Eukaryota > Metazoa > Chordata > Amphibia > Anura > Ranidae > Aquarana > Aquarana catesbeiana. Next base: position 119,085,093 of record NC_133327.1, read on the forward strand.
ATCTACAGAGAAGTTCTACAGAGAAGATCTTTCTATAGTGGCATGAGTCATTTTTTTGTTTCTTCCAATTTAGTCATGGTAGGTTAGCTCCAGGCTACACCATCCCTGAGGAAGATGGGGACATTTCCCAAAATACGCTAAATATCATCTTGACTTAGGGTGAACGTGCGAACTGGCGCACTTTGAAGCGCAAATAACGATAATAAATACCCACGTATGTAAACTGTAACTGTTGCTAGGGTAACTGCGTTTTTCTCATTGATAATAGCACATGACCAATCCAATTGGTTAATTTCAACTCATTGGATGTGTCTTGTTAGGCAATTAGTAGGTGTTCTCAGCTAATTAACTCTTTTGATATCTAATCTCATTCCTATCACTTCTAATATATTTTTGAAATTTTTTTTTCTTTTTTTACCCAGATCATTCAATACATTACAAAGAACAGAGAAGTGTTTCTAAACCCAATAAATGTATATTTTCAGATCTTGATCTTTAAACTTTAAACTAAATGAAATCATTTCTTATTTTTGCTTGGGGATAGAGTGCAGAGGGATGTCTGCACCCCTGATAGGGTGAAGACACCTCCCAAATTTTGCCACTTTCTCCTTCAAATTTATTCACTTCCTGTCACATATCCAAAAAGGAAGTGAGGGTAAAAGCCTACCAATGTCTTTCCTTGGGGACACACGGGTCAATCTAAATAGTTTCCCCATTAGGTAAATTGCACACTAGCATTTTGCTCTGTACACCCCAAATTATTAGGTATCCTGGACTTTGGGATTTATTTACTAAAGACAAATCCACTTTGCACTACAAGTGCACTTGGAAGTGCAGTTGCTGGAGATCTGAGGGGGATATGCAAGGAATATAAAAAAAATCTGCATCTTTGCTTCTACGTGATTGGATGATAAAATCACCAGTGCCTTCCCACAGATTTACAGTGAGTACGCTTGTATTGCAGAGTGGATTTGCCTTTAATAAACCCCAAAATACCTAATAATGTGGGGTGTACACAAAGTGCTAGAGTGCAGTTTGCCTAATGGGGACACTAGTTAGATTGACCTGTGTGTCCCCAAGCAAAGACATTGGTAGTGTTTTACCCCCACTTCCTGTTTGGCTATGTGACAGGAAGTAAAGCCAATTTTAAGAAAAGGGACACAAAGCCCAACTTAAAAAATACAAGCAGGGGTTCTAACATTCGCTTGGTTTCCCTCAAATGCCCACAATTAGAATACGATTGTCTTGAGCTTGATTTTAGCTCAGTACTCTAAATTTCAACCCTCTCCTCAAGTACCCCCAACAGGCCATGAATGCAGGTTTTCCTTCATCTTGCCCAGGTGCTTTAAAAAGTCAATGGCTTTGTATTTTGGACAGCTATTTTAGCTAAGATAAATTCCCAAAACATGTCCTGTCAGGGGTACTTAAGGACTGAGGCTGAGAACCAGCATATGCTACCATGAAGGCACCAGGACAAATCACACCTTTTTTGTTTTGCCATGCCAATCAGCCTAGTTAAGCTGCAGCTGGGAAATCTGTTGCATGAAAATTAACAAAACACATAAAACATAAAAATTTGCTACAAATTTTATTGGTAAACAAAACAGGACTTGGAAAAGAGCAAGGAAAGCAAAAAACACATGTATGTTAATTTGAGACACTAACAGAATATGGTTTTGAGGTCTGACCATTTTGCATAGGAAATTAACAGGAGTGCACCCACAAACTGACATCTATTAAGGATTTTAACATTAGTCACAACATCTTGAGGAAGATTTTGCAAAATAATGCAGCACAGACAATTAAATCAAAGTGAAACCTACAAACGACACACATTGACAACATCAAAAATATTTCAGGGGAAAATATCCCCCACCACCCAAAAAAATATAATAAACCAAAGTAAAAAAAACTTGCTCTAAAACACATCTGTTTTGCAAAGACATAAAAAACAAAATAAAAAGAGAAAATACATGCATTACAAACACTGTAAGGACACTTAAATGTACTCTCTTGCCGGCCACACACAATCTTGCAGCTTTTCAAGGCAAGGTAAAGAATGCTATCTGCAAGCTTTATATAACATATGTTTGCATGCTAATGAGGCAATGCACACATGAAACACATACATGAAACACACAAAAATGCAAGTTCACCCAATGTAGAGACAGAACTTCAAAATGGGTACACCTGTTAAAGATGTCCTTACTAACTACTAACTACTAATTACTAACCCAAAAAACACACTTTCTGAGCATGCCCAGAAACATCCAAGTGCTGTTTACACTCAAAAAGAAGAAAAAAAAAGCAAAGTCCCTGAGCATGCCCAGACCAACCCAAATGCAGCTAGCACAAAAGCCACTCCCTGTCCAAAATTAAGCTCATCATCCAGCATGCTACAAAATTACAGATAGGACAAACACCCCCCAGTCCCGGGGGACAAACAGAGAGCCTAACATGGGCAAAAGTTATACAACAAATGCCATTGCAGTCTATGGGAACTGGCTTGTTAATTTTGCTAATCCCTACTTGGCTGGCTTATCTTCTAGTTATTGGCCTTAAAATGGGTATGGGGCCCAGGGCCCACCCTGAGGGACATATATTAATGTCACCAATATGGACAACCCCAAAAACGAAACAAGGAGATGTGCCTTTAAAAATGCAAAATTGCTGAAAAGCTAGTGACTTGGGGGGGGGGGGGGGGCTTACTTTGCTTGTAAAGTGGTGCATCTGTAGCATGCAAAATGCTGCTTCAAATATGTACAGCTTTAGAGAAAAGTTACAAATCTACATTGCAGCTGCAAGATTTTAACACCAAAAAAAAAAAAAAATTGCCTGCCCCCCCCAATACATTTGGATCTGTTAAGGCTTAAAATGAGAACCCCCACATGAAAAATCCCACCCCAAACGAAAAAAATATTGTGCCCTCCCAAACACTTATAAACCCCTAGCCAAACACACAGCAAGCCAGTCCATGGAAATCCAAGGGTTTAGAGGGGGACGCAAGAGCATTGTAGAATGGAGTGTCGAGTTCCCCTTTAAAAGCAAAAGTTAGGCCAAAGAAATCATATGCATTAGAAGGGGGAGACAAGAGCATTGGAGAATGGAGTGTGGAGTTCCCCTTTAATAGCAAAAGTTAGCCCATGGAAATCCAAGGGGTTAGAGGGGGAGACAAGAGCATTGGAGAATGTAGTGTGAAGTTCCCCTTTAAAAGCAAAAGCTAGCCCAAGGAAACAATATGCATTAGAGGGGGAAGGTTAAATGCCCTTTTTAGGAGGAGCTAGAGGAGTGAGAGCCTTTTAACATAATTTTAACAAGGTGCATGTCACATGTTGGCAACGTAACATGCTAACATGACCTGTGTGCAAATCTCCTTAAAAAATACATAAAGGTGAACCAACGTAAAAAAAAAATGTAACGTTTAGAAGTGCGCCTTTTCAACCCATGTAATTGCATTTACGTTGCTTGACGTTTACTAAGATTTTGGCCGCCTAGTGAACAAATGCATTTGAACAAGCGCAAGAGCCACTTGCGCATGTGCAGTGCTTACATTGACCTCACGCAGTTTTAAAAGTACTTGCAGGCACAGCAGGCTTTCTCTGAAAAAGTTATTTTCTCATTATATTTTGGGCATATTTGTTACTTGGGCAGTTGTTACTAAACTTCCTCACATCACCCCATAATATTGGCACCGGCATCTTCTGTTAATATTGAATTAAAGCGGTTGTATACCTTTTTTTTTTACTTTTACCTACAGGCAGGGGCGTTGCTAGGTCTGCAAAAGATCTGGGGCTAGAGCCCATAGCAGCGGTCACCAACCTTTTTGCAGGCCCGCGGGGGAGGGGCACACCGGTGGTAAGCCATATTTCACTGGCAATGGGTGGTGTTGGCGCTTCAATCATCATGGCACCATGAATAAGACAATGTTAGGTTGAAAGAGAGAGCAGCGAGGACCTCTCCAATTGGATCCTACCTCTTTCGAAAATATTAGGACTATTGCGGTACCGAAGGGATATAGACAAGGGTATTATAAAAGTTATTTAGTTTATTCAAAAATAAGATATTAAAAAGTCCCGCAAAGGACACAATATGAACCATAACATAATAACACAATCACAAATTAATTGTTACAGCAATGTTGACAGTCAGGTTGTATAGATAATGCCCACACAGACACATAAAGGCAGGTTATATGGTACTTGCAGACGTGACCTCTACAGTTTCGCGGTCAAAGCCGCTTCTTCAGGAGGCGTCTTTGGTACATATTCTACAAAATGACAAAAGTATAATATCAACATTACAATACATGGAAAGGGGAAACACATATACATGAGTAATGCAAAATTAGTATTGGAGAAGATAATCATTGTTGAATGTTGCACTCACCAACCTATGCCCGCAAGGGGTTTAGAGCGACACTGTGAGACGCCCACAGCGGGCGTTCCCCCGGGGGTGGGCCAGGGGGGCACTTAAGGTGGTACTATTGTGGAAAAATAGAAAATGAAGTATAAATAATAATAAACTAGGGTTCTATTGAATAAGAGAACCACCCGGGTGTGTAAGGTCACGGTGGAGAGTGGTGGAGGAAAGGGAGGGAGAGGGAGGAAGGAAGAAGGGAGGGAAGGGGAAAGGAAAAGTGAGAGGGTAGGGGGGAAAGAGGGGGGAAAAAAGAGGAAGAGGGAAAAGAACTGAGGGAAGGGAGGGAAGGAAAAAGGGAATAAAAGGAGAATAAAGTAAAGGAGAAAAGAGAAGGGGGAAAAGGAAGAGAGGGGGAGTAAAAGGGGGGGGGAACTAAAGGGGACAAGGGGAGAGGATAGAAGGAGGAGGGGAGAATAGAAGAAAAGAAATGGGAAAAAGGGAAGAGAGGGAGATAGTAGGGGAAGAAAGGGTAAAGAGGAATAGACCTAGGGGAGAAACCAAGGGGAGGAGAAGGACCCGCCACCTGACCAGAATAGTATCAGTAAATAGGCTTGAAAGAGTGGGGTTTTTTTTATCAAAAAGATATACCCACCGTTGCTGTAATGTTAAAACCTATACCAAACTTGATGGCTATCCACACCCAGAATGTGTAAGTGGTGAAACGCCAATGGCCGTGGGGACCAGACAGCAATGCCACAGGAAGCCCCTAATAATAAGTAGATAAATTAGGGTTATATCAATTTGCTGAGCACTTCTGCCAAAGGGAGAGATGCTTTCAGACAGGGGAGAAAGAGAAGATGGTGCTTAGTAGTGTCATAATGTCCCCCCCCAAAAAAGACATGTGGTAACTACTTACGGGTTTCAAACGGCGCGAGTGGACTGCTGGGTGTGTGCCTCTCTTGGCAGTCAGATGAAACTGCTGCCTTAAATGCCTCCAACCCGGAAGTTAAACGGCGCTGAGGACATCAGCTGCCGTCTCTTCCGGGTCCGATCCCCCTCTGTTGCGCATGCGCGAGGAAACATCCCGCGCAAGCGCGCAGCTCCACAGTGATTGACGCAACAGTGTCAATCTGGAGAAGCAGCAGCTGGGCTCCGTGGAGGATCGCAAGCCCGCCGTATGGGGAGAGTTAACTCCTCACGTCACTCAGAGGGGAGAGCGAGTGCAAGATTGTATATTCAGATAAATCAACAGAGTTTACAATGAATAGATCAAGGACGGGGATGCCGAATCACTGGCAACGGGAGCAAACTTTACCCATGGCCAGGGATGTGCGTCACTCTGCCCCGTAAAAAAAATCAACACTCAATATACACGACAGTAATTACAGAGCATGTATTTTAACAAAATGCTTGTGGTAAGCCAAGTCAACAACATAAGTACTTGCAAACACGTTGTACAAAAGACTATGTGTGGAGAGTCCACTTGCAGACAGTCATGGGAGAAACCTGGTTATGCAAAAGAGAGACTGGGACATAGATGACATATGTACATATCATAAAGGGTATAATTAATGTGGGAAAGACATGCAGTACTATGCGTGCAGGAAAGTTTTTTTATACACAATAGCCTATAGAGCAAATGTCCAAGGGTAGCTACAGCAGAGACTGATGGATAAATTAATAGATCATTCAAGAAAGTACTTGTAGGAATGTGCCTCGTTGATACCAGGTGGAGTCAGAGCGTTGAGTCGCTCAATCCAGAGCGACTCACGCTTCAAAATTTGGCAATCCCAGTTGCCCCCTCTGGGGTCCTCAGGGACAACTTCTAAAACAGTGAATCTGATAAAATCAAGATTAAAGAGGTGGTGAATGCCTATGTGGCAGCCCACCGTAATCAGCTTGCCATTAGTAGAGGCATATAAATGGTCACCCAGTCTCTGCCGTAGCTCTCTGATCGTCTTTCCCACATAAAAGGCGCTACAAGCGCAGGTCATAAGATAAATTACACCACGTGTGCCACAATCGGCTGAGTGTTTTGGAAAGAACATCTCGCCGTTTGGGAGTAGAAATTGTTGTCCCTCTTGGATCCAGGGGCAGTGTGGACAATTGCCACACTTGAAAGTGCCTCTGGGTTTTTTTGGGCCAGGTAGGGGGGATTTTATAATGACTATAAGTGAGCCTGTCCCTCAAAGAGGTGGCCCTCCTAAAGACCAAGTCAGGAGTTGGTTTAATGTATTTTCTAAGTGTATGGTGGTCTGTCAAGATGTGCCAATGGCTTGATAATATGTTACGTAACTGGTGGTGATGGGTGGAGAATTTGGTGATGATTTTAGTCATATAGGGTTTTTTGGGACGTGGAGGCCCGAACAGTAGTGTTTGTCGATCTAAGGCTAAGGCCTTATTAAAGGCTTTCCTCAGAATGGTACAATTGTAGCCTCTAGCCAGAAGTCGTGTGCGTAAAGCATTTGCTTGTCTATGAAAGTCCCCGTCCTCTGTGCAGTTCCTTCTTAGTCTCAAATATTGAGCATAAGGGATGCTGCGAATCAGAGGGCGGGGATGTGAGCTGGAAGCATGCAACAGCATGTTGCCCGCTGTAGGTTTGCGGTATAAATCTGTGGTTAATTGTCCAGCAGAGTTTTTGATAATCTGTACATCTAGAAAGGAGATGCTCTGAGTATTATATGTGAAAGTGAAGTGAAGGTTGAAATGGTTAGTGTTTAACCTTTCAATGAATGCTTTTAAATGTTGCTCTGTACCTGTCCAAATGACCAGTAGGTCGTCAATAAATCTGAACCAGCCCAAAACATGGTTCAGAAAAGGCTCCATGAGGTCATCACCAAAGACCGCCTGCTCCCAACCACCCAGAAATAAATTGGCGTAGGAAGGAGCACAAGACGTGCCCTTTGCAACGCCTTGGGTTTGAAGATACAATTGATCCATAAACAAAAAATAATTTTTAGTCAGAATAAATTCTAAGAGTTTTAGAATAAAGGTGTTAGTAGGCCAGGTATGGTGGTCCTGTTCCATGATGAAGGAGGCGTTTAACTTCCGGGTTGGAGGCATTTAAGGCAGCAGTTTCATCTGACTGCCAAGAGAGGCACACACCCAGCAGTCCACTCGCGCCGTTTGAAACCCGTAAGTAGTTACCACATGTCTTTTTTTGGGGGGGGACATTATGACACTACTATGCACCATCTTCTCTTTCTCCTCTGTCTGAAAGCATCTCTCCCTTTGGCAGAAGTGCTCAGCAAATTGATATAACCCTAATTTATCTACTTATTACCAAGGGCTTCCTGTGGCATTGCTGTCTGGTCCCCACGGCCATTGGTGTTTCACCACTTACACATTCTGGGTGTGGATAGCCATCAAGTTTGGTATAGGTTTTAACGTTACAGCAACGGTGGGTATATCTTTTTGATAAAAAAAACCCCCGCTCTTTCAAGCCTTTTTACTGATACTATTCTGGTCAGGTGGCGGGTCCTTCTCCTCTCCTTGGTTTCTCCCCTAGGTCTATTCCTCTTTACCCTTTCTTCCCCTTCTATCTCCCTCTCTTTCCTTTTTCCCTTTCTTTTCTTCTATTCTCCCCCCCCTCCTTCTATCCTCTCCCCTTGTCCCCTTTCGCCCCCCCCCCCCCTTTTTCTCCCCCTCTCTTCCTTTTCCCCCCTTCTCTTTTCTCCTTTCCTTTATTCTCCTTTTATTCCCCTTTTCCTTCCCTCAGTCCTTTTCCCTCTTCCTCTTTTTTCCCCCCTCTTTCCCTCCCACCCTCTCACTTTTCCTTTCCCCTTCCCTCCCTTCTTCCTTCCTCCCTCTCCCTCCCTTTCCTCCACCACTCTCTACCGTGACCTTACACACCCGGGTGGTTCTCTTATTCAATAGAACCCTAGTTTATTATTATTTATACTTCATTTTCTATTTCTCCACAATAGTACCACCTTAAGTGCCCCCCTGGCCCGCCCCCGGGGGAACGCCCATTGTGGGCGTCTCACAGTGTCGCTCTAAACCCCTTGTGGGCATAGGTTGGTGAGTGCAACATTCAACAATGATTATCTTCTCCAATACTAATTTTGCATTACTCATGTATATGTGTTTCCCCTTTCCATGTATTGTAATGTTGATATTATACTTTTGTCATTTTGTAGAATATGTACCAAAGTCGCCTCCTGAAGAAGCGGCTTTCACCGCGAAACTGTAGAGGTCATGTCTGCAAGTACCATATAGCCTGCCTTTATGTGTCTGTGTGGGCATTATCTATACAACCTGACTGTCAACATTGCTGTAACAATTAATTTGTGATTGTGTTATTATGTTATGGTTCATATTGTGTCCTTTGCAGCACTTTTTAATATCTTATTTTTGAATGAACTAAATAACTTTTATAATACCCTTGTCTATATCCCTTCGGTACCGCAATAGTCCTAATATTTTCGAAAGAGGTAGGATCCAATTGGAGAGGTCCTCGCTGCTCTCTCTTTCAACCTAACATTGTCTTATTCATTTAAAGGATGATGGTACCTATTAACGATATAATACGTCACTTTTCTAATCTCGTGGCAAACCTTTGAATATCATGGCACCATGGTTGATATGGTGTCAGGATGATTGAAGCGCATTGTTCCTATTGTTACATTCTAATATATAATGAAGTGGTTCAACTCACCATAATGCAGAATCAGTGGGAGCCCTGGGCGTGTCACTTGCCCTATCTCCTGCCACCAGATGCAGCGTGTTACTTGCCACCGTCTCTGCCCCCAGATGTGGATTGTTGCTTGCCACTTTCACCTGGCAGCAGATGTGGATTGTCACTTGCCACGTCACCTGCCACCATTTACAGATTGTCACTTACCACGTCTCCTGCCACCATTTGCAGATTGTCACTTGCCACATCACAAGCTACCAGATGTGGGTTGTCACTTGCCAACTGATGTGGATTGTCACTTGCCATGCCAGCCTGTGCCACCAAATGTGAATTGACACTGCATTGGTGGCAGGCTGGCAGCACTGGTTCATTTAGTGAGGGCAGGAGAGCAGTGATGCAGACGGGCAGTGAGAGATGATGTCATCTCGCTGCTCCCTGCCGCACCTCCGGCATTGAAGCAAGGGGGTCTGACTGCAAAGTGGAGCTCCACCTATGACAGGAAGCACGCGACCTCTACTCCACCGCGCTGTGAGGGCGGAAGAGCGCTGATGTGTGGCGCGCAGTGAGAGATGATGTCATCTCTCCGCTCCCTGCCACACCTTGCTCCCACATTGAAGAGGCCCGGTGATGAAGAGCGCTGATGTGGAGCGGGAGGAGAGAGATGTCATCTCTGCTTGTCCACCCGCTCATTTCTCTCCTCTGCCTGTCTCATGCAGCCAGCCCGCCCGCCGCAGCAGCTCCGACCGCGACCCACTGGTTAGGCAGGGACCCTGCGGCAAGAGACTCGGGGCTATAGAACCCAGATTTGGGGCTATAGCCCCAATAGCCACACCCTAGCGACGCCCCTGCCTACAGGTAAGCCTATAATAAGGCTTACCTGTAGGTAAAAAAAAATCTCCTAAACCTGTACGGTTTAGGAGATATTCCCCTCGCAATGAGCTGCTGACTGCAGCGGCGCATGCGCACAGGGGATTCTCGGCTGACAGCCCGGCAAACTCCGGAGCTTGCCGGACAGAAGTCTCCCGCGCGCATGCTCAGGAGTGATGACATCGCGGCTCCGGCCACTCACAGCGCCGGAGCCGCGATACCCGGAAGACGCGCCGAGGGGAAATGTCAGCTCCCTTGGCGTGGACCGGGTGAGATGCCGGCGCTTTCGTTCTAAGGTAAGTATCTCATAATGAGCTAGTATGCGGTGCATACTAGCTCATTATGCCTTTTCCCTTGCAGGTGTAGAAAAAAAAAAAAAACAGCGTATACAACCGCTTTAAAGATGCTGTGTGCCATGTCCATAGTGGCGCACAGATTGCATTCTCCCGTGCGCCGAAATCGCTATAGTATATTGGGGGATTCGCACTCTGTTCCCTGTGAACTGTTTTGTAAATATGAAAATGTGCGTTGTGCCTCGCCGTGCACCTCTACTGATGATGCCCGGCTTTCATAAATCAGCCCCAGTGCTTGTGCTGTCTAATTTGGCCCTCTGTAAGACCTGAAATACGTGGCTGATCCTGCCTGACTATACCCTCCCCCTGTAAACTGACCATGGTGTATCATGGCTGCTGAGCCCTGACACCGTGGTCAGTTTAAGTGCCTCCGTCATCCGCTGCTACAGAGGAGACAGGTCTCCCCTGTCTCCCTCTGTCCTCCTCCCCATCCTCTCTCTGCCTGTCAGCTCTATGTCTGGGCCCCCCCCCTTGCTGCTGTAATAACTAAGAAAAAAAAATTACGCAATCCCCTGGCTTTCATAATCCTAAGTGTCCTGTATATATAAAAAAGCCGTACTATACATTATTTATTAGCAGCGCTCGGCGCTCACGTGACCGGTCAGCTTTCTCCTCCTCTCCTTCTCCTGACTGATGTCAGTGGGGGGAATCTCGACCCCTCCTGCTGTACCTGTCAGATCGGGAGAGAGGAAAGCCAGCCGGTCACATGAGCCCAGAGCGGCACTATTAAATAAGGTATAAAATGGCTTTTTTAAAATAAGGCACATATACAGGACAATTAGTATTATGAAAGCCAGGGGATTGCGTGATTTTTACAAAGTGGATTTACAACCACTTTAATGCTATACTGGTACATTGGGAAGCTGGAATTTAGAAACAAAAAAGGAAAATAGGTGAACAAAGCTGCACTTAGCCTTTAACTTTCCTCATTGCCTACAGCCTTGTTTGCAACACATACTTATTTAAGAATGAAAAGGAATTACTCAATTAGATGAGCTTCTAGTATAAAGGTGTGCTAATCGATGCTTGGTTATTATTGCTTATATTATTACTTTTATTATTATTACCTATGTTGTTACTTTGTGGCCATGTACAGGTGTCTTTACTTTCACATTTTCTTTATTGGGGATACAGTTAGGGAAGGGCAATCATTTAATTCCAGCATTGTGCTATGACATCCTCTAGCAACATGGTGCTACCCAACAAAACCTATACTTGCTACGGCTATATGGTATCAGTCTGGTTCAAGTATCATGGCACAGATTTTACTTTCAATTACTTTGTAACATTGCTCTCTATATATGTAACCATTGTGCTGCCACAGCTGCTTGTTTTTTTTATTGAAGATTTGTGCCATTAATATGTTCTCCATTCTCCCCTCTTGTTTTGCCTCTAGTTAGCTTTGCAGAGCAGCAAGAATCCACGACCTCCAGGCCTGCTTCGCCTGGGGGGCTGCTGACACCGATGCTGCTGGCCCCTGAGGTTTGGTCGGGGGGAGAAGTCTCAGGATCTGAGGAGGAAGAACAGCGGGATCGCATGCCAGCAGGAGATGCAGGTGCAGCGGCTGTGGGGGACTAGCCCGGTCAGCCCGGTAAGTCTGCCTCCTTATCAAATGTAGATTTATCTGATGCTCTGTGTCGGTTGTTAGGCGTGGGGGGGTCCACGGTGACGGGGGTGGCTGTGTAGAGAATGCAGCGCTAAGAAGTAATAGGAAGTTAGGGTGTAGTGAAACAATTAAGTAAGAGATGCTGTACTGAACAGTAAAGCATATGTGCAAAAACCATAAGTGAAATGAAATGAACAAACACAGTATAAAGTGTCCACATATGGTAAATGGATGATTCCAAACTCAAATTATTAAGAGGAACTGGTATGGACCAAAAAATGATGTGAAACTAGAAAATAAAGTCAATGGTGCACGGTGTGGATCTGTGACTGTGAGTCAACAACGGGGTACAGAACTTCCGTAGCTGTAAACCAACATCTCGATATGGGGCATCAGAATGAAAACATCAGGAAGTAAGATAAGATGGGTACTCTTACCAGATGACGTGGACTCCACTGTCATATGACATGGAGTCAATGGTGCATGGAGCCAAACCTAGGCTGGAAAATGATATCCGGAATGGTGGAACCTCTGTCTCACTTCTCGACTTCTCTGGTGGGGTGAAGAAACATCAGGAAGGGCCGCCAACTGGATATCAGCCAATAGACCTCAAGGATGTGTTCCAAGGAGAAGCCGGGGACAGATTTGATCCAGACCCCGTGATGGAAGTAGGGCTACTGGAAGGCAGTTTCTTGCATCGGGATAATATGCAAATAAAAAATAAAATATAAAAAGCTTCTGCATAGTGCAGGTAAACCAGGGATTTTTATTTCTAAAAATACCATACAAAAAATGGATAAAAGTGATCACAATTAAAATAAAATCTAAGCAGCGTAAGGAAGGGGCGATCTCCCCTTCCTTACGCTGCTTAGATTTTATTTTAATTGTGATCACTTTTATCCATTTTTTGTATGGTATTTTTAGAAATAAAAATCCCTGGTTTACCTGCACTATGCAGAAGCTTTTTATTTTTTATTTGCATATTATCCCGATGCAAGAAACTGCCTTCCAGTAGCCCTACTTCCATCACGGGGTCTGGATCAAATCTGTCCCCGGCTTCTCCTTGGAACACATCCTTGAGGTCTATTGGCTGATATCCAGTTGGCGGCCCTTCCTGATGTTTCTTCACCCCACCAGAGAAGTCGAGAAGTGAGACAGAGGTTCCACCGTTCCGGGTATCGTTTTCCAGCCTAGGTTTGGCTCCATGCACCATTGACTCCATGTCATATGACAGTGGAGTCCACGTCATCTGGTAAGAGTACCCATCTTATCTTACTTCCTGATGTTTTCATTCTGATGTCCCATATCGAGATGTTGGTTTACAGCTACGGAAGTTCTGTACCCCGTTGTTGACTCACAGTCACAGATCCACACCGTGCACCATTGACTTTATTTTCTAGTTTCACATCATTTTTTGGTCCATACCAGTTCCTCTTAATAATTTGAGTTTGGAATCATCCATTTACCATATGTGGACACTTTATACTGTGTTTGTTCATTTCATTTCACTTATGGTTTTTGCACATGTTTTCTAATTCTCTTGTGGCTGTGTAGAGGGCTATTGTGGGGGAGGGGAATGGCCCGCGGGTGTTGGGTGGTCCGCCCGCCGCCTCTGGGTCAGCTGGGCAGCTGCAGGAGTTACTGAGAGGGTTACAGGACCTGGTACAACGATTTGCGGGCGGGCAAGGGATGCCATCACAGGTAGCACCATGGGTTGGCGGGAGTACAGAGAAGACTGGGGAAAAGGGGACCCCTGCAGCTTTGGCAGACATTCCGGCGGCTACGCCGGGAGTGGCGATGGTGAGTATGGCGGGGGAGACAAGAGTGGGGAACTGGAGGCTTCTGCCAGAACAGACGTGGTAAGAATTGCGGATGCCGCAAAATGCGAAGTGTACGTTTGTTTTGAGGGGCCATTGGGGGCTCATTTGAAACAGGAGGTACGGGACAAGATCGTTAAAGGGTGAGTATGTGGAAATCTTCTCGGTGCTCCCCTTGGAAAAATTTAATTTGGATAGGGTTAAGCCCGATGACTCAAAGAAGGAGGATGAGGAGAAGAGGAGGTACCCTTTAATCCCGCGGACATTTGTAAATTGGCTGCAGGCGTTCGCTATCATGGCCAGTGTCATAGGGGAGAAAAACCTGGAACACTGCTCAGCACTGTTCTGTTATATGGATGCTATAGGTGAGGCCCATAGGGTGTATGGGGGGAACGCGTGGCTGCGGTATGACAAGCAGTTTAGGCAATGTAGGGCAGTCCGACCGTCGCTCCGGTGGGATCATAAAGACATAAGCCTTTGGATGTGCCTTACGTTTTCCCCGCGGGCCCCGAATCAGTTTCTTCAGGAGGGTGTTGGGGGGACACCCGCCTTTGGACTGCCGTCCGTAAAGAAGTGGGGGGTGTGCTGGCCATTTAACGAAGGCTCCTGTAAGTTTGGGGGGTCATGTCGCTTTAAGCACGAGTGCTCCTGATGCGGGGGCAATCATCCCCTGTCCCGCTGCTTCAAGAAAGGGAAGCGGGTTGGGGAGTCTGCGAACAAGAGGGATGACTCCGGTGATAGTGGAAAGGATGCAGTCTTTCCTAAATAGGTAACTGGATAGAGAAGCTGCTAGAATGTTGGCCTTGGGGTTTTCAGAGGGTTTTAAGATACCAATGTTCTTTGACTGAAATGCCACCTATTGCGTGGAATTTGCGATCTTCCCTACAGAATCCGGAGGTGGTTTCAGAGAAATTGGCAAAGGAAGTGGCGCTGGGGAGCATGGGGGGGTATATAAGGTTCAGCCATTGCAGGATTTGGTAGTTTCGCCGTTAGGGGTGGTTCCTAAGAAGGAACCGAATAGGTTTCGGCTCATTCACCCCCTATCGTTTCTGAAAGGGGGGTCTGTTAATGATTCCATAGACACAGAAGCGTGTACAGTGTCTTACACTTCCTTTGACGCTGCTGTAGGGTGGGTGAGGCGCTATGGACAGGGTGCTCTCATGGCAAAATCAGACATTGAGTCTGTGTTTTGTTTGCTTCCAGTACGCCTGGACAGTTTTAGACTGTTGGGGTGCTGTTGGCAGGGGAAATTTTATGCGGATCAATGTCTGCCCATGGGTTGCTCCATTTACTGCACCATGTTTGAGATGTTTAGTGTGTTTCTGGAATGGGTAGTTAAGGATGTGTCGGGTCTGGACTCCGTCATCCACTACCTGGATGATTTTTTTGTGTGTGGGACCTCCTTCCTCTAATGTGTGTGCGATTCTCTTGTCCACGCTGCAGCACATTACAGGTAGGTTCGGCGTTCCGTTGGCAGCGGACAAGACTGAGGGCCGGACTACCGAAATTAGTTTTCTGTGCATTGTAATTGATTCCAGAGCCATGGAGTGTTGGCTGTCGACTGACAAGGTAGAGAATCTCAGGATTGAGATTAGGGGGATGATGGGGCAGAGTAAGGTCCAACTCCGGATGTTACAGTCGTTATTGGGTAAGTTTAATTTTGCCTGTCGCGTTATTCCAATAGTTAGGGTGTTCTGCCGACGGCTGTCGACAGCTACCGCTGGGGTGCGTGCTCCAACCCATTTCATCAGACTTGGCACACGTTTTCGGAGACATATAATGGATGATCACTTTGGATGGAGGGATCGGTGAGTAACTTTGATTTAGATTTGGTCATGGATGTGGCTGGGTCGACGGGCTAAGGGGCTTTCTTTCAAGGGCAATGGAGTGCAGAATCTTGGCCTAGATCCTGGGTGGAGGCGGGTTTCCTTAAGAACCTGGTACTGTTGGAATTATTTCCAGTGGTCCTGGCAATTGAGCTGTGGGGAGAAGCGTGTAGGAATTTGAAGATTAGGTTGAACTGTGACAACATGGGGGTGGTTCAAGTCATCAACCGGATTTCCGTGTCGTCACAGCTGGTAAAACGGTTGTTGCGTCACTTAGTGCTGCGTTGTTTACAGTTGAACATTTTTTCTGTATACTGTAGATTTCCCAGGCATTAATAACACGCTAGCTGACTCACTGTCTCGGTTTCAGTGGGACAGGTTCAGGGAGCCGGCTCCGTTCGCAGAGAAGGAAGAGGTTTCTTGCCCGGGCTGGCTTTGGGAGATTGCTTTGGAGTCGCCGCGGGATGGATCAGGAGGTCGGTGAGCGGGTCAACTTGGGCTGCTTACTCCAAGGTATGGAGTGAGTGGTTTGAATTATTACGGCTGGTGGGAGCAGAGCTGGGTGAGTCCGAGACAAGGTTGTTGATGATATATTTTGTTTCTAGGCACATAGAGGGTGGGGGTTCAGTGTTGGCCATTGCAAGAAAGCTGGCAGGCTTAGCTTTTTTTGTTCAAGCTGCAGGGCCGGCTGGTTTTCACAAAAGATTTTTAGGTGAAACAAGGGTAAAGGATAGATAAGGATAAGGGTAAGGATAAAAGGGTATAGCAAGTGCCACTCAGAAAAAGACGCTCGGAGGGTGGTCTCTTTTTCGATCCTGCAGGACATTTGTGAACAGTTGGAGTACATGTGTTCATCAGTTTATGAGGTCATTTTGTTTAAAGCGACCTTTTCACTAGTGTTTTTCGGAGCATTTCGGGTGGGGGAGCTGGTGAGCCCATCTAGATGGGTAGCAGGGGGTTTTATGGTCCAGGATGTGAGAGCAGCAGAAGACAGGGTGGTGTTACAGTTGCGCAAGTCTAAAACGTATCAGAGGGGAAAAGGTGTGAGGGTTGAGCTGTTTCCCCTGCCTGGTTGAAGAGTTTGCCCGGTAATTGGGATGAGGGCTTTCCTGGGAGTTCATCCGATTAGGGGTGGGCCGTTCTTGTTGCATGGGGATGGGTCCTACTTATCCAGGTTCCAATTCGTGGCAGTTTTTCGGAAGTGCCTTCGAGAGGCGGGGTTTGATTGCCTGCAATTTGCCTCACACTCCTTCCGCATCGGGGCGGCCACAGAAGCTGCCCAGTGTGGGTTGGATGAGGCAGCAGTTAAGAAGATCGAGTGTTGGGAATCCAGGAGATTCCGTTCTAATGTGGTCCGCAACTGTTAACAAATTGAATTTAGGGGGGATGAGGGCATGGTAGACTTGTTAGTTTTACTGCCTTCATGATTTATGTGATATGTTTGGTGTTGGTGCTACCCCTTGTTTGTCATTCTGTCATTTCAGATGGAGGTTACCTTCGCCTCGTCTGGATCTTCGGGCATTCTTATGGCTTTTGGGGGGCAAGGAGAGCAGATGTTAGACCGGATGGCAGACAGCTGGGCATATCGCAGAGGGAGGCATGTATTCGGTGGTTAGGAATTCCGGGGATGGTGTGGAGTAGGGTTGTGCCGAAAGTGCAGCGCTACGCTCGGCTCGATCGGCCGCCAGACGTTTTGGTTCTCTATGTGGGAGGGAATGATTTGGGGGTCATGTCGAGCAGGGAACTGATTTCGGCCATTAGGTCGGATTTCCTGACGCTCCGTTCAGCCTTCCCCGACATGTTGCTGGTGTGGTCCGACATTGTTGCATGGACTGCTTGGCGCAGGGCGAGAACGGTTATGAGGATTAACAAAACTCGGATTAAAGTGAACAAAGTGGTGGGTAGATTTGTTGCACGTAATGGAGGTTTGGTTATCAGACACATGGAGTTAGAGCTTAATGTGGGCTTACACCTGCGGGGTGATGGAGTTCATCTTTCAGCTGTGTGAATTGATCTTTGGGCGTTGGGTCTTCAGGATGGAATTCAGCGGGCCCTACGGGTAAGGTGTTATCCTTGTGGGCTTGGTCTTTGACAGTGGCAGATAACATATGTGATGGAAGTGTGTGGGGATTCATCGGTGGTATGAGCCCCTCTGGGGTATTCCAGTGGAACGGTATGCTGGAATACGGTTATGGTTGCACTGTGGGAAAAGGGGTTGTCTCCGAGCTGTGATATGGCTGGAGGCCTGGTATGGCATAAAGGTCCTGCAGTGTATTGGTGGAAAAATGTTAAGCTGGGGGTGCCCTCAAAGACCAACAAGCTGTGTGTTTAAAAGTTGTTGTTACAAATGTTATTTGGAAATTATTTAAGTTTTTATTAATAAAAGGCTGATATGGCCATTTAAACTCCAAAACTCATGTGTGGTCTTATCATTGGTGGAGTAGGGGAATGTGGTATGGAGAATTTAAGGGTAAAAATGGGGTTAGGAGAAGGGATATCTTAACTACACTGGTCAAGAGTAGAGAGCAGCCACCCTATTCCATCACATTCTGCAGCTGTTATCTCCCGGCCCACTCCCCAAAGCTCAGCTGTCTGGGCCTTTTTAAGCACATCTGCAGCAGATCGCACTGTGTCTCAGGCACATCGAACGTGGCAAAAACACCAATCATTTGGGTACCACATGCCTAACAAAGCATTTAACGTCCAAGCACTCAGCCTTTTCGGTGCTCTTGCCAACGGGCTGAGTGCTTGGACGTTAAATGCTTTGTTAGGCATGTGGTACCCAAATGATTTTTTAAGCACATCTGCAGCAGATCGCACTGCGTCTCAGGCACATCGAACGTGGCAAAAACATCAATCATTTGGGTACCACATGCCTAACAAAGCATTTAACGTCCAAGCACTCAGCCCGTTAACAAGAGCACCTAAAAGCCACACAAAAGGGGCACAAATCTGTCCCTCCTCCTTACCCACTTCAGTCTGCCCCTGCTATACCGAGTCATTACCTCTCAGCAGTCTCCACTGACAGGGATGATGGTATAGCACAGGGTGTCCCAGGTCCTAGCAGCACATCTGCCAACAGCACACTATCAGCTGTAGACTGTTGCTGGCAAATTTCTCTGCCCCATCTGCTGCAGTGGAAAAAAATACAGTCCCTGCCACCCACATGCCCAGCGTCTAAATGCAAGCTTGTCAAAGCTGTTGACTCTCCAACTTCTGCCTTTCAGCCTGGTGGATTCTGCCCCCTTCCGTGAATTTGCACAATGTGCTGTACCACAATGGCAGGTTCCTAGTCGCTACTACTTTTCACGCAAGGTAGTTCCATCACTCTACCATCACGTGGAAGGGAATGTTCTGGCATCGTTGGGCAAGGCAGTCAGCTGTAAAATCCACCTTACAGCTGACATGTGGTCCAGCAAGCATGGGCAGGGACGATATATTTAGTTCACATCACACTGGGTAATGCTGCTTGCAACTTGAAAGGATGCAGGACAGGGTTCGGTGCTGCAGCTTGTTGTGCCCCCACATCTCCATACAGATATGGTTTCCATAACATTGGATTTCACGTACTTAACATTTTTGTTTTGCCCCTGCACACACAAGAACGTAAAGATATTCTTAGACAAAATGTATTAATAATTAAATTGTGTTATTGCTTGCACTATTAAAGGGAATTTCTAATATAACCCCCCAAAAAAACAAAAAAAAAAACTCTCATTTTGCTGTTAATGCTGTTTTGCTTAATAATTTAACATGGGAACTTAAATGTGTGTGTTGAATTTACAACTGACATTAAAATTATAGAAACAATTTAGAATTTTCAGAAGAGCTTTGGCCACAGAAAAATGGCCAGTAAAATGGGACCAGGAAACCCGCTCAGTGCCAGCAGACGGGAGAGGTGCCAGTTAATACACAGAGAATAAAGGTGTCTTCCGTCTTCTGTGATCTTCAAAGGTTGTTGAATCATTAAAATGTTTTTGTTTAAAACAAAACCCCTCGGGGGAATAAAGAAAGAGAAACTTGGAGGAACACACAGAGAATTGCCAATTTAGTCTTCTTGTGTTTTGTGTTTATTTCAACCCTTTGTCTGTGACTTACTCCATGTGCCAGCTTCATAAAAACAATACACTTATACAATATACTGCAGCATATAAGCATGGAGGCAGAGTGAGTGAAGTAATAGGTATTCCTTAAGGTATGTTTAACAGGATCATCTGATATAAGCTGTTTTCTGATGTATTTCCCATGTTTGCTAAAACCTTGAAGCAGATCTCCAGCCAAAAACAAGATAAAAATTAATAGAACCATTAAAGATAAAATATCAAAACCAGCTTTGCTGTAGTATTTAGATTAAATCCAGAAATGTCTCCAGCAGTATTTTTTCTATCATTAGATGTCATCATTCTGATGGCCAGCAACATCCAACTCATTTCCTCTCAGTCCGGGTCATACTGGACCCGCCCAAGTTTCTTATTGGACAGTGAAACAAAAATCAGCACAGTGATGAGTTCATCTCTCTGTCACTCTGCTTTATCCTGCTATAGGCATGCTTCTTGCCAGGACAATAACTTATTGGCTCCAAGTGCTGCTACTTCCTGTCACACTCCTGTTCTGCTGTA
Source organism: Aquarana catesbeiana (assembly GCF_042186555.1). Taxonomy (NCBI): domain Eukaryota; kingdom Metazoa; phylum Chordata; class Amphibia; order Anura; family Ranidae; genus Aquarana; species Aquarana catesbeiana. The sequence continues at coordinate 119,105,176 of NC_133327.1, forward strand.
CAGTGACTGCAATAGGCTGATAGTAGGTTAGACTAAGGTAATTAAAAAAAAAAAAAAACAATTAATGATTAGAGAGCTTGCCATTTTATATCTGCCTAGAGCAAATAGAGATTAGAACTTTTTTTTTTGCATGTGTCCCTGCTGGGAACAGCAACTCTCTTTGTGATCTATATAAAAATGTGGAAAATTCTAAATTTTACAGTTGTCAGTGGAAGAGAAATATAGGAGACATCTTCCGATGGAGATACCTGTTTCTATGACCAACATAGATTTTAAAGTGGTTATAATGTCAGAAGGTTTTTTATCTTAAGATAAAAAAACCTTCTGTGTGCAGCAGCCCCCCTAATACTTACCTGAGCCCCATCTCGATCCAGCGATGTTGCACAAGAGACTCAGTTGTCCGGGACTCTCCCTCCTGATTGGCTGAGACACAGCAGCGGGCGCTATTGGCCATTGTCAATCAAAGTCAGTGAGCCAGTAAGGAGAGAGGGGGGTGGGGTCAACCACGGCTCCGTGTCTTAATGGACACACAGAGCAGCAGCTTGGCTCGGGTGCCCCCATAGCAAGCCGCTTGCTGTGGGGGCACTTGGCAGGAGAAAGGGGCCAGGAGCGCCTGCGAGGGACGAAGAGGAGGATTTAGGATTTGTGCAAAACCACTGCCCAGAGTAGGTAAGTATAACAAAAAAAAAAAAAATGAGGCTTTAGTATCACTTTAACATTTTTCTACTCTACTCAAAACTAAAATGTTTTGACTATACATACACCTTAATGGGAATTTATATAATAATTTTATTACATACATAGTTTGAGTTATCATTGTAATATTTACTTGAAACAAATTTTTATGGCTTTCACAATTAACATTATCATCATAGTTTGTATTCAGAGCCTCCTACTAAAGACCATCTGTGTGATCTTTTTTTCTGCATGTCAGCACCCTTACCGAATGACTGCTAAGATAAATAGAATTAGCATGGTAAGCTGCCCCATAGAATGCCACTGAGATAAGAGTCAAGCAATCATTCTTCCACAAGGCTATGTTCACACCACTGCGTTTGCAGTTCACTTGCAAAGAGTAAGGCCGCGTACACACTTTTCGACCAGACTGGTCCGACAGACTTTCCAGCGGACTTTCGATGGACTTTTGACGGACATCCGACGGACTTTTTAACAAACGGACTTGCCTACACACGATCACACCAAAGTCCAACCGAGCAGATTTCTGGGTCCCGCGGAGTTACGACGTAAAGATTTGACGTATGTTCCAAATCTAAAGTCCGTCAGATTTGCGTCTGGAAAAGTCCGCTGAAGGTCCGGTGAAGCCCACACGATCGGATTGTCCGCCGGATTTGGTCCGTCGGCGTCCGTCGGACAAGTCTGGTCGAAAAGTCCGACCGTGTGTACGCTGCATTACACTTTAGGTGCTTTACATGCATTAGGCCCCTTTCAGATGGGCATTCTGATCAGGTCTGCTTGTTAGTTTTTCAGGTGGACCTGATCAAAAGGTCGATTCATCCCTGTGGACAGGCGGGTGCAAACAAACTTATTTTTGTTTACTCTGCCTACCTTCGTGTCTGATCAGGCCCAATAAAAAAAAGGGAGGGGACTCCATCCTCTTCCGATTAGGTGGCGTGCATTGGAGGTAGTCAACTGTAAATGGACAGCTGAGTCTGTTTATTCCTGACTCTCCACACAATAGAGAAGGCTCTGCCCATGTTTACTCTGCAGATACTGAGCAGAAACGGATATGTCATCTACCCACTCTGCTCTAATCAGCAGTAGATCAGCTCACAGATCCCCTGCTGATTGCAACAGAATCTGCCCTGTGTGAAAGAACTCTTAATTTCTGGCAAGGATGTTGAAACCATACCAAGGATTCAGCAAGCAAGTTTTTTTAAACCTTTTTAATCATTTTTTTTTTTTTACTTTTAATTTTTTAATTAAACTCAGAGCTGTGAATGTAGCCTCTGTTGTGTTCACTGACTTTCCTGCATGGAATCCTACTGTCACTGGAAGTAGTGCAAAAAAAAGGAGGACTTTTGAAAGCAGAACTGCTTATTGTGTTGTTAACAAAAGATGATCTGCTCCTTTCTACCCTGTGGCAACATCACTGTTTCATCTACCTAGGAGGATAGGTTTCCAAAAAATATTAATAGAAGTAATAACATCTACATAAAAATAAATTGTGCCTTTTTGATGTACTGCCATATTAGTGGGTCTAAAATATGCTCTCATTACTTGTCTTTGTGGTCTTCATCAGGTCATTTGGAGAGCTGCAAAAATGTTTTAAGGAAATAAAAATGGTGGGGCTCCCTCTTAACTGTTATACAGGATTGACCTCAATTCATATACTTACCTGCCCAGTGAATCCAGCTCTGGCCTGCTGCAATCTGCTGCTCAGGTCCTGGGCAGCCATCTTGTCCTCTGATGCAGTGGCGGCTGGTGTTTTTTTTTGTTGGGGGGGAGACAAACAGCCGGTGATGCGGCACTACCCCCCCAACACTAACATACTCCCCCACCACCCGCTTTCCTTACCTTTTGATGTGGTGAGAGCATGGCGGGCTCGAGGAAAGCTGCTCTGGTGTCTTCTCCTGGAGAAGCTTCTGCAGTGTCTCTACTCTCCTGCTCCCGCAGCTAGGCATTCAATAGGATCGTCAGACATTTTGGCCAATCGGAAACGAGTTTCATACCTGCTTTCTGATTGGCCGGGAGGAGGATCAGTGTTGCAACAGCGAATTTTCATTCGCTGTTGCAACACACCTGGGTGGGCTCCAGACACAATGCTCTGCGTCCCGAGTTCACCCTATTTTGAAGCCTATTGGATGGGGACAAGGGCCTCATCCCCACAACCCTTGGCGGGTGGTTGTGGGGGCCTGCGGGAAGGGGGCCTATCGGAATCTTGAAGCCTCCTTTAACAAGGGGGCCCCCAGATCCCACCCCCCTCCTATGTGAATGGGTATCGGGTACATTGTACCCCTACCTATTCACCAAAAAAGTGTCAAAACTGTAAAAACGAAAGGAGACAGTTTTAAAAAATTCTTTTATTAAAATTTTAAAAAGTGTCCCGCGTTGTCCATCCATTTTTCAATTACAGCACCAATGGACCCGAGAAAAAAATAATGAAAACAAAAATACTCTGCCTCCATGGAAGGCGTCCCACTGACTGCTGACTTTTCGCTGTGACAGCTCTTATATAGGTAAGGGCGGGGCCACCCGCTGATGTAACCGGATGACCCCACCTCCTCTGACAGCTCATGATGTCAGAAGGGGCAGGGTCACTCGGTTACATCACCGGGTGGCCCCACCTATGGCTCTAATCAGTGCTTCAAAAAAAAAAACCCTGGCCACTGTAATTCATATGCCCGGTGATCCGAAAGGGGTTGGACACATGAATGGGGGGCGGCCATGGCGGCAGTGGGTAGATTCATGCTATGCATGAATCTAGCCATTATGCATATAGGGGGTGGCGAGAAAAGGACGGGCCGACCCCTGATCTGACGTCTATGGGAGCCTGGCTGCCTCTTCCAAATTCTTGCAGGCAATGACACGCACAAGGTCCACCCACCAACTGTTATAACTCCTTACATATGCAGCCTCCTGGGAAATGTGAAAAGAGTATCCCAGGAGGCTGCAGGAGTAGGGACACATTATTCTCGACTAGGCAGGAATGGTAGGGCATAGTTATAAACAAAAGTTAAAATGTGAAAAAAAATTGCTTTTTCTAGTGTGGTGGATCAGGAGGCTGGAGGGAGCTAAATTAATTTGTGAGTAAAAAGGACCCTCTCGCACTGGTTTTTAAACACTAGCATTACAAAATCCACAATTATCTATAAATCCAAAAGGTTTTATCTACTGGCCCCGTAGTATAATACATTCTGGATCCCATCGTACTGTCCACTTCAAACACTTCATTTCTGTGCTGACATTTCTTCCAGCTTCTTAGAACTGATAATGTTCACACAGGATCTTGCCCTAAACATAGCAGCAGTGAGCTATTCAGGGGTGTAATGTTGAAAAAGTGTGTAATTTATTGCCCTGCGGCCTTCTGGAATGTGTAACAAATATCTCAGGAGACTGAGATGAGAAGGGCTATGTCACTCTTGTCCAGGTGAAGAATTTGTAAACAGGAATGTCATCATACTCAATATAGGAATGTACAAACCATACAACCAAAGCTGCATATGCTTTTTTCGGAAGAAGGAGGAGGGAATAAAATAAAGAGAATGAATTAAAAATATGGTGAAAGGTCAAAGGGTGAGGATAGGGCAGTTATTACAGAGGAGATAAGCAGAGAGTCATTGGTGGTAGATCATGACAGCTTGCAGCTCTATTTAGCAGAGGCAGCAGAGAAGGCAAAATGTCTAACTGACCATGGAAGTGTATCCAGATATGTAAGCATTTCTAGTACCTTGTCTGAAGGTCAGACTGGAGCAGCACATGATACTGCAGAAGGTGTTGAGAGACCATGGAGTCAGGGGATGTGCAGTGTGAAAGGGAAGTTGTGGACCTAGTAGGATGGAGCAGAAAGCAGGGGATTTCAAAAGGTGGAGTGGTTATATAAAGACCACAGGGACAGTACTGGACCGTGGCCATTGTGGGGCACAATGCATCAAAAATCCACTGGACCCAAGTACACTGTAAAAAAAAACGTAAAAAAGAAGAAAAAAAGCACCTGGAATGCATCCATAAAAGCTTTAAAAATGCACCAAAAAGCACTGAAACACGCTTTAAAAACACGGATGCAGAAATTCATCTGGAAAGGATCTGAAGTGTGTTTTTGTGGCGTGAACTAGCCCTTAGTCAATTAGTCCATCTGTATCTCTTGAACCCTAAGGGCTCATTCAAACCAGTCAACATGCTTTATGCTCGATATAACGCATGTGTAATGGTGTTCATTGTGAAGGGCAATGTGATACAATCTTACAACACATCACACTGTTTACCTTACTTTGTCTTTTTTAACCTGTTGCTGTCAGCCTAACATATATGTGCGGCAGCAAAAGGGTGGGCTTTAACGCCCACATGGCACACATAGTGGATGGCTGACTCACGGTGGGCTCCCAGCACAGAGACCAAGCTGTCAAAGGCAACTCTTGGTCCCCACTAATGATCAGTAGCCAGCACAACTGGCTCTGGATAATGTGACCACTGTGATGGCCAATCACAGTAGTCACATAATTGCCAATAATCCCCTCCCCCCAGGCATACAGACCCTATTATAAAAAAATGCTTGGGTTGAGACGAAAAGTACATTTTATTGAAATGTCGCAAAAAATGTTGCATTTCAGAAAGCCTTATGCATTGCAGTGAATTTTTATGCAACACACATGAATGGTGTGATTAGGGCACATAGAAAACAATTGTTTTGGGTGTGCATTGGTCTATGCAGATTAAGGCTAGGTTCACACAGTTGTGGGTGGTTGCTGGTGTGGGACAATGTGTAAATCACACATGCTCCTGCATATGCAAGCATCCGCAGTCCAAACGTACTGTTCTGTTTTTTTTTCTCTATTTATTCTTACTTGCATCCTCATGCATATGTAAATGCAGCATATATATAAAAAAACAGGTTGTCCTTATCGAGACTGAAAGGAACAAGAGGACCAAATAAGCGAAACAGCATACAATGTATAGGAAAATAGTAAATAATTTGAAGTTTATTAATATATAAAATTCGATATAAAACTCCTCAATGAGAGATCATAATGGGTATACTGAAAACTTGACAAACAACCAGAGATGCCAGCATCAAGTCATCTCTGGATGTGGCAACAAACAACACAGGACAGAGACAAGACACACAACAATAAAATACAAATAATCGTCCGGACGCCAAGAATCTATATATGGATGAGCATGTCATGACAATGTCGTATAAGGTTAAACGCAAATTTGTGTAAATAATAAGGCATGGGTATCCATATAGGGGCAGCACAGTGGTGTAGTGGTTAGCACTCTCACCTAGCATTAAAAAGGGTCACTGGTTCAAATCCCAACCACAACACTACCTGCCTGGAGTTTGTATGTTCTCCCTGTGCTTGCATGGGTTTCCTCTGGGTACTCCAGTTTCCTCCCACACTCCAAAGACATGCTGGTAGGTTAATTGGCTTCTGTCCTCAATTGGCCCTAGTATATGAATGTGAGTTGGGAACCTTGGATTGTGGGCTCCTTGAGAGTCAGGACAAATGTGAGTGTGCAATGCATGTGTGGAGTGCTAAACAAAAAATTGACAGCACTATATGGGTACCCTAAATTAAAATAGGGATAATTGTAGACACATACCCACACTCACTCAGGTTGAACTTGATGGACTGGTGTCTTTATTCAACCTTACTAACTATGCAACTATATAGGGGTCTCTGGAGGGCTCAAGCCCATGGATTAAATTGAAAAAAAGGGGGGGGGGGCACCCCCCCTTTTTCCCCTTCTTTTCCTATTTAATACGTGGGTTTGAGCCTTCCAGGGACCCCTATATGGATGCCCATGCCTTATTATTTACACAAATTTGCGTTTAACCTTATACGACATTGTCATGACATGCTCATCAATATATAGATTCTTGGCGTCCGGACGATTGTTTATTTGTATTTTATTGTTGTGTGTCTTGTCTCTGTCCTGTGTTGTTTGTGACCACACCCAGAGATGACTTGATGCTGGCATCTCTGGTTGTTTGTCAAGTTTTCAGTATCCCCATTATGATCTCTCATTGTGGAGTTTTATATCGATTTGTAGTTATTAAAAAACTTCAAATTATTAACTATTTTCCTATACATTGTATGCTGTGTAGCTTATTTGGTCCTCTGGTTCCTTTCAGTCTCGATAAGGACAACCTGTTTTTTTATATAAATGCAGTATTTGTTGACTAGAGTGACACTACCCATATTGGGTACACAATGCTTTGAGGATATATTAGTGTGTTACCACACACGTATTTAGGCCCTTGTTTTTTGTTTATACATATGAAAATGCAGCGCGTTTTTGGATGTGGGAAATCGCATGGTGCTTTTGCACCATGCCATTTCTGTGCGGCTATGATTTTACAAAGGACAGGGATGCATTTTCCTGCAAGTGCAGCAGCCCATTTAAATGAATGGGCTGCTGTGCCCATGCAAATGTGAGCTACACAAAATGCCACAGTGTGAACCTATTCTAACACAACTCAACAGACATAGGGGGTTATTTACGAAAAGCAAATCCACTTTGCACTACAAGTGCACTGCAAGTGCATTTGGAAGTGCAGTCGCTGTAAATCCGAGGGGGACATGCAAGGAAAAAAAAAAGCATTTTAGCTTGCACATGATTGGATGATAAAATTAGCAGAGCTTCCACTCATTTCAGATCTACCCCTCAGATTTACAGCGACTGCACATCCAAGTGAACTTGTAGTGCAAAGTGGATTTGCCAACTCCCATAGTGTGAACAAGCCTTTAGACCAAGTGGATATTAATTTATTACTGTTGCACTAAGGACTGGAAAAAGTTATCAAATCCATAGCACAACAAAAAGTTGTATTAACAACACAGTAACTTATACTTTTACTCAGCAAGGCATTTTAGTATTTATGTCTTGCTTGTCTGAGAAACCTATTAAATGATATATTCTTTTTTGCCGGTCTATGCAAAAATTTAGTTTGCAGAAATATATATTTTTCTCCAAGTACATTAGGAATAAAAGTTTATTGCGAGTGCAATTTACAACCAAATGCATATTCTAAAGTTCGAGTTTTTATGGTGATGAATGGATGTGAGCAGTATATTCACTAACTAAAATTCCAACAGCAAAATCTCAAATTGCAATAGGGCTAGACTTTCTAAGTGGGGCTCAAGGCAACTTATGGTCCATTCAAACCTCCACTAGTCGCATTTATTCATTCTGAGCTTTTACTGCCATGTATATCAAGATGACAGTGGATGGTATGAAAATCTGCTTTACAACACATTTGCATTGCAGTTAAATAAATGCTGCTTGCATTTCACTTCTGTGGAACTGCACATGATGCTGGGTCTCCAAAAATTAGCTAATGCAAATGCAAATACCATTATTTTGCCTTTCAAAAAAATGTGTTAAAAACAATGAGTATGGTACAAGAGCTGCAGAAATAAATATTTCTGTAGAACTGTATAATGAATATGTGGATACCGAATACTTCATTGCCCTAAAGGCAAAACAATACGTGGATTTGCAATTTTTTTGTTTTTCCCCTACTCAGGAAACAGGATACACTTAGAACTTTGTGTAAAGGTATATCGTGCTTGAATAAAGATAAATTGCAAAACTACCTTTTTAAAAATGTGAAAGTAAGAACTTTGGGTTAGCACTGTAACTTAGTAGTTAACATAGTAGACACTTGATACCTTAGTGGTTAGATTATTATAATTATTATTATTCAGGATTTATAAATTCATTTTGGACAAATTTATAGTGATAGAAAACCTGGATTCAGCTTTAAAGTGTTTGTAAAGCCTAAACATTTTTTACCTTAATGCATTCCTTGCATTAAAGTAATAAATGTTTAGGTGTCTGCATCCCCCCTCACCGTCCCCTTTTACTTACCTGAGCCCTCATTCGATCCAGTGCCGTGTACTTCTCTAATCTCCCCTCACTTCTGGGTCTCGCTGGCTTTACTGGGGCACTGGGAGTCAATCAAAGCCACTGATGAGGGCGTGGGGGGCAGGGCCGAGTCCTGATGTATGTGTCGATGGACTCAGCAGCTGGGCTCGGGTGTGAGCGCGCACGAGTGCCCCCATGGGAAGTGGCTTCTCATGGGGGCACTAGACAGAGTGGAGGGGCCAGGAGCGCCGGTGGGGGACCCAGAAAGAGGAGGTTCGCGGCCGCTTCATTGTACAGAACAGGTAAGCATAGACATGTTTATTTTATTTTTTATTACCTTTACAATCACTTTAACGCAGGAAGATTATGTCAATGACTGGATGTGGGGCCTGATGGAGAGGTCAGAGTCTAGAATTATACCTAGTACCCTGTCATGAGTAGCGGGACTGATAGTCGTGCCATTGTTCTTGATGGTAAAGTCAGGGAAGGGGAATTGGGTGGGTAGGAGTATTATGAGCACAGTGTTTGACTGATTAATTTGAGGAAGTGGTGTGGCATTTATACTGATTTGTCAGTTAGTGATGCAATTGTTAAATGGTTAGATTGCAGACTTAGTGGTTAATATGGTAACTAAATGGTTAGCATGGTAACATAGTGACTAGTACTCTTCCTCCAAATAACCACGGTCTTAGAATGACTAACCACCAGATACTCTGTATGTACTTTCCATGCTTTTGTATTCCACAGGCTCAATTTTTCTCCTACAATCCAAGGATACTAGCCAGTTAATTGTCTTTCATCAAATTGGCCCTAGTGTATAGGGATTGGGAAATAAAATTGTACATTCCACTGTTGCATGGACTGATGTTAATGATTTTGACAGCTTTCAAACTGCAGCACACACAATTTCACACTGCAGTGCTTTTAAAATACACTATGCATTACAGCCTATCTGTGTAAATAGATGGTTGTTAAGGACACCGTTAGGTGCTGGCCCCTAACAACCGGCTATTCATTGGTTGTTAAGGACGCTGCCGGGTGTTTGTTAATGAGCCTGAACCCTCCAGCATCCTTAACAATCAGTGATAAGGCCTTCCCCTTAGTGGTCAGCAGAAATGATGCTACCACCGGAGGAAAGGAGGAGGCGGAGAAACAGTGGGCAAGCATCCATCAGGGGGCAGAGAGAAGGGGGGTGGCCAGCCTGGAGGAGCTGGATGGCAAGACTGTGCCCATGCTACCTTGTGGGGGATATGGGGGAGCGCAGGGGATGCATTTTTTTTACCTATAAACTGATTGTTAAGGAAGCCAACATGTGCCAGTTCCTTAACAATCAGCTATTAACTAGTTGTTAAGGACGCCGGCGGGTGCCCACTCCTTAACAACCACACAACCCTGGGTGCGTCTTTGGTGTATGCTTTTTGCGGTTCCCATTGACTTCAATGGACATTGCATCTTTGGTGTGCTTTTGGAAAGCGCACCAAAGATGCAGCAGGCAGGACTTTTCAAACTACAGCGCAAATGCAGCACAGCAATGTGAAAAGTTTTATAGGATTTAAAGGGAAATAATTTTGATGCGCTGTTGTCCCACTGGAAAAGTGCGTTCAAGAGCAGCAAATGCACATCAGTGCGAAAGGGCCCTTAAAGTGGTTGTAAATCTAGTTACACCACTTGTACCTACAGGTAAGCCTATAATAAGGATTATCTGTAGGTACTGTAAATATCTCCTAAATCTGCAGTTTAGATCACCATATACGTTTGCGCCAACGTCATTGGCGCATGCGCACTGCAGAAATGGTCCGCTCGTGCCGTTTCTTCAGCAGCCGTGCCGTGACCGGCAGCTCCCACGTGCATGCATGGGAGTGACGTTTTTGCAGCTCCAGCCAATCATTTTGCCAGATCCCGTAAACGGGTCGCAACGGTGTGTGGGGAACGCTGCAACAGCTTCGATCTAAGGTAAGTATTTCATAATGAGCTAGTATGCAGTAGTAGGCCTTTGTCTTACAGGGTTTTTTCTTTTTTAATTTTTTTGGGGAGTTTACAACCTCTTTAAGCTAAGTTCATCTCTTTGCATTGCAGAAATGAGCTGTACAACCAGCGTGTTACCACTGACTGTGGTGTGCCATTTTCTCTGAAAGGTACTTTACCTGGAAAAAAAAACGTGCAGGGGAATTAAAAGGCCTGTTGCGGTGTACACTCATTTTGAATGGGCTGCATTAATACAACACAAATATGCAATAATGTACATGCAGTAATGCACCACAAAGGTCTAAATCTGACCTTAGTGTTCTTGGTAAAGCACTGTGGAATATAGCATGGGCTAGTATTTGTCCAGTCATCACTGGTACTATCAATCACACGATATCAACCAAACACTAGTGTCTCTATTTTTCACCAGACCGCTATACTGCAGGGTTGAAGTGCCTCTTGGGACCAGGCAGAATGTTTAAAGCTTTACTTTTTGCCATCATCATAGTTGAATAAATGGTTTTCAGTTATCTTCAAGATGCTCTTAATGCAAAGGAAAGCACTGGAATTTTAAGTGCATTCAATCTATTTATTAAAAAGGTACAAGAGCAAGATTAATGTACAAAGGAGAGTAACATGTAGCAACCCATTAGCAATCATCTCTTAAATAATAAATACATTATTTGGTATTATTTATTTCAACTGATGACATTTTCTATGGATTATTGAATTTGGACATCATTGGTTCTGCTGTACAGCCTTGAATGAATGGAATTTGATTGCATGTAGAGTCCCCCAATGTACGAAACTTTGACCCATTCTGTATTTGGGCATAATAGTTATTGAATCATAACCTTGTTCAGCTGTAAGAGAATAAAGCAAGTAGCTAACCCTACTTGCAAAGCTGGTTATTTTCCTACCTTACATTATTTAAGAAAACCTGTATTCAGAGAGATAGTGCAACTGCCATTGCCAAACTCTTTATCAGTATGTTAGTTGCCTCTCAGAACAAGCATACAACTCATGAAATCAGGGAAAAGTCTGAAATTTTTCAGCATAATTTTTTAGCACTGCGAAAGTATTTAAAGTGACATATAGTTTTGTTGAGCCTACCTCAACTAAACAGTGATAACTCCCTTGACTAATCTCATTACATCCACCATGTAAACCTCTATTATATAAAATAAAGTAAAATAAATATGTGCATAAGTATCACTGAATTAGTCTTTTTTCCACATAATAACTTCCACGCTGGTGCTAGAAAGTTAATATATAATTGAACAACATCAATTAACATCCGACACCCCTGTGTACCAATTCTGCTTATTCCATGCACAGTGACTCCCACCACCATTCACAACTGTGCTCACCTCCAGTTGTGACCTGTTACCAGGTCCAATCATGCTTTTCCTTACTGGGGTACACAATCATGCTCCTCTCCAGTGCTCCTTCTTATTTCCTCTATTTTCCTCTGTAGTGATACACTTCTCCAGATGATATGTGTATGACCCTTTAAATCCACGAGTACCTCCCTGCAGATGAAATCATGCAAGACAGTGCTCTCACGGTGTAGTATATTAAAATTTCAATATTTATTAAATAAGAAATGCACTTATATTAAAAATAAAAGCACACTTTTCAGTAAAACACAGCTCCTGTGTCACTTCTGGTCCTCTGCACAACATTACCCAACTCCGCCCAATGTGTGTCGTCACGGTCACATGACTTCCTCAGTGATCCCTGCAAATGTATTGAAGTCAATGGATCAGCATGATAATCAGGTAATAGCAACCTTTATATTTCTTACAGTACAGACTAAATTTAAATCTAAAACAAAAAATGACATTGTTTTTCAGTTTCCAAACTGTTTTATTTGACAGTATCAAATGCACAAAAATGAAAAATTACCCTTTTATAAAGTCACTTTGTCTTTATGTTACATAACTGTTAATTACATGTTATTCAGTTCAAGCCGATTGTGTAAAGTTACCTGCAATTATATTCAACCAAGCTAAACCCAGAGCATGATGGACCACTCCCAGGCTGGTCTGATCTGCAGCATCACCAGAATTTGCCATATAGTACTTTTAGAATAGTACTTTTAGAATGCCTCGGGATGAGTGCCAAGAGTTTTTGAATGTAACATTTTAAAGTAAAAATACAATACTATATTTTAATGTATACCGTATTTTCAAACTTCTCTTTAAAACAGTATACAATGTTGTACAGGGAATATAAGCAATAGTATTGTAAAAGATCAATAGGCATAGGCACTTGGTTAAATACAGTACCTGTGACTTCCTGAGGCTATAGTATAAAAGATGAGTACACACAAAGGCAGGCTTGACTGAAGAATTTAGTTGCCTTCATAACGATGGTGTCTTCCAATGCAAAGACCCATAAAGACAAAAACACTAGCTGAATGGCATCTTTATATGCTTATAATTATTTTTGGCAAGTATCATAAGAAGAAACTGTTAAGTTCTTACTTTCTACTCCTACGGTGTGATTAGTAAAAGTGTTTTAACGTCTGCCAATTCTATATATTTCTTAGACTTCAATGGACATTTCTTCTTAGAATAGTCTTGCCACCAGTGCCTTCCACAGTACTATAATGAATAAACAATATTTCCCTCTTGATAGTTTGTGCACCTGCTTTCATATCTTCCTGAACAAGTGGGGAAAATTTAGCAGGAAAGGTATGGAACTTTGTAATGCTATGACACTGCAAGATGTATGAAATAATCCTTGATAGACATCTCCCCAATAACACTGTGGGAAGCTCATAAGCCTGTCTTGCGTGGTACAATACAAAGACAAATGGCACTATTTAAACGAGAACGCAAAAATCTAGCAAAAAAACTAGAACTCAATTTTAATGCAGCCTACACATCATTTCAAGATAATCCATCTCAGAGTACAAAATCTCATCTGGAAAAATCTAGATTGGAATACGATCTATTTCTCACTGAGTCAGTTGATAAATCCCTCAAACGCTCCAAACACAATTTCTACATGAATACAAACAAACCAGGTACATATTTGGCTCGGGCATTAAATTCAACTAACAAATCTTTCAAACCAATACGTTTGAAATTATCAAAAAATGTTTACACTTGTAATCCAGTTAAAATAGTCCATAAATTTCACTCACATCTCGCAACTTTATACAAGAAAAACAATGAATTTAATCCTACAGAGGCTGAATCCTTCTTCTCAAAAATAACCTTACCTGAGTTATCTCAGAATCAAAAAAGCAGTTTGGATGAGCCTATAACTATAGATGAAGTTGCTAACGCCATAAAAGACCTAAAACTTAACAAAAGACCAGGCCCAGATGGCTACTCGGCTTTATACTATAAAACATTCTCAGAAATACTCTCTCCCATTCTCACTGAAACTTTTAACAAACTTCTAGATGGACATTCTTTTCGGCAAGAAACACTAATGGCAATTGTTTGTATGATCCCAAAACCCCTTTCTGATGATACTTCCTGTGTGAATTATCGGCCTATCTCTCTGTTAAACCTCGATATTAAATTATTAGCAAAAATAATAGCAAAACGCCTCAATAGCATTATAGGAAAATTAATACATAGAGATCAAGTAGGCTTCATGCCAAATAGACAGGCAGGCGATAATATACGCAGGGCAGTGTTATTGGCACATATTGCTAAAAAACAGAAAATCCCTTTATGTTTTCTATCTCTCGATATTAAGAGGGCATTTGACACAGTATCCTGGCAATATATGCAATATTCATTACAAAAATGGGGTTTTGGACCCCACTTTTTAACATGGATCAAAGCATTATATAATAAACCCAAAGCCTATATAAAATATGCTGGATACAAATCTGAAGCCTTTAATATCGAAAGAGGTACCCGACAGGGTTGCCCATTATCTCCCTTATTATTTGCCCTTATACTCGAACCCATGGCCCAATACATCAGAACAAACCAAACTATAACTGGCATTGAAGTAGGAGGTATTACACACAAATTATGTATATTTGCAGACGATATATTACTTTTTCTATCATCACCACAGGTCTCTGGTCCTAACTTAATACCAGCTCTTGATGGGTTTGCAGCCCTATCCGGCCTTATGATTAATCCTAAGAAATGCCTAGTGCTTAATATTTCACTCACAAACATGGAATTGATCCCGGCTAGGGCTGCACTCCCATTCACATGGGCAGAAAAATCAATCCCATATCTTGGAATTCATTTAACAGCATCTCATTCTGACTTATTCTCAACCAATTATCCTCCTGTATTAAGACAGATCACAAATCTAATAAAACAATGGTCGCAACTTCCTTTATCCTGGATAGGGAAGATTAATGCAATCAAAATGACTATTCTACCCAAATTGCTTTATCTATTCAGAGTCCTCCCTATTCCAATTCCTTCCTATTTTTTGAGAATAGTACAAAAAAGAGCAACTTCGTTTATATGGGGCTCTTCTAAACCACGTATACCTATACACACACTACATCTTCCCAAAAATAAAGGAGGCCTGGGATACCCTAATTTTACTAACTACTACAGAGCAGCACATTTGGCCAGTCTGTCCAAATACCATGCAAAACAGGAAATCCCATTATGGGTATTTATAGAGGCTTCAGAAAATGACCCTCTATTAATATCAAATTTATTATGGCTTGATCCTAAAGACCGCTTTAAAATTCATAATCCCATAACTAAACACTTCTTATCTCTCTGGGATAAACTAAAAACCAAATATCAGTTACAATCTCCACACAATCCTCTCCTTTCTTTTATCAGAAATCCGGCCTTTTATCCGGCATGGATCTACCCAAATTCTTTTAAAGCTTGGACAACATCAGGCATTCAGACACTAAATGACTTCATAGCATCTAAATCATTCCTTTCATTCCCATCGCTTAGAGAAAAATATGATCTACCAAACTCTGAGATATTTAGATATCTCCAAATCAAAAATTTCTATACACCATTCCTAAAGGGGGATACACCATTATCCCAATTATCCATTTTTGAATCAATCTGTACAAAAGATCCATTTGCTAAAGGTACAATTTCATCACTTTATAATCAATTATATGGAGTAGCAAATCTTAATAGACCCTCTTACGTTCAGAGGTGGGAGGAGGACCTGGGACGAACTTTAGAAGACACGGACTGGTCTAACATATGGCTCACATCTAAGTCATCTTCACCCAACATCTTAGCACTGGAGACAAATTATAAAGTCCTAACTCGCTGGTACCTTGTACCCGCTAGAGTGGCAAAATATTCACCTAATACCTCAGCTCTTTGTTTTCGAGGATGCCCAGAAATAGGCACATAATTACACATATGGTGGACGTGCCCAGTAATCCAAACCTTCTGGAAGGAAATCTTCGTGATTGCATCTAAAATATTTAAAAAAATAATACAACCAGATCCATATTTAACTTTACTTAATCTAAAACCGGAATGGTTAACACTCTCTCAATTCAAACTTATGATCCAACTAATAACGGCTGCAAAACAAACAGTGGCCAAGGCATGGAAATCTCCTACATTGGTACTAGCAGAAACAATTCATAGAATGAATAATACAATGTCCCATGCTAAGATGGTAGCCATCGATCAAAAATTCCAAAATTTGAAAAACTTTGGCATCCTTGGATAAAACAACAGTTCCTGTCAAACTTCAATGACTCTGTCCTGTTGCCATGGTAACAGATTAAATGACTTACAGAGACACCCATTCTAATGCTTCAAAGAGAACTAAAAAGAATAATAAACTGACGAGCGGGACAACCTTGTGGACCATACCTCTACCTTTCAACCCTTTTTCTTCTTTCTCTTTCCTTTTCTCCACCTTACGATTAAAGCTCATTATCAGAATTTATTTGACCTATATACACTCTACTTGTAAACAATATGTATAGTAGGTATAAATCATTTAAATACCTACAAAAGTAACTAAGGAAATGATATATATCTTTAATTTAGGTTTACGTGAACCCAATGTTTAATATTTGAAATTTCATGATATTTACCTATATAAACCCTACTGTAAAACAATGAGCTTACTTTATAGATCCTTGTAAACTTACTTTATGTATCTTTATAACATTGTATACTCAATAAACTTCTTTTGACAAGGAAATAATCCTTGACATTACAAATGTTCTAAGTTAGCCAGTAGTTCAGCAGAGGATTGATATGATTGATGTCTTGTGTCATGGCAATTCTAGGATGTGAAAGTCAAGTTTAGAAGACTTGATGGTCATGTCACTGTCTATGGCTATCGTGTAAGCAGCTGTTCAATACTATCTATGGACACCTTTATACAGTAGAGCTAATGTTTTTTTTTGTTAGTGTTCTACCAAAGCATTTTTTAAGCATTTTTTAAACACAATGAGGTTAATTTACTAAAGGCAAATAGACTGTGCACTTTGCAAAGTACAGTTGCACTCTCCAGGAGCAGTTGCTTCAGAGCTTAGTAAATGAGCAGAAGCTCTGCTGACTTCCATCATCCAATCTTGTGCAAGCAAAAATGCATTTTTTTTTTTTTTGCATGTGATTGGGTATTTTTTTGCAAAGTGAAACTTTAACTTATGTACTAAGCTCTGGAGCAACTGCACTCTGCAAAGTACACAGCCTATTTTTGTTTAGTAAATCAACCCCAATGTTTCAAATTGCATGTTTTTTTTTTGACACGCAATAGCAAGTAACAGATACTCTTTAGAATTTTATTTACATGTCAAAACAGTATTGAGTCATAAACTATACAATGAAGTTTTATGTTGACATTATTTTGCATGGAGCACTCTGTTAATTGTCTTCTGTCAATACATTTTATGACACCGCGTGTAGTTCTATGGAAACATGAAATGTATAGGGTTTTGTTTTACACATTTGTGCACATTTAGCATTAACAGCTGTCATCTGCTAAAAGCATAGACACAGTTACATGCAACTGGATTCAGGCTGTATGTCAAGAAGTCATATTTGAAAATTATTTCAAGAGAATTTATTAGTCTATAAATCAAAGGAAAAATAGTGTAAAGACATGGGAATTCTTTATCATATCTGCTTCGTCTCTATAAGCAATGGATTGGGCTGATCCTGATTAGGATTTGTTCCAACCCAAATAAAGATAGCCATAACTCTAAGCAGACTGTTAGACCACCCAGAGACTTCTCAAAAAACTCATAGGCTTGGGTCGCCTGAGTGTTCATATTTATGTACTGTAAATGGACCAGTACATGAACACAACTCTAGTCTTGAAAAAAACGGGTGTGATTGGACAATTTTTTCTAATTTGTGTTTGCCCTCTCCCAAGATCTTGTTGGCTGGAGAATGGGCTTGCTTGTTTCTCCAGACATAAGATTATTACTTTATTTTCATAAAAATTAAACATATTAAGTGACAATTATTTAATATTTTTAATATTATTTTAATCCTTGCACATTTGGGCAAATGTGAGCACTGAAATTACTACCTTCCACTACTAGAATGTTACATCTTTCAACAGAATGAAATGTTTGTGGAGGTGGGACGGGCTTTTATGTTTACTGTACATATCAGGAAAAAAACAGTCCAAATCTGCATTCTGTGCTCTATTTTGGAGCACAGATTCTCCTCCCATCTGAACTCGAGAGCAGTATGGGTCCCCTGCCCATCCAATGAATCAGCCCTCAGGCTAACCTTAAGTTAATGCAATAGTGTATGACTTAAGGCTCCGTTCACAACATCTCCGCGTTCCGAATCGCGGGCAGAATCTCCTCGATTCAAAATAGCGGCAAATCACGGGACGCTGAGCGTTCTGGGTCACTTTCAATAGCACCCCAAACATGGTGCGATTTTCCCATGATTCGTTGGGCAACAATTGCGGTAAAATTGCGCAAACAGAATCGCAGGACACCTGTTGCCCAAAAGAAGTATAAGAGCTTCTTTTGGGTGACAGGTGTCCTATGATTCTGCTTGCGCGATTTTACCACGATTGTCGCCCGCCAAGTTGTGAATGGAGCCTTAGGAATAATGCCCAAACATAGGTATCTATGTTTTGATGATGTGGTGCACCGATCAGTATAAGACCTGCTGCATTTCAATTAGCATAATATCCTTCCAGTGTGAGTGACAAGATAGTCTTTTCTTGTTACTAAATGTTACTAAACCCAGGACCCTGCATTCGCTATATCTGGTCTCCCACAGTGCACAGAACATGGAAATGCAATTATTTTAGTGAATATAAACTGCTAAATACCTTTTCTCATCAGCAGTATATAACATCTTGTGACTACTAGCAGACTCTGGTTAAATCTTGTATGAGGAGTTTTCATTCTCCTCTGACTGTCCCATGAGGCTGCAAGACCCCTGACCCTCTGTCTGGACAGTGCTGATTGGCCCTGTGCTGATCACAAGCACCCTACCAAGAAAAAAAAAAACTTTTTAGCAATACACATCAAACTGAACATGTGCAGAGTGACTCCAAAGGCTCTGTCTTATCGGGAGTGGATTGGGGACAGTGGAAGAAGAGAAAGATCAGAGAAGACAGGATCAAACAGCCTTATTACACAATGCAGAGGATTAACCCCTTAGGTTTCACAGTGAGTATAGCAAGCATGCTTTACTACATATACAGACTGATTTTCCTGTTGTGGGCTTAGTAACATTTTAGCTGTTTGCCGCCCGCCCACCGTCAAATGACGGAGGGACGGTGCGGCTCTCGTTCTGGGTGGATGTCATATGACAGTACCCAGAAAGGCCACTCTCGTGCGCTCGCGGGGGTGCACAGCATGTTGCTAGGACACAGCACAACCCCGATCTCTGTAAAGAGCCGATCACACGGCTCTTTAACCATGTGATCGGCTGTGTCCAATCACAGCCGGTCGCATGTAAACACGGAAGTGCCAGTTATTGGCTCTCATCACCTCACACTGACAGAGTGTGTGGCGAGGAGGGCTGATCAGCGGCATCTCCTCGCAGGGAACACCTGGACATCAGTGCCCTGATTACAGTAAAGTCCCCAGTGCCACCAATCAGTGCCCATCAGTGCCACCAATCACTGCCCATCAATGACACCAATTACTGCCCATTAGTGATACCAGTCACCGCTGCCTTAGAGTGTCCATCAGTGCCTGCCCATCAGTGCCCATCAGTGCCATCCATCAGTACCTATCAGTGCTGCTTATCCGTGCCCATCAGTGCTGTCTATCCGTTCCATCTATCAGTGCCCACCAGTGCTGCCTATCAATGCCCATCAGTGCCACCTATCAGTGCCCATCAGTGCTCACCAGTGCTGCCCATCAGTGCCGCCTATCAGTGCTCATCAGTGCCTCATATCAGTGCCACTTATCAGTGCCCATCAGTGCAGCATATTAGTGCCTCCTCATCAGTGCTACCTAATCAGTGCCCATAAGTGCCGCCTCATCAATGCCCATAAGCGCCATCTCAACAGTGCCCATCAGTGCAGCCTCATTAGCGCCCATCAGTGAAGGAGAAAAATTACTTCTTTACAAAATTTACTAACAGAAACTAAGAATAACTTTTTTTCAAATTTTTTAGTCTCTTTTCTTTTTTTTTTAGTAAAAAATGAAAAAAAAAAAAAACATCAGTGATTAAATACCACCAAAAGAAAGCTCTATTTGTGTGAAAAAAATGATAAAAATATAATTTGGGTACAGTGTTGCATGACCGCTCAATTGTCATTCAAAGTGCAACAGTGCTGAAAGCTGAAAATTGGCCTGGGCAGGAGGGGGGGTCAAAGTACCTTGTAGGCCAGTGGTTAAGGTGTGTGAATCACAACTTATATTGTAGTATAACATAATAAAATCTTTGGAAGCCAAAACATGTATGTAAAAAAACGAAGATAAAAATGATGGGGGGGGGGGGGGGGTTCAATTTGACAAGAACAATCACTGGATAAAGAACTACTTTTTCTACTAAATAAACATCTTTTGTTATTATTGCATACCATTACACAGAAGCATACATTCTAGAGTAAAAATTTCTCAGATTATATGATAATTCAAATCCATTTATTGCCACCTGTAGTGGCAGCTAAAAAATTTAAATAGGAATCCCATAGAAATGGAATGCCCCTGAGTCTGAATGTACATAACAAATATGCATTTACTTTCTTTCTTTAGTTGTGAACGCCTGTGTTTGCCCTTGCTCTATCCAGACAACAAGCAACTTGTGAAAAAAATGAAACTGCTGACAAAGAGCAGAAAAATATTTATATTTATGAGAAAAAAAAATATAATAATAAATCAATATTAATGGAAAATCAAAAAGTCTGAATGGAAATTGTTCGAGTGTGAAAAGCCCAATTTCTGACCTATGGAGAAGAGAAATGCGGAATATTCATATGGATGTGACCTCGTGAACTTTCAAAGTGGAATCTGTGAGTGTTTATGAATAATTGAAAGTATTTAAAGCTTTGATGTTTCAGGGATCAGCAAGCTTGCCTGTTTACCCGAATTACTACCTACAATTAACTTAACCCTGGGTTACCTCTGAAATTCTTTATGTCTAAATAGGATGAACTTGCTCACAATGTGCAGGAAAAAATACTTCATAAATACTTTTCAACTGTCAAGCCATTCCGTGGTGTAATTTTTCTTTTTACTGGTCAAAGTTGTTTGTCCTTTGCTTTAAACAGTTATGGAAACAAGCTAAAAGGGGTAAGTATTTTATTTAGCCTTCCTCTTACTGTTAAGTACTTCATTTTAATGGGGAAAAAAATCTCACAATGCATTTTAGTTGACATCTCTCTTAAATGTATCATAAACATTAGTGAAGGTCCAGATGTTCATAAAAAATCTAACCCTCTAACATTGTCTTGTTGCTCAGCTTTTTTTTCCCTATATACAAATGCAATACTTTCAACAGTGGAGGAGAAAGGATGAGGAACATAATGGAGAGGATTTACTAAAATTGGTCCTAAACACAGAATCTAGTAACCAATCAGCTTCTAACTTCAGCTTTTCAATTAGGCTTTGACAATAAAATCTAGAACCTATTTGGTTACTATGCATAGCTGCACCAGATTCTGTGTGCACCAGATTTAGTAAACCCCCCCCCATAGAGTCACAACATATGTTTATCCTGAGAGAAATAGTATTAATGTCAACCTGCACACTGGTTTAATAAAAGTTCTGTTCAAGTATATATTCTTAATTTAATGAAAAAAAAAACCCTTCTGTTGCTCTCAGCCTCCTCCACATCTCCAAATTCCTTCTTTTTTTTTCTGACCAGATCCAACTTCCTATTAGAGGGTGACTACATTGGTCTCACTGTATGTAGCAATGTAGCTACCATCTCTTCCTGAGATGGACTAGGGAAAAGGCACTATGGACTATGGGATTTGCAGTGTGCAAAGCGCAGTGCACATGACTGCAACTAATGTGCACTGCTCGTTCCAAACAAAGGAAGTGAGGGTGAAAAGGAGAGGCTCAGTGGCTCACAGAGGATGTTACAAGGAAGCAGAGGGCCATTAAGTAATGGATGTGTAAGGATTATTTTTGGAGTATAAGGATATCATTTAGTGTCACTTTAATCAGGCAAGTGTACATTTTTGTTTATTAAAAATCTTACAAACATACAACATAATGAAAACATATATATATATATATATATATATATATATATATATATATATATATATACACAAAATAATTAAAAAATATATATAAATAAACAAAAATAGCTTACATCAGCATAAAAACTGAAAATGTCTTTTTTGCCGGAAAAAAAAAAAAAAACATAAAGTAAATTAAATATACAAACGGATACATATTTTAGTATTATTATTATCATGAAGCACTTAAAAAAAAACCCCTAACTTCCAACTAAACACACCCACAGGCTAAGGAACAATGAAACATTTAACCTATGCATTTAGCCTTTTTTCAAAAACCTGATAATAACAAAATCTAGGGGACATGAAAAGACAGGAAGAAAGCCACACACCCAGAGACTGACAGACAGCAACTTCGGGGGCCTGACATTTCTCCACACCTTTGTCCAAGCCCCTGGCCTCCACCTGTCCTTCTCAAGACCCCGAATCTTAACAACCTCACCCAGAATGTTGTGCACCACCACCTCGAAAGGAAGGACTTTTTTCTGAGTGGAAACCTGACACCATGCAGTTCACGTGAAGTAACGGACTACTAAACTAACTAGAAAGCGTTTCTTAGAATCAAAATCCTGATGAGTCTCCAAAGCCACATATGACCTCTGCATATATCAAGCGGGAAAGTAAGAGAGTTTTTAATCCTTCCAGCTGGCAACCTTGGTATCGGCATCTTGTAACCTGCTTACCCAATTTACAAGGCCATAATTGCCAAATTTTATGCCTAAAACTTTAATTTCCTGCCGAGGCTCTGGGAAGGTGTCCGGTAGCTCAAAGCCTTCGCCTTCCTTTCCCATCCAGAAAACCTCATTCTTATCCTAAATGATCTTTAGACCATATGTCTCAGCATACTGCTTCATCACCAAGACCACCTCCTCTGCCCCCCCCTCTCAGAAATGAAAACAGACACGTCATCAGCATAGGCCATGACCCTCAGAGGGGGCTCTTCAGGAATGCCCAAGGGCACTCTGCACAATGGTCCACTCTCTAACCTCCTGATGAAGGGATTCTTTGCGTATAGCAGCAGACTCAAAGGACACCCCTCAAAGGGCCGTCCCGATTAAACCATTCACAAGCATGAAGCTTTCAGCACCCCTGTACAAGGTCTTCAGCTAATTGATAAAGCCCCCTCTCCAGGCCATACTTGGCAAGAAGCAGCCACAGATACTCATGATTGACCCAATCAAAAGCTTTAGCCTGATCCAATGCCAGCAGGTATTTTCTCAAGCCTGCAACCCGACACCATTCCAGGGCCTCCCGGTCAGCTAACACTGCTGAAAAAAAGTGCTTCTACCGTGAACCGAACAGTGCTAGTGGCGAGAAAGTAAATTGCCCACTACAGATGATAAACGCCAGAAAATTATTTTTGCTGGATTACAGGGCTATTAAGTAGTGGATGTGTATGGATTCTTTTTTGGATGTATAAGGATATTGTTTAGTGTCACTCTCACCTAACCATGCAAGTGTAGCACCCCATAGAGCTTCTGGTTTGCAAAATTTCATTTTTGACTCGCTGTAATCAGGGAGAGCATTATTTGACTTGTCAAGGTAATTACCGCTCCAGGTGGTATCACTTGTGTTCACACTGTCCTAGTGTGTAGGAGATGAAGGGTGCCAGCTCGGCAAAGTCAAATGACAGAAAAATGTAGGAAGAGGATGGCCACATTCCAAAACAATGCCTTTATTAAATAAAGTCCATACATTAATCAGAGACACAGGTCCAGATGACACTGATGCGTTTTGCACCGTTAATGGCGCTTAATCATAGCATTATTTGACTTGTTAGGTCTTCTCTGGGTTCTGCAGGTATGGGCTAAATTGCTTCCCCCTGTCTTCCAGGGGATCATGGGACATAGTGGGTGGGAGAATCATGACCTCAGCCTATATGTTAATATCTCCCCAGCCAATCCCTGGTCAATATGGCAGGTGACCAGCAGTAGTCTGGGGGGTATAAATAGGCTGGAACCCAGAGCTATGGTTTGGCTGGGAGACCTCTGTTCTATCTGCCTGGAGCATTTTCAGAACACCTCTCAAAGATCCAGGATACAGGCTGCTGGAGTACTGAAGTTTACTGACCCTGCACATGGCTGCCTGGAGATCAGGAAACAGTGAGTACCAGCCTTCTGGATTCAAAGACTTTCCCTAGCTCTCTTGGGAGGTCACTAGCTACCACTTTCCACATTCAGGACTTCATTCCTGTTGAGAGATTCCTGTTTTTTACTGTTCACCAATACACTTCAAAGGAGGTGATTTCACCCTATTGTTTCAGTGCAGAATTAGAGCCTTTATATTCATGTTCACTGTTACTGAAGTATCCCTAGGCTCACCCTCACCCAAGTCTCACCAAGTTCTACCCAAAATAAAAAACACAAAAAAGACATGCACAGCCTGTTCTCTGACCAAAGCTAATGGAAAATGTTGTATGCCCCGTTGGCTGTGTGTTACACAAGGTTTAACACCCCTGTTCACATTATCCTCCAAGAATGGTCACTGGGGCTGGCTCTTGGACATTAAAATATTGGCTATAGCACCAACTCTTACTAAGATAACTGCAACTTTGGTGATAACTCCACAATCTGTGAAAACTGCATGAAGAGCTATTCATTTAGCTTTGCGGACTTTGCACAAAAAATGTACAAATATTAGCAAATTATTATTTTATAATTTTAGCATAGTGAATAGAAAAATACAAAGCATTCCTTTATGCTTTTTGTCTGATAAAAAGTTTTTTTTCACTTGAGCTTGAACAGTTATGAGTTTTTTACTTTACAAAATAATCATGTAATTTTTAAATATGAATGGCATTACCTAGTCAGTCTAGATGCCCCAGTCTACAAAAGTACTTCTGAACTTCATAACTTCATAAGTTCCATTAGCAGTGAACTCCAATAACTCTCTTATTACTGCTGTAGTAGAATGTGTGCAGTAAAGTTGTTACATCTTGTCAGTAATGGCAGCTGTTTATATAATCAAACTGAGGCCTCTTGAATTACATTGAACCCCTCTCTTTCTTTACCACAGCTTCAGATTTAACAAACATTGCATATTTTATGGGTTTAGGTCGACTTTAAAGGAAAACTCTAAAAGTTAGCAGTCAGTTTTGTATTTAATATTTTACCTTTAAATGGATGTATTATATTTGCATTTATGTATACAGTCTTAGTTACAAAAATAAATCATATGTGTTAAAGAATTCCCAAAGCACTTTGGTTTATCTAAATGCTACATTACATCAGTGGCTGCTTGTCTTTAGCTATTGCCTGACTGAAACTTTAGATTAAGCTATTTGAAAGGAATAAGCCTCTACCCTGAGCCATTCACCTATGTGTGTAAAGTAAAAAAGTGTACCTTACTAAAACCATGTTGAGGATGATGGGACCCTGTTCTTGTGTCACATAATCACAGTACAGAATATAACTTTGGATGAATCAATATACTTTCAATAAGAGCCTGGGTATGGCTTTGCTTGACCACTATACAGAGATTAGGATTACCACAGGTCTGGATTAGGCAGATAGTTAAGTGGATTATGGAACAGAGTATAAAGGTGGATAGAAGGATATCTGGCAAAGGGTACTTATAATTTCCCACAAAAGTAGGTTAGAAGTTCATACACCTCACCAGCCACTTGTGAGAGTTGTGAGAGTTTGCAATGATACCTTAAAGAAGAGCAAAGTGATAGTTTAATTTAGACATTCAGGATAGTACAAGGGATCCACCAACAAGACACCAAAAAGTACTTTATGTATGTACTATATGTCAGGACCAGAGCAGTGAAATGCTCACACAGAAACCAGTAGGATAATACAAAAGCAGATTCCTCTAGTGGGTGATATGTGCTCATCCAAGGCGCAGAGTCTAAGCACTAACTGGTCTTCACCAGAGCTTTTGATGGTGGAGATGGGTTTCCCTGCGTGCTAGTGCCAGATTATGGTCATCAGGACTGCCCCACCAAGAGGGGAGCAAGCCAGGATAAAGTAGCTGCTAGGAACAATCAGACAGATAATAGGTAAACAAGCCAAAGGTCGGTAACAAGTGGTTGCAGATTGGGAAGAGTATTGAACATGCAGATGGTAGCAGGAGTGTAAGGAGCAAGATATTGCCTGGAGTAGAATACAATAATCTAGCAAGCAGGAAATGCAAAGGCATGGCTTAAATAGGATGTTCATGGGAGAAGCAAGGAGGTCAAGGTTCACCAGAAACAAAATAGAAAGTAAGTATGTCCAATGGGATCAGGCAGGGAGCTGTCCAGCATTTCAGGTGGCTCAATAAGACTTGCTACTGCCAGATACAACAGAGGTCCTGGGTTCAGATACAGGTCCTGACTCAATATTTCACTAACAAGATCAGCTTTATCAATACTCTCGAGCAGATGGTGGAACTATCAGTGGGAAGAAATATTAATTGATATTAACATTATTGTGTAGCTCAAGAGCACATTTGCTCTTTAAACTATCCAGCTCATAGGTTGTTCTCCTGAATTCAGCTCAGAAAACTTTCGGCATGGGGCCCTCAGGATCCCAGCACTGGTTACTGGGGAAACATAGCTCAGCTTAACCAGCATTTCCCAGAATAATATTACAGCTGTCCTAGGATTAGCCAGAGATGGACCCCAATGCACAGAGCCGTTTCCAGGAGATGCCCCTATAAAGGTTACATGTGAATGTATGTTTTCAATAGTTTACTGAATCTATTATTTAAATTACAGTTCTATCAGTTTTTACTTTACAGTTTGTACAGTACAGTTCTATCACTTCCTACCCATAGTGCACCTCTACCAGGGCAGGGCTGCCACTTAATCCTAATGACTCCTAGAGTCACAGCCCACACTCAATCAATAGGGATATCTGGCGACCAGTCAGAGGAACTACAACAGACCACATACATGCCCTACCCTACAACTTTTTTACCATCTGATGTCCATGGACAGTTTTATATACTGTCTGTAGATTTACTTGATAAGGACTTGATAAGGACTGACTTTATGCATATGAAATCCCCCATAAAACAATCAACAAATAAATCTAATTTTGAGCAGCCTTTAAACCCCACCCCAATGTGAAAATATAATTAACCAATAATGAATATTCCAGTTAAAAACAGTGCTATATACGTAAAAAGCTTCTGTGCTCTTATACACATTCATAACGCAATATAAATCAATCCTCCATGAGTGTCCAAAGAAAAAGATTCTTGTCACTTGAAGTGTTACTAAACGCATCTATTTAACAGTTTCAAAAACAGTAACATTTCTGACATTTGTTTGTGCTTTCAACCAAACTGTTAAACTATCAAATGGCTGGTGTCATAACTGATCACAGGTGCAGCACCATGGCAGTTGCATATCAAACTGAAGTTAAGGTGGCAGCTTCCTTGGCTGAAAAGAATAGCAGTGTTTAGTTCCACTTTAAAGCGGAACTAAACCCCTTTAATTTAACAGTATAAAACTATTTACATTCCCAACATGCTGAGAATGCTGTCACATTTGCTTCTGCTCTCAACCATTAAACTGGAATATTATTTTTGGTTAATAATACTTGTATTACCATTCATCTTTAACACTACTTGTACTACCACCACATAGTAACAACAATATCTGTAATTTTTTCGTCCTTCTATTGCCATGGGTCTATCGTGCAGATAACCTTATTTGCCACACACAACCACAGATGGCTACCTTGTAGTACTCCAACATCTATTTAGAACTATGCTTCTATAGAAAAGGCTAGTAAAGCCCATACAAGTTGACACTTTTAGTCTGTGGTTACATTGCCTTTAGAATTCAGCAATTGATGCTAAAAATTAAATTCTCTCAGGCACTACACCATGACAATTATGACATAAGCAGTAGACTGGAAATGTCACAATGAAAGGCCCTATTGCAGGGATTTCCACTTTCATCAAGAATTCAACATCTTTGTAAGCCATTCTGATCCTAGTGACCTTGCAGGTGCTCTACAACTACTCTGAAACATCTCCTGTTATTTCTCCTTCTTGTTTTGGTGTGCAGGAAAAATAATTTACCGCAAAAGTTAAGACCTATGGCTTGAAATATTTGTGAAAATCAAAAATATTTATTCGGTGGTGCCAGCTTGTCTTAGGATTACAGAGGTATACAAACATTTGCCAACCTTGACAATTCTGCTTTCTTAGCTCTGGGATGTAGTTTTGAATTATCAAATCATCTCTGAATCTTTAATCCCCAGGTAATGTGCTGACATATTAAAGTGTATCTAAAAACAAGAACACAAATATAATATATGGCAGCTTACTAGGCTTAAAATGTGGTCCTCACATTTGTTACATTTTTTTTAGACTTTTGCTCCTTTTCTTTTCACATGTCCTAGTGTGACAATGCTTTCTTATTCTATTGTATCTATAGAGGAGCAGTCATTCTAGAACAGAAAGTATGTCAGGAATCGGGATGGGCGAACGGTTCGGCCCGAGCATAAGTTCGGGCCGAACTTTCGCTGTTCGGACGTTCGTTTAACAGCCGAACAAACGGGTCGTTCAACCGTTTGTTCGCCCCCCCGAACCAACCACAAGGCATTGCGGCACTGAACAGTGCATTGCAAGCCGTGATTGGTTGAAGCAGTGAAAAGTTCAGCCAATCTGGCCACAGAGTCATGATTGGACATTGTCATCATGACTTTGTCCAATCATGGCTCATTCCCGCCCCACAGTATAAAAGTATTCTTTCAATGGCAGCAATTTTCAGTGTGATTTTGGCATGGAGAGAGATAGAACAGGGCTCTGTTCAGTGCTATTAGTTAGTGTGCTATACTGTGCTATTTTGCTTCAATTGTCAGTGGAGAATATTAGTTTAGTGTCAGTCTAGGGATAGTGTGAGTGTAGTGAGGAGGACCATCATTCAGCTTTTCATAGTGTGCAGCTAGAGTAGGGACAGCTCAGATAGTTTCAGTGTAGTGTAGTGAGACCGTGTCAGTAATCTTGACATTAGTATATAGCTAGAGTAGGGACAGTTCAGATAGCTTCAGTGTAGTAACGGTTGAACACAGTCTATTTGATTGCGTTACTGCCAGTTTAACGCCATATCGTATTGTGTGCGTTGCTGCCAGTTTAACGCCATATTTTATTGCGTGCGTTACTGCCAGTTTAACACCATATAGTTTTCCGTGCGTTACTGCCAGTTTAACGCCATATAGTTTTGCATGCGTTACTGCCAGTTTAACACCATATAGTTTTGCGTGCATTACTGCCAGTTTAACGCCATACTGTATTGCGTGCGTTACTGCCAATTTAACGCCATATAGTTTTGCGTGCGTTACTGACAGTTTAACG
The DNA here is from genome assembly GCF_042186555.1 of Aquarana catesbeiana. Lineage (NCBI taxonomy): Eukaryota > Metazoa > Chordata > Amphibia > Anura > Ranidae > Aquarana > Aquarana catesbeiana. The sequence continues at coordinate 119,134,612 of NC_133327.1, forward strand.
TCATATAGTTTTGCGTGCGTTACTGCCAGTTTAACGCCATATAGTTTTGCGTGTGTTACTGCCAGTTTAACGTCATATAGTTTTGTGTGCGTTACTGCCGGTTAAACGCCATATAGTTTTGCGTGCGTTACTGGCAGTTTAATGCCATATTGTATTGCATGTATTACTGCCAGTTTAATGCCATATAGTTTTGCATGCCTTACTGCCAGTTTAATGCCATATAGTTTTGCGTGCGTTACTGCCAGTTTAACGCCATATAGTTTTGCATGCGTTACTGCCAGTTTAACACCATATATCGTTTTGCGTGTGTTACTGCCAGTTTAACACCATATAGTTCTGTGTGCGTTACTACAAGTTTAACGCCATATAGTTTTGTGCGTTACTGTACGTTTGGCGCATTATTTTGAAGTATATTATATTGTATCTGTGGAGTGTGCCTGTGTAGTGTGAGTACTCAAATTAAAGGACACCAAACACCTCTTTACATTGATTAAAGTGCATCTATGTACAGATTTCAACTTCTCCTTTACATTTGCTTTTAAGCACCACCCCCTCCCTCCCAATAATCTCTGGGAGAACAACAAGGAGAGGCAGACGTTCCCTTGGCACTGTAAGGGGGCCAGCAACAAATGTGTCCACAGGCAAAGGTGAACGTAGTAGTCAGTCCTCAGGCAGGGCATCATTTCCGCTGTTTAGTGAGTTTGCCCATGCTATCCAGCCACAGCAAGCAGAGGAGGTGGTGGACTGGCTTACCAAACCTTCCTCATCCTCCTTATCCTCTGTCACACAAGCAGAGACAAGTGTGCAGTCCCCTGCAGTTACCAGAGTGGATAAACCTGCCTCCTTGTCCACATCTATTACTGCCGTAGCCCTAACATGAGCCTAGAGAGAGGGAGGAACACTGGTAGACAAACTGGCATTCATGTTCCCCAAGCCGCAGCGTATTGCCAAGTTGTCTCCAGTGGTAACGATGAAGATGGAGGAGATGGAGATGATGATGATGATGATGAGGTCACTGATGTGACTCGGGTGCCAGATAGAGCAGAGGAGGAAACTGAAGGTGAGGCAGCACAACCCCAAGGAGGTCGGCATCAAGAAAGAGTAGAGAGCAGCCACCCTCTTCTATCACATTCTGCAGCTGTTATCTCCTGGCCCACTCCCCACAACTCAGCTGTCTGGGCCTTTTACATCTGCAGCAGATCGCACTGTTGCTATCTGCAAACTGTGTCACAGGCACATCAAACGTGGCAAAAACACCAACCATTTGGGTACCACATGCCTAACAAGGCATTTAACATCCAACCACTCAGCCCATTCGCAAGAGCACCTAAAAGCCACACAAAAGGGGCACAAATCTGTCCCTCCTCCTCCTTACCCACTTCAGTCTGCCCCTGCGATACCGAGTCATTACCTTTCAGCAGCCTCCACTGACAGGGATGATGGTATAGCACAGGTCCTAGCAGCTCATCTGCCAGCAGCACACCACCAGCTGTAGACTGTAGCTGGCAAATTGCTCTGCCCCATCTTCTGCAGCGGAAAAAAAAATACAGTCCCTGCCACCCACATTCCCAGCACCTGAATGCAAGCTTGTCAAAGCTGTTGGCTCTCCAACTCTGCCTTTCATCCTGGTGGATTCTGCCCCCTTCCGTGAATTTGCACAATGTGCTGTACCACAATGGCAGGTTCCCAGGCGATACTACTTTTCATGTAAGGCCGCTCCATCTCTCTACCATCACATGGAAGGGAATGTTCTGACATCGTTGGGCAAGGCAGTAAGCCGTAAAATCCACCTTACTGCTGACACGTGGTCCAGCAAGCATGGGCAGAGACAATATATTTCATTCACAGCACACTGGGTAATGCTGCTTGCAACTCGAAAGGATGCAGGACAGGGCTCAGTGCTGCAGGTTGTTGTGCCCCCACGTCTCCATACAGCTGGTGGTGATGATGCCAGACCTATGAGCTCTACCCCCTCTTCCTCCTCCTCCTCCTCTGCCACCTCCATGCCTTCCTCTGCAGAATTGTCCTATGAACATCAGGTACCCCCTAAGCATTCAAAGGGCTTTTCCCAGAGTCAGGCTAAAAGGTGCCATGCAGTGCTTCAGATGGTGTGTTTAGGGGACAGGAACCACACTGGAGCAGAGATTCTTGCAGCTCTGCAAGGAAAGGCCCAGAGGTGGTTCACACCATGCCAGCTGGAGCCAGGAATGTTGGTGTCCAATAATGGCTTAAACCTCCTGTCTGCCCTTAGACAGGGAAAGTTGACACATGTGCCATGCCTGGTACATGTCCTCAATTTGGTGGTGCAGCATTTCCTAAGTACGTACCCAGGGTTGCAAGATGTACTAAAGCAGGCCAGAAGAGTCTGTAGCCATTTCAGGCAGTCATACACAGCCAGTGCTCGGTTGGCTGAAATTCAGTGGTAATTCCACCTGCCCGTTAACCACCTGATTTGTAAAATGCCCACCAGGTGGAACTCAACTTTGGGAATGCTGCAGCGGCTATACATGTAGCAAAGGGCCATCAATGAGTACTTGTGTCAGTACGGCACGATGACAGGCTCAGGCTGCCTCTGCTTTTTTTCCCCATGCCAATGGCTGATCATTAAGGATGCATGCACTGTATTATCACCATTTGAGCAGGCCACAAGGATGGTGAGCAGTGAGAGTGCATTCATCAGTGACACAATCCCTGTTGTGTTCCTGCTGGAGCAGACTCTGCGTGGCATTATGGACAAAGCACTGGAGGCAGAGCAGCAGAAGGAAGAGGAGGACTTCCTTTCCTCTCAAGGCTCACTTTATGCAGACACCATCATTCCTATGTCACAGAACACACAGGAGGAGAGAGGAGAGGAGGATGAGGAGGAGGATTCTGGCACTTTCATAGGCTTTGAAGAAGAGGAAGACATGCGTCAATCTGTAAACAATGGCTTTCCAACCCCATGACCCTTGGGAGTAGTACGTGGCTGGGAGGAGGAAGTTCCAGATGCCATCATCCTGAGTGACTCGTGGAGTCTGCTTCTCAAGCCTCTGCAAATTTGAGGTGCATGGGCAACCTCATGCTTCAAAGCCTGTGAAAGGACCCAAGAATACGTGGCATAAAGGAGAAGGATGATTACTGGTTGGCAACCCTTCTTGACCACCGTTATAAGGGGAAGGTCTCTGAACTCATCCCGTCCCCACAGAGAGTGCAGAGGATAAAATCTATTGAATGTTTTTCCTGACTCTAATAGGTTACAGTGTGGTGGAAAACGTCATTTTGAGTCTTCCGTTGGTCAAGAAAGGAGCGTTGGAGAAGGCATCCGCCTAAGTGAGGCATTTCGGAATTTTTTTAGTCCTCACCGCCCAGGGCTGTCAGCTTCCCCAAATCCCATCGGCAGCGTCTGCATCACATGGTGGACGATTACCACGGGGCCAAAACAGAGACGGAGAGCTTTCCAGCTGCCGATCCACTGGCTTACTGGGTCATGAGAATAGACCACTGGTCAGAACTTGCCCAGTATGCTATTGAGTTTTTGGGCTGCCCTGCATACAGTGTGCTTTCAGAATGGGCATTCAGTGCTGCAGGAGGTTTCCTTACTGATCATAGAACGTGTCTGTCCACAGACATGAGAATACATGGGTCATGAGAATAGATCACTGGTCAAAACTTGCCCAGTATGCTATTAAGTTGATGGGCTGCCCTGCATACAATGTGCTTTCAGAACGGGCATTCAGTGCTGCAGGAGGTTTCATTACTGATCATAGAACGCATCTGTCCACAGACTCTGTGGACCGTTTGACTTTTATAAAAATTAATCAGTCCTGGATTACCAGCTATGAAGCCCCTATGCCGATGTCCCTGATTAAGTCTTTTTGGGATGTGGAATCTCTGCAGGACTTTGAGGTTGCCTAGCTTTGAGGGTGTTCATTTCATCTGGAAGAATGTTTTAGTATAGGTTTTATGGGCACAATTAACACCCAAAGACCAATTTTTCTGCACCTGTCTGACAGGTGCATATCATTGCAATTTTTTACAGCAAGGCAAATTCTTGCTTTCACCACGAGTACCTCTATAGGGTTACGGTGGGAAGGCACCACCGACAGCCAAACAAATTTTTCTGCATCTGTCTGATGGGTGCATATCATTGCAATTTTTTACAGCAAGGCAAATTCTTGCTTGCATCAAGAGTACCTCTACAGGGTTACGGTGGGAAGGCGCCACCGACACCCAAAGACCAATTTTTCTGCACCTGTCTGACAGCTTGCAGGAAAAATGTCATTTTTTTTGGCTTTATAAATTCAATTATTGCTGCAGCAGATTCTAGACATCGAACACATCTGCCCGGACCCCTATAACCATTGTATGCCTAATTACTTGCATTTAAGCCTTCAAAATGGGCACTTTTGATATTTGACGTTCGGGTCCCATTGACTTTAATGGGGTTCATTATTCGGGTCCAAACGTTCTCGGTGTTTGGATGTTCTGGTTCCGAACCAAACAGGGGTCCGTTCGGCCCATCTCTAGTCAGGAATACAGAACATCTCCCCTATCCTCATATCTACAGTGGGAAAAATAATTTTTTGATCCCCTTCAGATTTGATAAGTTTGCCCACTTACAAAGAAATGAAGGGTCTATAATATAAGGCACCACCGACACCCAAAGACCAATTTTTCTGCACCTGTTTGACAGGTGCATATCATTGCAATTTTTTACAGCAAGGCAAATTCTTGCTTCCATCAAGAGTACCTCTATAGTGTTACGGTGGGAAGGCGCCACTGACACCCAAAGACCAATTTTTCTGCGCCTGTCTGATAGGTGTATATCATTGCAAATTTTTACAGCAAGGTAAATTCTTGCTTTCATCAAGATTATCTCTATTGGATTACGGTGGGAAGGCGCCACCGACATGAAAAAAGACCAATTTTAATGCACCCGTTACTTCTATCCAAAGTCAAAGTGACACCAGAATGTATCCAAAAAATCTCTAATCTTGTTCCCAGTGCATTACATTGTGGCCTCATCATACACACTGGCTCCCCAGCTGTTGCTGAGCAAAATAAAGGCAGCTTGCAGGAAAAATGTCATTTTTTTTGGCTTTATAAATTCAATTATTGCTGCAGCAGATTCTAGACATGGAACACATCTGCCCGGACCCCTATAACCATTGTATGCCTAATTACTTGCATTTAAGCCTTCAAAATGGGCACTTTTGATATTTGACGTTCGGGTCCCATTGACTTTAATGGGGTTCATTATTCGGGTCCAAACGTTCTCGGTGTTCGGATGTTCTGGTTCCGAACCAAACAGGGGTCCATTCGGCCCATCCCTAGTCAGGAATACAGAACATCTCCCCTAGCCTCATATCTACAGTGGGAAAAATAATTTTTTGATCCCCTTCAGATTTGATAAGTTTGCCCACTTACAAAGAAATGAAGGGTCTATAATATAAGGCACCACTGACACCCAAAGACCAATTTTTCTGCACCTGTTTGACAGGTGCATATCATTGCAATTTTTTACAGCAAGGCAAATTCTTGCTTGCATCAAGAGTACCTCTATAGGGTTACGGTGGGAAGGCACCGCTGACACCCAAAGACCAATTTTTCTGCACCTGTTTGACAGGTGCATATCATTGCAATTTTTTACAGCAAGGCAAATTCTTGCTTTCATCAAGATTATCTCTATTGGGTTACGGTGGGAAGGCGCCACCGACACGAAAAAAGACCAATTTTAACGCACCCGTTACTTCTATCCAAAGTCAAAGTGACACCAGAATGTATCCAAAAAATCTCTAATCTTGTTCCCAGTGCACTACATTGTGGCCTCATCATACACACTGGCTCCCCAGCTGTTGCTGAGCAAAATAAAGGCAGCTTGCAGGAAAAATGTCATTTTTTTGGGCTTTATAAATTCAATTATTGCTGCAGCAGATTCTAGACATGGAACACATCTGCCCGGACCCCTATAACCATTGTATGCCTAATTACTTGCATTTAAATTGATATTTGACATTCGGTCCCATTGACTTTAATGGGGTTTGTTATTCGGGTCCGAACGTTTGCAGTGTTCAGACGTCCTGGTCCGAACCAAACAGGGGTCCGTTCGGCCAATCCCGCATACTTGGCCAATCACAGTGCCGTCAGTAGAGAGAGCTGTAATTGGCCAAAGCCAGGGTGGCTTTGGCCAATTATGGCTCAGGGGGTTTAGAACACGCCCCACACTATATAAGGCCGCCTGCACGGCGGCCCTGTGTAGTGTGTTCCGGCGTGCTGAGAGATAGAGAGAGAGAAAGACAGTGTCATTTCATTTGGGTTAGATAGATTAGGCAGGAGAGTCAGTCAGTTAGCTGCACTTACAGTGTATTGTGTATATATATGCATCCCAGGTGTTGTATATATATATATATATATATATATATATATACATTGTATTCAGTTTAGCTAGATCCGTTCCTGTTATCTTCCTACTGACAGGCAGGCTTGTCTTGTTACTGTATTTACAGCTACCTGAAGAAAATTGCTGGTGTTCTTTTGATCCTATTAGTACCACAGTCAGGCAGCTAGACTATTTACAGTTAGTGTAGTGCGTCCTCCTCACAGTGTTCAGCTAAAGCTACAAGTTAGTTTAGTGTGACCTCTGCACAGTGTTCAGCTAAAGCTACAAGTTAGTGTAGTGCGTACTCCTCACAGTGTTCAGCTAAAGCTTCAGGTTAGTTTAGTATGACCTCTGCACAGTGTTCAGCTAAAGCTACAAGTTAGTGTAGTGCATCCTCTGAACAGTGTTCAGCTAAAGCTACAAGTTATGCCGCGTACACACGAGCGGACTTTCCGGCATACTTGGTCCGGCGGACCAGAGTGTGCCGGACAATCCGCCCGTGTGTGGGCGGCGGCGGACTTTTCCGGCGGACTTCTTCCCAAAAGCCCGCCGGACCTAGATTTTAAACATGTTTTAAATCTTTCCGTCGGACTCAGTTTCGGGCGGAAAGTCCGCTCGTGTGTGTGCTGGTCCGACGGAAAGCCCGCTCGTGTGTAGGCTGGTCCGACAGACCAAATACGACACGAGGGGATGGTATTGCATCTCGCGCTCGCTGCAATAGGAAAAACAAATCTTCCTATTGCGGCGAGCGCGGGGCATACCAGGCCCTTAGGTCTGGTATGGATTATAAAGGGGAACCCCGCTACGCCGAAAAAACGGCGTGGGGCCCCCCCTAAAATCCATACCAGACCCCGATCCGAGCACGCAGCCTGGCCGGTCAGGAAAGGGGGTGGGGACGAGCGAGCGCCCCCCCCCCTCCTGAACCGTACCAGGCCACATGCCCTCAACATGGGGGGTGGGTGCTTTGGGGGAGGGGGGCGCCCTGCGCCCCCCCCCCAAAGCACCTTGTCCCCATGTTGATGAGGACAAGGGCCTCTTCCCGACAACCCTGGCCGTTGGTTGTCGGGGTCTGCGGGCGGGGGCTTATCGGAATCTGGGAGCCCCCTTTAATAAGGGGGCCCCCAGATCCCGGCCCCCCACCCTATGTAAATGAGTATGGGGTACATGGTACCCCTACCCATTTACCTAGGAAAAAAGTGTAAGTAATAAAACACACTACACAGGTTTTTAAAATATTTTATTAAACAGCTCCGGGGGGGGGATCTTCCTCCGGCTTCGGGGGTCTTCTTCCGGCTTCGGGGGTCCCTCCGCTTCATCTTCTCCCGGCGTCCGGTTGGTTCTTCTCCGCTCTCCGGCCTCTTCTCCCGGTGTCGCAGGTCTTCGGCCGGCCCCTCCGCTCTCTTCATGTAGCTCTATTGCGAGCGGAGGTCCGGACTTCTGGGCTTCTTGGCTTCTTGGCTTCTTGGCTTCTCTTCTCTTCTCTTCCCCCAGATGTTGACACGACGCTCTCTCCGGCTGGACTGGTCTCTGAGGGCTGCGTTGTGACTTATATAGGCGGAGACCCCGCCCCCATATGATGTCACAGTCCCTGGGCATGCTGGGACTGTGACGTTTTAGGGGGCGTGGTCGACCACGCCCCCTAAAACGTCACAGTCCCAGCATGCCCAAGGACTGTGACATCATATGGGGGCGGGGTCTCCGCCTATATAAGTCACAACGCAGCCCTCAGAGACCAGTCCAGCCGGAGAGAGCGTCGTGTCAACATCTGGGGGAAGAGAAGAGAAGAGAAGCCAAGAAGCCAAGAAGCCAAGAAGCCCAGAAGTCCGGACCTCCGCTCGCAATAGAGCTACATGAAGAGAGCGGAGGGGCCGGCCGAAGACCTGCGACACCGGGAGAAGAGGCCGGAGAGCGGAGAAGAACCAACCGGACGCCGGGAGAAGATGAAGCGGAGGGACCCCCGAAGCCGGAAGAAGACCCCCGAAGCCGGAGGAAGATCCCCCCCCCGGAGCTGTTTAATAAAATATTTTAAAAACCTGTGTAGTGTGTTTTATTACTTACACTTTTTTCCTAGGTAAATGGGTAGGGGTACCATGTACCCCATACTCATTTACATAGGGTGGGGGGCCGGGATCTGGGGGCCCCCTTATTAAAGGGGGCTCCCAGATTCCGATAAGCCCCCGCCCGCAGACCCCGACAACCAACGGCCAGGGTTGTCGGGAAGAGGCCCTTGTCCTCATCAACATGGGGACAAGGTGCTTTGGGGGGGGGCGCAGGGCGCCCCCCTCCCCCAAAGCACCCACCCCCCATTTTGAGGGCATGCGGCCTGGTACGGTTCAGGAGGGGGGGGGGCGCTCGCTCGTCCCCACCCCCTTTCCTGACCGGCCAGGCTGCGTGCTCGGATCGGGGACTGGTATGGATTTTAGGGGGACCCCACGCCGTTTTTTCGGCGTAGCGGGGTTCCCCTTTATAATCCATACCAGACCTAAGGGCCTGGTATGCCCCGCGACGGGGCTAGCAAGGTGTCAATCTCGCCGATAAAAGCGGCAAGATTGACATCCTTTTCTAGTCCCGTCGCACCTGAGTCACGTTCAAAATGAACGGACTTGTCCGTGTGTGGGCAAGTCCGTTCATTCTGAAAGTCCGCCAGAACTCCGGCGAAAGTCCGTCGGAAAGACGGGCGGACTTAGCCCGCCGGAAAGTCCCGGCGTGTGTGGGCAAGTCCGTCCGTTTTAAAGTCCGGCGCACCTGGCGGACAAAGTCCGTCGGAAAGTGTGCCGGACCAAGTAGGATAGAAAGTCCGCTCGTGTGTACGCGGCATTAGTGTAGTGCGTCCTCCTTACAGTGTTCAGCTAAAACTACAAGTTAGTGTAGTGCGACCTCTGCACAGTGTTCAGCTAAAGCTACAAGTTATTTTAGTGCGACCTCTGCACAGTGTTCAGCTAAAGCTACAAGTTAGTGTAGTGCGTACTCCTCACAGTGTTCAGCTAAAGCTTCAGGTTAGTTTAGTGTGACCTCTGCACAGTGTTCAGCTAAAGCTACAAGTTAGTGTAGTGCGTCCTCTGAACAGTGTTCAGCTAAAGCTACAAGTTAGTGTAGTGCGACCTCTGCACAGTGTTCAGCTAAAGCTACAAGTTATTTTAGTGCGACCTCTGCACAGTGTTCAGCTAAAGCTACAAGTTAGTGTAGTGCATGCTCTGAACAGTGTTCAGCTAAAACTACATGTTCATGTAGTGCGACCTCTGCACAGTGTTCAGCTAAAGCTACAGGTTAGTGTAGTGTGTCCTCTGAACAGTGTTCATCTAAAGCTACAAGTTAGTGTAGTATGTCCTCCTCACAGTGTTCAGCTAAAGCTACAGGTTAGTTTAGTGTGACCTCTGCACAGTGTTCAGCTAAAGCTACAAGTTTGTGTAGTGCGTCCTCTGAACAGTGTTCATCTAAAGCTACAAGTTAGTGTAGTGCGCCCTCCTCACAGTGTTCAGCTAAAGCTACAAGTTAGTGTAGTGCGTCCTCCTCACAGTGTTCAGCTAAAGCTACAGGTTAGTTTAGTGTGACCTCTGCACAGTGTTCAGCTAAAGCTACAAGTTAGTGTAGTGCATCCTCCTCACAGTGTTCAGCTAAATCTACAAGTTAATGTAGTGGGTCCTCCTCACAGTGTTCAGCTAAAACTACAAGTTAGTGTAGTGCGACCTCTGCACAGTGTTCAGCTAAAGCTACAAGTTATTTTAGTGCGACCTCTGCACAGTGTTCAGCTAAAGCTACAAGTTATTTTAGTGCGACCTCTGCACAGTGTTCAGCTAAAGCTACAAGTTAGTGTAGTGCATGCTCTGAACAGTGTTCAGCTAAAACTACATGTTCATGTAGTGCAACCTCTGCACAGTGTTCAGCTAAAGCTACAGGTTAGTGTAGTGTGTCCTCTGAACAGTGTTCATCTAAAGCTACAAGTTAGTGTAGTATGTCCTCCTCACAGTGTTCAGCTAAAGCTACAGGTTAGTTTAGTGTGACCTCTGCACAGTGTTCAGCTAAAGCTACAAGTTTGTGTAGTGCGTCCTCTGAACAGTGTTCATCTAAAGCTACAAGTTAGTGTAGTGCGTCCTCCTCACAGTGTTCAGCTAAAGCTACAAGTTAGTGTAGTGCGTCCTCCTCACAGTGTTCACCTAAAGCTACAGGTTAGTTTAGTGTGACCTCTGCACAGTGTTCAGCTAAAGCTACAAGTTAGTGTAGTGCATCCTCCTCACAGTGTTCAGCTAAATCTACAAGTTAATGTAGTGCGTCCTCCTCACAGTGTTCAGCTAAAACTACAAGTTAGTGTAGTGCGACCTCTGCACAGTGTTCAGCTAAAGCTACAAGTTATTTTAGTGCGACCTCTGCACAGTGTTCAGCTAAAGCTACAAGTTAGTGTAGTGCGTGCTCTGAACAGTGTTCAGCTAAAACTACAAGTTAGTGTAGTGCGACCTCTGCACAGTGTTCAGCTAAAGCTACAAGTTAGTGTAGTGCGTCCTCTGAACAGTGTTCATCTAAAGCTACAAGTTAGTGTAGTGCGTCCTCTGAACAGTGTTCATCTAAAGCTACAAGTTAGTGTAGTGCGTCCTCCTCACAGTGTTCAGCTAAAACTACAAGTTAGTGTAGTGCGACCTCTGCACAGTGTTCAGCTAAAGCTACAAGTTAGTGTAGTGCGTCCTCTGAACAGTGTTCATCTAAAGCTACAAGTTATTGTAGTGCGTCCTCCTCACATTGTTCAGCTAAAGCTACAAGTTAGTGTAGTGCGACCTCTGCAAAGTGTTCAGCTAAAGCTATAAGTTAATGTAGTGCGTCCTCTGAACAGTGTTCAGCTAAAGTATTTACACGTTAGTGTAGTGCGACCTCTGCACAGTGTTCAGCTAAAGCTAAGTAGAAGGTTGGTGGTGTTTTCCTAATCCTATCACTACCGCAGGCAGCTAAAGTATTTACATGTTAGTGTAGCGCGACCTCTGCACAGTGTTCAGCTAAAGCTACCTGTAGAAGGTTGGTGGTGTTTTCCTGATCCTATCACTACCGCAGGCAGCTAAAGTATTTACACATTAGTGTAGTGCGACCTCTGCACAGTGTTCAGCTAAAGCTACCTGTAGAAAGTTGGTGGTGTTTTCCTGATCCTATCATTACCGCAGGCAGCTAAAGTATTTACACGTTAGTGTAGTGCGACCTCTGCACAGTGTTCAGCTAAAGCTAAGTAGAAGGTTGGTGGTGTTTTCCTAATCCTATCACTACCGCAGGCAGCTAAAGTATTTACATGTTAGTGTAGCGCGACCTCTGCACAGTGTTCAGCTAAAGCTACCTGTAGAAGGTTGGTGGTGTTTTCCTGATCCTATCACTACCGCAGGCAGCTAAAGTATTTACACGTTAGTGTAGTGCGACCTCTGCACAGTGTTCAGCTAAAGCTACCTGTAGAAGGTTGGTGGTGTTTTCCTGATCCTATCACTACCGCAGGCAGCTAAAGTATTTACACATTAGTGTAGTGCGACCTCTGCACAGTGTTCAGCTAAAGCTACCTGTAGAAGGTTGGTGGTGTTTTCCTGATCCTATCACTACCGCAGGCAGCTAAAGTATTTACACGTTAGTGTAGTGCGACCTCTGCACAGTGTTCAGCTAAAGCTAAGTAGAAGGTTGGTGGTGTTTTCCTAATCCTATCACTACCGCAGGCAGCTAAAGTATTTACACGTTAGTGTAGCGCGACCTCTGCACAGTGTTCAGCTAAAGCTACCTGTAGAAGGTTGGTGGTGTTTTCCTGATCCTATCACTACCGCAGGCAGCTAAAGTATTTACACGTTAGTGTAGTGCGACCTCTGCACAGTGTTCAGCTAAAGCTACCTGTAGAAGGTTGGTGGTGTTTTCCTGATCCTATCACTACCGCAGGCAGCTAAAGTATTTACACATTAGTGTAGTGCGACCTCTGCACAGTGTTCAGCTAAAGCTACCTGTAGAAGGTTGGTGGTGTTTTCCTGATCCTATCACTACCGCAGGCAGCTAAAGTATTTACACGTTAGTGTAGTGCGACCTCTGCACTGTTCAGCTAAAGCTACCTGAAGAAGCTTGGTGGTGTTTTCCTGATCCTATCACTACCGCAGGCAGCTAAATTATTTACACGTTAGTGTAGTGTGACCTCTGCACTGTTCAGCTAAAGCTACCTGTAGAAGGTTGGTGGTGTTTTCCTGATCCTATCACTACTGCAGGCATCTAAATTATTTACACGTTAGTGTAGTGCGACCTCTGCACAGTGTTCAGCTAAAGCTACCTGTAGAAGGTTGGTTGTGTTCTCATACTGTAGGCAGGCAGTTCATTTTGCTAGCTGCAGTATCTATATATATATATATATATATCCCAGCTTAGTGCAGCTACAGGCCATTAGTATGTCTGGAAGGCCAACAAGGAGAGGCAGACAGTCACAAGCCAATAAAAGAGGGCAAGCAGGCTCTGTGTCTAGAGGTAATGGTGCTGGTCGTGGAGATGGTGCATCCTCATCAGCATGTGGCCGTGGGACACGCTTTGCCTTTTTTTCGGCAGCTGGCCGTGTTGAGCCGCAACATGCGCAAGACTTGGTCGAGTCCTCATCTTCCTCATCCTCCCTCACCCATGCTCAGGGTACTTTGTCTGGCAAAGCAGCTGCCAATGCGGCCTCTTCCCTCGGCTCAATGGCATCAGTGACTCCTTCCCTAGCCCCACCATGTCCTCCTGAGGAGTCCTTTGAACTGTTTGACCACAGTGTTGGGTACATGCTCCAGGAGGATGCCCAGCGTTTAGAAAGCTCTGATGATGATACTGAGCTAGATGAAGGCAGTAACGTGAGCACGGATAGAGGGGTGCCCAAGAAGGACAGCAATCTGGCAGTCATGCTCCCCCTGCTGCAGCATATTGCCAGGTTTGCTCCAGTGATGAGGAGGGAGGGGATGATGAGGTCACTGACTCAACGTGGGTGCCTGATAGGAGAGAGGAGGAGGAGGAGGAGGCACATCACCAACGAGGCAGGATGCCCTCCAGGGGCCAGCCTAAGGGCAGCACACTGACTGCATCACACCGCAAAGCTCCGCATGTGCAGGGCGCTGCTGTCTCTGCGCATTATTCCAAAAGTTCTTTGGTGTGGGCCTTTTTCGAGACGAGTGCATCAGATCGCTCCGCTGCTATTTGCCTATGTCTTGAGACATATGTCTCAAGCGTATCTCGCGTGGGCACCACATGCTTGACCAGACATATGTTGACCTGCCATGCAGTTAGTTGGCAAGCATATCTAAAACACCCACACCAAAGAACAAAGAGGACCTCTCCTTGCTCCTCATCAACTGAGATCTCCAACCCCACTATACCTTCAGTCCTCTCTGAGACCTGCACTGAGAGGAATGAAGGTGTAGAATTAGGTGTGTCACAGCCAAGTACTTGTGGGCAATCTGCTTTCGGTACACCGACGTCAGATTGTACCAGGCAAATTTCCCTGCCCCAGCTGCTGCACCGCCGAAAAAAGTTCGCTCCCAGCCATCCACATGCCCAGCGGTTGAATGCTAGCTTGGCAAAATTGCTAGCACTTCAACTGCTACCTTTTCAGTTGGTAGACTCTGCCCCCTTCCGTGAGTTTGTGAGAATGTGCGGTTCCTCAGTGGCAGGTACCCAAATGCCACTTTTTCTCACGGAAGTCGATTCCGGCTCTCTACCAGCATGTGGAAGGCAATGTCTTGGCCTCGCTGGACAGGGCAGTCAGCAGTAAGGTGCATATTACCGCTGACTCATGGTCCAGCAGGCATGGACAGGGACATTACCTAAGTTTCACGGCGCATTGGGTCACTCTGCTGGCAGCTGGGAAGGATGCAGGACAAGGTGCAGTAGTGTTGGAGGTTGTTCCGCCACCACACCTCCAAAATGCCACTACTAATGATTGTAACACACCTCTCTCCTCCACCCCCTCCTCTTCTTCTTCCTCCATGGCCTCTTCCTGTGCTTTGTCCTCGGAACCAGCGGTGCTCCGTAGGCATTCAATGGGCTATGCAAGTACGCAGGCCAAAAGATGCCATGCGGTGCTTGAGCTGGTGTGCTTGGAGGACAGGAGCCACACTGGGGCAGAGGTTCTGTCAGCTCTGCAGGGGCAGGTTCAGAGGTGGTTGACGCCATGCTAACTTAAGGCAGGAATGGTGGTTTGCGACAATGGCACCAACCTCCTCTCCACCCTCCGACAGGGACAACTGACCCATGTGCCCTGTTTGGCTCATGTCCTTAACTTGGTGGCGCAGCGGTTCTTGGGCAGGTACCCGGGCTTACAGGATGTCCTGAGGCAGGCCAGGAAAGTCTGTATGCATTTCCGCCGGTCATATAATGCCAGTGCTCGTCTGGCAGACCTCCAAAAGGAGTTTAACCTGCCCAAGAACCGCCTAATCTGTGACATGCCCACCAGGTGGAACTCAACGTTGGCCATGCTGCAGCGGCTGCACACGCAGCAGAGGGCCATCAATGAGTACCTGTGCGACTATGGCACCAGGACAGGGTCAGGGGAGCTTGTTTTTCTTTCCCCACGCCAGTGGGCCATGATCAGGGATGCATGCACTGTCCTGTCACCATTTGAGGAGGCCACGAGGATGGTGAGCAGTGACAGTGAATGCATCAGTGACACTGTCCCCCTTGTCCACCTGTTGGAGCACACGCTGCGTGGAATAATAGACAGGGCACTTGAGGCAGAACAGAGGCAGGAAGAGGAGGACTTCCTTAGCTCTCAAGGCCCCCTTTATCCAGACAGTGTTCCTGCGTGCCCGCCGATCACACAGGAAGCGGACGAGGAGGAGGAAGAGGAGGAGGATTGTGTCAGTATGGAGGTGGAGCCTGGCACTCAGCATCAGCAGAAGTCTTTAAGGGATCAATCCCAAGAAACACATGGACTTGTACGTGGCTGGGAGGAGGTGGCTGCGGACCATGTCATCCTTAGTGACCCAGAGGACTCCTGACCGAATGCCTCAGCAAACCTACGCTGCATGGCCTCCCTGATCCTGCAAAGCCTGCGTAAGGATCCTCGTATTCCTGGTATCAAGGAGAAGGACCAATACTGGCTGGCAACCCTCCTTGATCCACGTTACAAGGGTAAGGTTGCGGACCTTATCTTGCCGTCGCAGAGGGAGCAGAGGATGAAACATCTTTGGGAGGCCTTGCAGAAAGGTCTGTGCAACGCGTTCCCAGAGACTGGGAGGTTACAAACTCCTGTTTCTGGACAACGTGTTGCTGAGGCTTCGGTCAGTCAAAGAAGGAGCGGTGGAGAAGGTGGCCATCTGACCGATGCGTTCAGACAATTTTTTATTCCGTAGCCCCAAGGTATGATCGGTTCCAGCAACCATTGCCAGCGTCTGTTTTACATGGTGCAGGAATACCTAGGGGCAAGATCTGACTTGGACACCTTTCCCGCCGAAAATCCTCTGGGTTACTGGGTATGGAGGATGGATCACTGGCCAGAGCTTGCACAGTATGCAATTGAGCTACTGGCCTGTCCTGCATCCAGCGTTCTTTCGGAACGCACATTCAGTGCTGCTGGAGGCTTTGTAACCGATCACAGGGTGCGTCTGTCCACCGACTCGGTCGATCGACTGACCTTCATAAAAATGAATTAGTATTGGATCACTACCAGCTACCAAGCACCTGATGCTAATTTTTTTTTAAATGTCAGATCCCTTCAAAGACTGCCTATGCTGATGCTGAGTGACTATCCTGTTATGCTGAGTAATTATCCTCTTCCTCCTAAATGATCATGCTGATAGCTTGTAAGAACATTTTTGGTTCTGGGTACCGCCACCAGTGCCTAAGGCCCAATTTTTAAGCCCCTGTTTAACAAGGGCATGCAATTACAATTTTTGATGCAATTCTTTGCAGCAGGGCTAGTTCCTGCGCTCCAACTAGAGTATCTGTGAGGGGTTGCAGTGTTGTGGCACCAGCACCAGTGACTAAGGCCCAATTTTTCAGCCCCTGTTTAACAGGGGCATGTAATTACAATTTTTGATGCAATACTTTGCAGCAGGGCTCGTTCCTGTGTTCCAACTAGAGTATCTGTGAGGGGTTACAGTGTTGTGGCACCAGCGCCAGTGCCTAAGGCCCAATTTTTCAGCCCCTGTTTAACAGGGGCGTGTAATTACAATTTTTGATGCAATACTTTGCAGCAGGGCTCGTTCCTGCTTTCCAACTAGAGAATCTGTGAGGGGTTGCAATGTTGTGGCACCAGCACCAGTGACTAAAGCCCAATTTTTCAGCCCCTGTTCAACAGGGACATGTAATTAGAATTCTTGATCTAATATTTCACAGCAGGGCCCGTTTCTGCGCCCACCAAGATTAACTGTGAGGACTTACAGTGTTGTGGCACCAACACCACCACCACCACCACAAAAGGCCCAATTTTTCAGCCCCTGTTCAACAGGGGCATGTAAGTACAATTCTTGATCGAATATTTCACAGCAGGGCCTGTTTCTGCACCCACCAAGATTAACTGTGAGGACTTACAGTGTTGTGCCACCAGCACCACCACCACCAAAGGCCCAATTTTTCTGACCCTGTTCAACAGGGGCATGTAATTACAATTCTTGATTGAATATTTCACAGCAGGGCACGTTTCTGCGCCCACCAAGATTAACTGTGAGGACTTACAGTGTTGTGGCACCAGCACCAACACCACCACCAAAGGCCCAATTTTTCAGCCCCTCTTTAACAGGGGCATGTAATTACAATTCTTGATCTAATATTTCACAGCAGGGCCGGTTCCAGCGCCCACTAAGAGTAACTGTGAGGACTTACAGTGTTGTGGCACCAGCACCACCATCAAAAAAGGCCCAATTTTTCTGGCCCTGTTCAACAGGGGCATGTAATTACAATTCTTGATCTAATATTTCACAGCAGGGCCCTGTGAGGGCTTACAGTGTTGAGGCCACAACAACACCTAAGGCCCAAATTTCTGCTGAGTGTATAGGGCAGGCCCCTACTTTCAAACATCCAACTTACAAATGACTCCTACTTGCAAACGGAAGGAGACAACAGGAAGTGAGATGAAATCTACCCCATAGGAAGGGAAATTCTCTCCTGTAAGAGTTAACCACTTGAGCCCCGGACCATTATGCTGCCTAAGGACCAGAGGTCTTTTTCCAATTTGGCACTGCGTCGCTTTAACTGCTAATTGCGCGGTCATGCAATGCTGTATCCAAACGAAATTTGCGTCCTTTTCTTCCCACAAATAGAGCTTTCTTTTGATGGTATTTGATCACCTCTGCGGTTTTTATTTTTTGCGCTATAAACGGAAAAAGACCGAAAATTTTGAAAAAAAATGATATTTTCTACTTTTTGTTATAAAAAAAATCCAATAAACTAAATTTTAGTCATACATTTAGGCCAAAATGTATTCGGCCACATGTCTTTGGTAAAAAAAATGTCAATAAGCGTATATTTATTGGTTTGCGCAAAAGTTATAGCGTCTACAAACTAGGGTACATTTTCTGGAATTTACACAGCTTTTAGTTTATGACTGCCTATGTCATTTCTTGAGGTGCTAAAATGGCAGGGCAGTACAAAACCCCCCCAAATGACCCCATTTTGGAAAGTAGACACCCCAAGGAAATTGCTGAGAGGCATGTTGAACCCATTGAATATTTATTTTTTTTGTCCCAAGTGATTGAAAAATGACAAAAAAAAAAAAAAAAAAAAATATTTACAAAAAGTCGTCACTAAATGATATATTGCTCACACAGGCCATGGGCCTATGTGGAATTGCACCCCAAAATACATTTAGCTGCTTCTCCTGAGTATGGGGATACCACATGTGTGGGACTTTTTGGGAGCCTAGCCGCGTACGGGGCCCCGAAAACCAATCACCGCGTTCAGGATTTCTAAGGGTGTAAATTTTTGCTTTCACTCTTCACTGCCTATCACAGTTTCGGAGGCCATGGAATGCCCAGGTGGCACAAAACCCCCCAAAATGACCCCATTTTGGAAAGTAGACACCCCAAGCTATTTGCTGAGAGGCATATTGAGTCCATGGAATATTTTATATTTTGACACAAGTTGCGGGAAAGTGACACTTTTTTTTTTTTTTTTTTTTTTTTTCATAAAGTTGTCACTAAATGATATATTGCTCACACAGGCCATGGGCATATGTGGAATTGCACCCCAAAATACATTTAGCTGCTTCTCCTGAGTATGGGGATACCACATGTGTGGGACTTTTTGGGAGCCTAGCCGCGTACTGGACCCCGAAAACCAATCACTGCCTTCAGGATTTCTAAGGGTGAAAATTTTTGATTTCACTCTTTACTGCCTATCACAGTTTCGGAGGCCATGGAATGCCCAGGTGGCACAAAACCCCCCCAAATGACCCCATTTTGGAAAGTAGACACCCCAAGCTATTTGCTGAAAGGCATGGTGAGTATTTTGCAGCTCTCATTTGTTTTTGAAAATGAAGAAAGACAAGAAAAAACATTTTTTTTTTTTCTTTTTTCAATTTTCAAAACTTTGTGACAAAAAGTGAGGTCTGCAAAATACTCACTATACCTCTCAGCAAATAGCTTGGGGTGTCTACTTTCCAAAATGGGGTCATTTGGGGGGGTTTTGTGCCACCTGGGCATTCCATGGCCTCCGAAACTGTGATAGGCAGTGAAGAGTGAAATCAAAAATTCACGCCCTTAGAAAGCCTGAAGGCGGTGCTTGGTTTTCGGGGTCCCGTACGCGGCTAGGCTCCCAAAAAGTCTCACACATGTGGTATCCCCGTACTCAGGAGAAGCAGCAGAATGTATTTTGGGGTGTAATTTCACATATTTCCATGGCATGTTTGAGCAATATATCATTTAGTGACAACTTTGTGCAAAAAAAAAAAAAAAAAAAAAAAAATTTGTCTCTTTCCCGCAACTTGTGTCGCAATATAAAATATTCCATGGACTCGACATGCCTCTCAGCAAATAGCTTGGGGTGTCTACTTTCCAAAATGGGGTCATTTGGGGGGGTTTTGAACTGTCCTGGCATTTTATGCACAACATTTGGAAGCTTATGTCACACATCACCCACTCTTCTAACCACTTGAAGACAAAGCCCTTTCTGACACTTATTGTTTACATGAAAAAGTTTTTTTTTTTTGCAAAAAAATTACTTTGAACCCCCAAACATTATATATTTTTTTAAAGCAAATGCCCTACAGATTAAAATGGTGGGTGTTTCATTTTTTTTTTCACACAGTAATTGCGCAGCGATTTTTCAAACGCATTTTTTGGGGAAAAAACACACTTTTTTTAATTTTAATGCACTAAAACACGCTATATTGCCCAAATGTTTGATGAAATAAAAAAGATGATCTTAGGCCGAGTACATGGATACCAAACATGACATGCTTTAAAATTGCGCACAAACGTGCAGTGGCAACAAAATAAATACATGTTTAAAAGCCTTCAAAAGCCTTTACAGGTTACCACTTTAGATTTACAGAGGAGGTCTACTGGAAAAATTACTGCACTCAATCTGGCCTTCGCGGTGATACCTCACATGCATGGTGCAATTGCTGTTTATGTTTGACGACAGACCGCCGCTTGCGTTCGCCTTAGCGCGAGAGCAGGGGCGACAGGGGTGTTTTTTTTTTTTTTTTTTTTTTATTTATTATTTTTTTGCTTTTTTAATCTTACTTTTAAACTGTTCCTTTCATATTTTTTTTTTTAATCATTTTTATTGTTATCTCGGGGAATGTAAATATCCCCTATGATAGCAATAGGTAGTGACAGGTACTCTTTTTTGAAAAAATTGTGGTCTATTAGACCCTAGATCTCTCCTCTGCCCTCAAAGCATCTGACCACACCAAGATCGGTGTGATAAAATGCTTCCCCAATTTCCCAATGGCGCTATTTACATCCGGCGAAATCTAAGTCATGAAATACTCGTAGCTTCCGGTTTCTTAGGCCATAGAGATGTTTGGAGCCACTCTGGTCTCTGATCAGCTCTATGGTCAGCTGGCTGAATCACCGGCTGCATTCTCAGGTTCCCTGTTGAGACAGGAGAGCCAGAGAAAAACACGGAAGACGGTGGGGGGGGGGGCATTCCCTCCCACGGCTTGTAAAAGCAGTCTAGAGGCTAATTAGCCGCTAGGATTGCTTTTACATGAAAGCCGACCGCTGGCTGAAAAGAATGATACCAAGATGATACCTAAACCTGCAGGCATCATTCTGGTATAACCACTCAAAGTCGTGAATGGCGTACCTGAAGACAAAAAAATGGTTAACAATGGTTAACAATAAAGCACAGTAAAGTGTAAATAATTACACACCTGAAAAACAAACATGATAAAACATAATAACAATAACAATAAAACATTGCAGAATAGAATACAGTAAAAAAGAGCAGAACAATAGAGAGAGAGAATAGAGAGAGAGAGAACAATAAAACAACAACTATTTTTTTTTATTTCATATTTTTTTTTTTTTTACACTTTTTTTGTAACTAACTTTTATAACGGTAACCGGTTCCAGGTTCGGGTCTCTCAAAATGCGATGGCATCTTGGGAGACCCTGTGAAAGTGTGCCTAGTCTGTGCAATGCTGTACCCTACGCTAATACTCAACTAGTGTATGGTAGCGTTCAAAACATTCACCAATGCAAAGACCAGGATTGTCAGGACAGGAGGGACAATAATAGCGGGTGTCACGCCTATATCCGCGCTTGCTGCAGACACGACATCTTTTTTGGGGGGTTCGTTGGGTAGGGGTACTCGGGAGGACATAAAAATGCCTCTCATGCAGCCGACTGCATTTGGTTGGGGATGTGAATGGGGGAAGTACGGGCGCTGCAGAAGCGGTGGGTTCCCAATTAGGATTGGCGAATGCAGCAGGAAGGGCACTATGGGCACGATGGGCCTGTGTTTGTCTTTTTGGTGGCAGCGGGACACTACTTGTGCTTGCCACCTCACCAGCTTCAACTGCACTTATGGGACTCGCCACGTCACCACGTGTTACTGCAGTGCTGGTTTGACTACGACCGGGGTGTACTAGGCCGCTGGCGCTTGCCAGTTCACCAAAACGCTACCAAAAAACGTTAGCGATCGCAGGGATCAGGCCTGACTCTGCGAACGCTGCAGTTATGCGTTTAGTGTTTTGTAAGTGTCAGTGATCGATCGATACTGCACTTGGGTGGGCTGGGCCGGGCCGGGCAGAGGGGCAAAACGCAGGTGCTAGCAGGTATCTGGGCTGATCCCGCTAACACTGCGTTTTTGGGAACCCTAAACTGCTGGTGACGCTAGTATAGATCTGATCGGATCAGATATTGATGCGATCAGATACTATACCACTAAGGGAGGTGTACGGTGCGTGCGTGGGTGTTAGTGGTACTGGCGCTAATCTGACGCTGCCTGGGGCTGGTGCTTGCCAGTTCACCAAAACGCTACAAAAAAAACTGTTAGCGATCGCAGGGATCAGGCCTGACTCTGCGAACGCTGCAGTTATGCGTTTAGTGTTTTGTAAGTGTCAGTGATCGATCGATACTGCACTTGGGTGGGCTGGGCTGGGCCGGGCGGAGGGGCAAAACGCAGGTGCTAGCAGGTATCTGGGCTGATTCCGCTAACACTGCGTTTTTGGGAACCCTAAACTGCTGGGGACGCTAGTATAGATCTGATCGGATCAGATATTGATCCGTTCAGATACTATACCACTAAGGGAGGCGTATGCTGCGTGCGTGGGTGTTAGCGGTACTGGCGCTAACCTGACGCCTGGGGCTGGTGCTTGCCAGTTCACCAAAATGCTACCAAAAAAACTGTTAGCGATCGCAGGGATCAGGCCTGATTCTGCGAACGCTGCAGTTATGCGTTTAGTGTTTTGTAAGTGACAGTGATCGATCGATACTGCACTTGGGTGGGCTGGGCGGAGGCACAAAACGCAGGTGCTAGCAGGTATCTGGGCTGATCCCGCTAACACTGCGTTTTTGGGAACCCTAAACTGCTGGGGACGCCAGTATAGATCTGATCGGATCAGATATTGATCCGATCAGATACTATACCACTAAGGGAGGCGTATGCTGCATGCGTGGGTGTTAGCGGTACTGGCGCTAATCTGACGCTGCCTGGGGCGACGCATATCACCGCCGGGCGATCAGGGGGCTAAACCTTTATTTGGTAATAAACGGCGGGTGCCCTGACACTATAAAAAATAAACGAACTAACCAGCGTCATCCGTAACGGTTATACGGTGATCAGTGGTGAAAGGGTTAACTAGGGGGCAATCAAGGGGTTAAAACATTTATTCGGTAGTATATGGGGGTCCCTGACGCTATAAAACGCTGACGGCGAACCTAAATATTTACCTCACTAACTAGCGTCACCAGCGACACTAATACAGCGATCAGAAAAATGATCGCTTAGCGACACTGGTGACAGGGGGTGATCAAGGGGTTAAAACTTTATTAGGGGGGGTTAGGGGGGTACCCTAGACCTAAAGGGGGGTAATACTCACTGTCCCAACACTGTAACTGTCACAAACTGACACTATGCAGTAATCAGAAAAAAAAAAAAAAAAAAAAACTGCTGGTGTCAGTTTGTGACAGGGGGGGGGGTGATTGGGGGGGGATCGGGGGGCGATCGGGGGGGGGATCGGGGTGTTTTGTGTGCCTGGCATGTTCTACTGTGTGTGTGTGTGTTGGTGCACTCACATAGATGTCTTCTCTCCTCGGGCCGGAACGGAAAATACCGACCCGAGGGGAGATGACATCACTTCCTTTGCTGCTGTTTAGCATACAGCAGCAAAGGAGTGTTTTCATTGGCCGGCGGCGATCGCGAGGGGGGGGCCACGAACGGATGGTCTCCCCCTCATCACCGATCGCCGCTGGACAAAAGACGACCGCCTCGGGTACCGGGGGGGGGTCCGATTGGACCCCCCACCCGCGGAAGGCAAATCACGTACCCTGTACGTGATTTTGCCTGTCCGTGCCACTTTGCCGACGTACATCGGCGTGAGGCGGTCGTCAAGTGGTTAATATGGGAAAAACTTTTCTCCTTTCCACTGATGCTTTATCACCAATCCTTGTTTCACTAAAAACCCAAAATTTTCAAAAAACATTTGTCATTGGGACAAAAAATGAGGTGAAATCTTCTGAAGAGGAGCACAGACAGCAAAACCCTTCCCTATGTTTTCCAAAAAGCTTAAAAACAGATTTTTTGGCTGAAGCACACTTTAAAAATGTACCAGATCAAAATTACAAACAGATTCTACTTAACAACAAACCTACAGTCCCTGTCTTGTTTGCACCGCCTGTATACTGCTGTTCAGAGTATAAAGGGTCTGGGGGGCCCCACGCCTTTCCATTTTTTAATTTGGGTGCGGGGTTCCCCTTAATATCCATACAGGACCCAAAGGGCCTGGTAATAGACTGGAGGGTACCCATGCCATTTGTCTCACCGATTTTCATCCATATTGCCAGGACACGACATTACACTAAAGCCGCAAGCAGTTTTAAATGACTTTTCTTCCTTTAAAAATGTCATTTTGTGCAGGGACTGTTCTAAGCACGGGAAACACGCGCCAATTTACAGGCATACTATAGACACCCCCAAAGTACGATATTTAAAGGAATATTTCACTTTTTTTTTTTTTTTTTACTTTAAGCATCATTAAAATCACTGCTCCCTAAAAAACGGCAGTTTTTAAAAGTTTTTTTTGCATTGATACATGTCCCTTGGGGCAGGACCCGGGTCCCCAAACCCTTTTTAGGACAATACCATGCAAATTAGCCTTTAAAATTAGCACTTTTGATTTCGAACGTTCGAGTCCCATAGACGTCAATGGGGTTCTAACAGTTGTGAGAATTTTCGGTCCGTTCGCAGGTTCTGGTGCGAACTGAACCGGGAACCAGGAATACAGAACATCTCCCCTATCCTCATATCTACAGTGGGAAAAATAATTTTTTGATCCCCTTCAGATTTTATAAGTTTGCCCACTTAAAAAGAAATGAAGAGTCTATAAAATAAGGCACCACCAACACCCAAAGACCAATTTTTCTGCACCTGTTTGACAGATGCATATCATGCCAATTTTTTACAGCAAGGCAAATTCTTGCTTGCATCAAGAGTACCTCTATAGGGTTACGGTGGGGGGCACTGCTGACACCCAAAGACCAATTTTTCTGTACCTGTCTGACAGGTGCATATCATTGCAATTTTTTACAGTAAGGTAAATTCTTGCTTTCATCAAGATTATCTCTATAGGGTTACGGTGGGAAGGCGACACCGACACCCAAAGACCAATTTTAATGCACCCGTTACTTCTATCCAAAGTCAAAGTGACACCAGAATGTATCCAAAAAATCTCTAATCTTGTTCCCAGTGCACTACATTGTGGCCTCATCATACACACTGGCTCTCCAGCTGTTGCTGAGCAAAATAAAGGCAGCTTGCAGGAAAAATGGTTTTTTTTTGGCTTTATAAATTCAATTATTGCTGCAGCAGATTCTAGACATGGTACAGATCTGCCACTTTACAGTTAGACTAAGGGGACCCCTGAGGCACTATATTGGAAAGAATTTTTCATTTTTAGGCTTTCACTTTAAAAATAAAAAAAAATCACTGCTCATTTAAAAATTACGTTTTTCACAAACTTTTTTTTTATTGATCTATGTCCCTCAGGGCAGGACCCGGACACCTATAACCATTGTATGCCTAATTACTTGCATTTAAGCTTTCAAAATGGGCACTTTTGATATTTGACGTTTTGGTCCCATTGACTTTAATGTGGTTCATTATTCGGGTCTGAACGTTCACGGTGTTCGGACGTTCTGGTCCGAACCGAACAGGGGTCCGTTTGGCCCATCCCTAGTCAGGAATGCAGAACATCTCCCTCTGTTGTTTTACATATTTTCACAATTGATCAGGCATATCCCATCTGATATTGCTATGTCTGCTTAGGTGGCGGGAACTCATCTCGTGTTCCTGTTTACCTACATAGGACCAGGCACATTCAGTGCCTTCTGTGTGATATATCACACAGTGTTCTGCGTTGTTGCAGCAGCCAATTTATATTTGTCAACCAAATTCAAACCGCTATAAGATACTTGAAAATATTGTCCGGCTTCATGGAGGGGAAACCCGTTATAGGTGGCGATTTTAATCTCCCCATGGATCCGCAACTGGACTCTTCTATGTCTAGATCCTCAGGGTCCTAAATTGAAGGTGTTGAAGTGCACCTTATATGATTACCATCTGATTGATGTTTGGAGGATATTACATCCTAAATCCAGAAATTACACTTATTTCTCTTTGGTCCTTCATTCTTATAGTCGTATTGATTATTTTTTCATTGACCATAATTGTCTAGATTGGTCGCCTGCATATGACATCAAGACTATGGTTTGGTCAGATCACTCACTTATTTATTTGACCAGCCCTCAAAAATTCCACTCGCCTGCTTGCATTTTGCGAGTGGATTTTCAAGGCTGGCGAGAAAGAGCTGCCTGGGAGCGGGGGGGCGAGCACTGCCGGCAGGCAGGTTGTATGGGAGCCGTTTTCCCAGAGATTGGAGGGGAAAAGAGAGGAGAGCTGCTGCCCGGATGATCAGAGCGAGGGAAACATAACAGCTTTCATTTCAATAGCTGTGTATTCCCGCCGCGCGCCGTCACATACAGCCCCTCCTCTTTATCCGGGCACTTTGATAGACAGATTACCCATCGAATCCTGGGGTTTGGAGGAAAAAAATTCTGACTATGACCCTAAGAACACCATCCCTACAGTCAAGCATTGTAGGTGGAAACATGATGCTTTGATGCTGTTTCTCTACTAAAGATACAGGCCAACTTTGCCTCATTGAGGGGCCAATGGATGGGGCCATGTATTGTAAAATCTTGGATGAGAACCTTCTTCCCTCAGCCAGAACACTAAATGGGTCCTGGATGGGTCTTCCAGCATGACAATGACCTAAAACATACCACCAAGGCAACAAAGGAGTGGCTCAAGAAGAAGCACATTAAGGTCATGGAGTTGCCTAGTCAGTCTCCAGACCTTAATCCTATAGAAAATTTGCGGAGGTAGCTGAAACTTTGAGTTGCCAAGAGACAGCCAAGAAACCTTAAGGATTTGGAGAAGATCTGTAAAAAAAGAGTGGACCAAAATCCCTCCTGAGATGTGTGTGAACCTGGTCCATAACTACAACAAACGTCTTACCTATGTGCATTTCTCCATCAAGTACTAAGTCATGTTTTGATTAGGGATCAAATACTTATTTTACTCACTGAACTGCAACCTAATTTATAGCATTTGTTTTATGTGTTTTTTCTGAATTTTTGTTAATATTCTGTCTCTATCGTTTTGTAAGTGGGCAAACTTACAAAATCTGCTAGGGATCAAAAAATATTTTCTCCACTGTATAACTTAGAGGGGAGGTGTTCTGTAGATCACATAGACGAATCGGGCAGCCTGAAAACACTGCTTGAGATAACACTGCGAAGTGCACAGGACAGCACTAGATTTTTGGCATGATTGATTGGTATTTGTGCACTTAACAAATAGATATGTAGTGGTACCCCTGTAAGAGCTGCTGAGTATTGTGGTTCGTCCGTCACCCTGCATAGCCAGGCACACAGTTCTCATCCACCCTCAGACAGAAAACCAGTCCCTGAACTTTCTTTTTATACTTTTATTGAGGGGATTTAACTAGGATAGGGATAGGATATACATGAGATGCCCAACCGATTGCAGATAAGGTATATGGGACCAATTATATACACCTCCAGTATATACAACCTCTTTACTTCCAGCTCCAGTACAACTCTTGAACTCACTCTCCAGCACTTTACTTTGCTTCTGCAGAACTCCCTCTCTCCAGGAACAGCTAGCACTGATTTGCAGGCCTGACACTGGCTAAGCCAGGCCTAAAACAGATGCCCTTTACAGGCAGGGACTGCAGGCCCCTATAGTGTAGCAAAAAGAAGGTAGTTGGCTCAGTATCACATCTTCAGGCCCTGCCAGCCCTCCTGGCTGCAGCTTCCTCTCTCTCCACTGCCCATGCCATCACAGTCCACTCCACTGGCTCCTCACCCACCTCTGATTGCAATCTCCCGGTCCTCTCAGGCATGCCTCTCAGACCTCCTGACTGTGACACTCACCAGCCCTCGTGGCTGCGACTTGTAGTTCCTCTTGGAGACTTGCCTTGCAGTGCTCTCCTACTGTCCTCTCCTTGCTCCCGTGCCTCCACGTGTTTTCAGAGAGTCCCGTCCGTACTCGAGTCCAGGCCCAAGGTCACCCCCCCCCGACTGGGGAGCTCCCTCAAAGGCCATGACAGCCTAGCACTCCTTCTCCAGCTTCCACACCGAACAACTCCTCCCCAGCTGGGCTTGTTGGGCAAGTTGGGGATTGGTCAGGGCTCCCCAGAATACTCCAGGCAGCTCCACCTCTCCTCTCCTCCTTCCTTTCCAGAAGTCACTGGAACATTCTGGAAAGAAGTGGGAGGTCTTGGTGATGCTGCTGTGAGTCACCCAACTCTGCCTGAGTCACTCCCAACCCAGATCAAAACAAACAGGCCTGGCTGCCAGCCAGGCCTGGAATTTATCTACACTACCAAAACCCTAGCCATACTACTTCTAGCATGCTAGAGGGTGCTATAGATATATAAAAACATGCTTTTAATGGTATATTTAACAGACCGAAAGGAAGCAAATAGAGAACATTATTGTCAAGCTTTACATACACATAAATCTTTTGTTGATCACTTGATACCTGTTAGTAGGTTTTGCTGTTGCAAACTGGTAATAAAGCCCTTTGGCAGGATTCTGACATAAAAGGGTCTGTGAAGACTACTTAAAGTGTTACAAAACCCACAACAGTAAAATCAGTCTGTATATGCGGTAAAGCAGTGGTTCTCAACCCATGGTACACGTATCCCTGGGGGTACATGCACCAAAGGCAGGGGGTACAACGCCCAGACCCGGCGCCACCAGCAGCATCGGGAGAGGGGGGCTGACGGGGCTGACTACCCGGTGTGTTCTGCCGAGAACTTCAACTTGCCCTCGGCAGAACATGGGCACGGCCCAGTGACATAGAAGTCCTGTCTCTGGCTCCTATGATGGACATTACACTAGTCCAATACCGGGACATGAGACGTCCATCATAGGAGCCGTGGGTCCAGGAGGTGGGACATAGACACCGCAGCGGAAGATCCCCGCTCTGTGTAGACTGGCAGGCAGCAGCTCTCCTCTATCCATGGCAGCACTGATGGGTAATGTCAACTGGCAAGGCTACGCTGATGGGCACTGGTGAGGCTGCGATGATGGGCACTGGTGAATGGCAAGGCAGCATTGATGGGCACTGGGGAGGCTGCGCTGATGGGCACAGGTAAGGCTGAGCTGATGGTCACTGATCAGGCTGTATTGATGGGCACAGGTAAAGCTGCATTGATGGGCAATGATCAGGCTGCATTGATGAGCACTGGTAAGGCTGAGCTGATGGGCCCTGCTGACTGGCAAGACTGCGCTGATGGGCACTGGTGACTGGCAAGGCTGCGGTGATGGGCACTGGCGAGGCTGCGATGATGGGCACTGGTGACTGGCAAGGTGGCATTGATGGGCACTGGTGAGGCTGCGATGATGTGTACTGGTGACTGGCAAGGCGGCATTGATGGGCACAGGTAAGGCTGAGCTGATGGGCACTGATCAGGCTGTATTGATGGGCACCGGTAAAGCTGCTCTGATAGGCACTGATCAGGCTGCATTGATGGGCACAGGTAAAGCTGCACTGATGGGCACTGATCAGGCTGTGTTGATGGGCACTGGTAAAACTGCACTGATGGGCACTGATCAGGCTGCATTGATGGGCACTGGCAAGGCTGCACTGATGAACACTGATGACTGGCAAGGCTGCACTGATGGGCACTGGCAAAGCTGCGCTGATGGGCACAGGTAAGGCTGCACTAAGGGGCGCTGTTGACTGGCAAGGCTGCACTGATGGGCACTGGCGTGGCTGCGATGATGGGCACTGGTGACTGGCAAGACTGCGCTGATGGGCACAGGTAAGGCTGAGCTGATGGGCACTGATCAGGCTACATTGATGGGCACTGGTAAGGCTGCATTGATGGGCATCAGTAAGGCTGAGCTGATGGGCACTGATCAGGCTGCACTGATGGGCACAGGTAAGGCAGCACTAATAGGCACTGATCAGGCTGCATTGATAGGCACTGGTGAGGCTGCATTGATGGTCACTGATCAGGCTGCATTGATGGGCCTTGATCAGGTTGCATTGATGGGGGCAGGTAAGGCTGCACTGATGGGCACTGATCAGATTGCATGGATGAGCACTGGTGAGGCTGCCTTGGTGAGGCAGAGCTGATAGGCACAGGTAAGACTGAGCTGATGGGCACTGATCAGGCTGCATTGATGGGCACAGGTAAGGCTGCACTGATGGGCACTGATCAGGCTGCATTGATGGGAACTGCTGAGGCTGCATTGATGGGCTCAGGTAAGGCTGCACTGATGGGCACTGCTGAGGCTGCATTGACCGGCATTGGTGAGGCTGAGCTGATGGGCACTGATCAGGGCACATTGATGGGCACTGCTGAGGCTGCATTGATGGGCACTGATGACTGGCAGGGCTGTGCTGATGGGCGCTGGCGAGGCTGCACTGATGGACACAGGTAAAGCTGCACTAATGGGCACTGGTGACTGGCAGTGGCAAGGCTGCACTGATGGGCACTCACGAGGCTGCAATTATGGGCACTGATGACTGAAAAGACTGCACTGATGGACACAGGTAAGGCTGAGCTGATGGGCACTGATCAGGCTGTATTGATGGGCACAGGTAAAGCTGCACTGATCAGGCTGAATTGATGGGCACTGATCAGGCTGAGCTGATGGGCACAGGTAAGGCTGCATTGATGGGCACTGGGGAGGCTGAGCTGATGGACACAGGTAAGGCTGAGCTGATGGTCACTGATCAGGCTGCATTGATGGGCACTGATCAGGCTGCATAGATGGGCAAGGCAGCGCTAATGGGCACTGGTGACTGGCAAGGCTGCGCTGATAGGCACTGGTGACTGGCAAAGCTGCGCTGATGGGCACTGGCAAGGCTGTGCTGATGGGCACAGGTAAGGCTGCATTGATGGGCGCTGGAAAGGCTGAGCTGATGGTCACTGGTGAGGATGCATTGATGGGCATTGCTGAGGTTGAGCTGATGGGCACACGTAAGGCTGAGCTGATGGGCACTGATCAGGCTGCATTGATGAACAATGAACAACATATACATGTGAGCGCTAACATTCAACCAGTATGAAACAGCTGGAGCCCCCTAAAAAATACATATATTGCTCTAATACAAAGAGAATGAATGACTGAAGGGTAGTTTCATAACTAAAATAAATCATATAATAAACAATAAAAATAATGAATTTGTGCTGATAAGCTTGAGACTGAAATGCTAAAGTCCAAAATGAAACTAAAACTGAAACTGAATTAGTCCATGATAAGCTACTGTAGAAGGCAGCCCTGTAGATCAGGATGAAGCAATCCTCTGGGTACTGAAGAAGAGAAACAACAATGGCGCCACTCTAAGTGCAGTATTAAAAACAGATTTAATGTATCTTTAAAATCAAGTACTCACAAGGGTACAAGTAAAACAGGCGTACAAAGGGTGAGATAATCATGCCAGGTGTCCCAGATGAGGTGTAGAGTTACATCGTGCGGTGGCGTTCTATTCTTCTGACAGGGTGCGCTGCTGGATACTCGCTGTGTCCTGTCGCTGGAACGCGCTGTGTACAATCCGGGGAGCAGGGTCACTTCCGGGTCTGTGTTGGGATAGGCGACGCGTTTGCGGAGCTACGCTCCTTCCTCAGGCCTAACGTGACCTGTGATAGGTCGAGACATATGTAGTCTAAGGCGAGCCCTGATTGGAGGGGGGAGAGGTCTATCAAACTCGGACAAAGAGCTGTGTACTGCGGCTACGTGCTGCAGTGTCAAATAAGGAAGTGAAAGAGATGTTGTGAGCAACAGTAGCTGATATAATTGAATGAGACAGGAGAAACAGAGGAAAGGAAAAGATGATATATGGATAAGCGTGCAAATGTAAGAGAGATGCTGGAGTGAAGAATAAAAGAACAATATTGGTAATGAGAGTATTGCTGACAATGAAAAAAGTCATCATAGAAATGTTTTATGGTTGGGAAAGAGAGAGAGTGAATGTATTGGGTCAATAAAGGGATTATATAGAAATAAATCAAATTAAAATTAAAATAATAAAAATAAAAATGAAATAATTAAAAATAAAAATAAATTTAAATTTAGATACAAATGAAATTGTGAAATGGTATAAGAGAAATAGATATTGAAAATAAAAAATAAAAAATATAATAAATAATAAAAAAATTAAATAAATTAAATAAAAAATAAAAAATAAAAAATATATAATAAATAATAAATAATAAATAATAAAAATAAAAATAAGAAATAATAATAATAATAAAATGAAATAGAGAATGGAAGAAAAAATAAGAATAATAAGATGGAAGGTGAAGAATGGGTACAAAGGTGAAACAAATAGTCGGATGACATTAAATATGCGCAGGATCATGCGAAAAAATAAAAATATATGTTTAAAGAACTATATGTGTTTATGTAAAATTATGGCCATACAAATCAGGAGTACCCTGAAGATTGCTGAGTGGAGTTATACTAACTGTTGTATGATTTTGGGATCATGTTTATAGGTTGAAAATGTATTTGAGAAAGATGAAGGCGTAATACATATATATGTGTATGTATATATATACACACGGACACGCACACATGCAGGTGTATATGCAGCCACATACACACACGCGCATGCGCACACACCCAAATATATGGACATACTTGTGTGTTTCCTAATGAAAGTTGGATAATTAGTAAAAAATAATAATAAAAAATAATAATAGGTAATAATTACAGTAAAGAATAATGTGCTAGCTAGCTCGGAGGTGATATTCAAATAAAGCATAGTAGCAGCATCACAATAGGAAGAAACATGCCATGCGGCAATAACAAAATACCCGACACAAACCCAAACCATGAGAAATACAAGTGTGTTGAAGGTATCAGACAATCAATAGAAGAGGCTGAAGGAGAAGTCAAATGAGACTACTCGTCTCTATTTCCTCGTTGAGCCCTCCAGGGGCCAGAGAGTCAAGGGTATATATCCAGTACGTTTCCCTCTGACAGAGACGTTTAAAACGCTCTGCCAGTGGGAACGTACCGGGGATAGACTCAATAATCCAGACCCTGAGGCCCAATGAAGAATGATCATGTTTTTTGAGAAAATGGAGGGGAACACTATGATGGTCGTCTCCTGCCTCTACGAGGCGGCGGTGCTCACCAAACCTCTTTCTCAGAGTGCGTATGGTGCGGCCTACATAATATAACCCACAAGGACAAGTCAAGCAATAAATGACAAATTCTGTCGAACAGTTATAAAAGTTGCTGATCTGGTATGTCAAGGGTATGATATATACCCTTGACTCTCTGGCCCCTGGAGGGCTCAACGAGGAAATAGAGACGAGTAGTCTCATTTGACTTCTCCTTCAGCCTCTTCTATTGATTGCCTGATACCTTCAACACACTTGTATTTCTCATGGTTTGGGTTTGTGTCGGGTATTTTGTTATTGCCGCATTGCATGTTTCTTCCTATTGTGATGCTGCTACTATGCTTTATTTGAATATCACCTCCGAGCTAGCTAGCACATTATTCTTTACTGTAATTATTACCTATTATTATTTTTTATTATTATTTTTTACTAATTATCCAACTTTCATTAGGAAACACACAAGTATGTCCATATATTTGGGTGTGTGCGCATGCGCGTGTGTGTATGTGGCTGCATATACACCTGCATGTATGCGTGTCCGTGTGTATATATATACATACACATATATATGTATTACGCCTTCATCTTTCTCAAATACATTTTCAACCTATAAACATGATCCCAAAATCATACAAAAGTTAGTATAACTCCACTCAGCAATCTTCAGGGTACTCCTGATTTGTATGGCCATAATTTTACATAAACACATATAGTTCTTTAAACATATATTTTTATTTTTTCGCATGATCCTGCGCATATTTAATGTCATCCGACTATTTGTTTCACCTTTGTACCCATTCTTCACCTTCCATCTTATTATTCTTATTTTTTCTTCCATTCTCTATTTCATTTTATTATTATTCTTATTTCTTATTTTTATTTTTATTATTTATTATTTATTATTTATTATATATTTTTTATTTTTTATTTTTTATTTAATTTATTTAATTTTTTTATTATTTATTATATTTTTTATTTTTTATTTTCAATATCTATTTCTCTTGTACCATTTCACAATTTCATTTGTATCTAAATTTAAATTTATTTTTATTTTTAATTATTTCATTTTTATTTTTATTATTTTAATTTTAATTTGATTTATTTCTATATAATCCCTTTATTGACCCAATACATTCACTCTCTCTCTTTCCCAACCATAAAACATTTCTATGATGACTTTTTTCATTGTCAGCAATACTCTCATTACCAATATTGTTCTTTTATTCTTCACTCCAGCATCTCTCTTACATTTGCACGCTTATCCATATATCATCTTTTCCTTTCCTCTGTTTCTCCTGTCTCATTCAATTATATCAGCTACTGTTGCTCACAACATCTCTTTCACTTCCTTATTTGACACTGCAGCACGTAGCCGCAGTACACAGCTCTTTGTCCGAGTTTGATAGACCTCTCCCCCCTCCAATCAGGGCTCGCCTTAGACTACATATGTCTCGACCTATCACAGGTCACGTTAGGCCTGAGGAAGGAGCGTAGCTCCGCAAACACGTCACCTATCCCAACACAGACCCGGAAGTGACCCTGCTCCCCGGATTGTACACAGCGCGTTCCAGCGACAGGACACAGCGAGTATCCAGCAGCGCACCCTGTCAGAAGAATAGAACGCCACCGCACGATGTAACTCTACACCTCATCTGGGACACCTGGCATGATTATCTCACCCTTTGTACGCCTGTTTTACTTGTACCCTTGTGAGTACTTGATTTTAAAGATACATTAAATCTGTTTTTAATACTGCACTTAGAGTGGCGCCATTGTTGTTTCTCTTCTTTATTGATGAACAATGATCAGGCTACATTGATGGGCACAGGTAAGGCTGCACTGATAAGCACTGGTGAGGCTGAGCTGATGGGCACTGATCAGGCTGCATTGATGGGTACAGGTAAGGCAGCACTAATAGGCACTGACCAGGCTACATTGATGGGCAATGGTGAGGCTGCATTGATGGTCACTGATCAGGCTGCATTGATGGGTCTTGATCAGGTTGCATTGATTGGCGCAGGTGAGGCTACACTGATGGGCACTGATCAGATTGCATGGATGAGCACTGGTGAGGCCGCATTGGTGAGGCTGAGCTGATGGGCACAGGTAAGACTAAGCCGATGAGCATTGATTAGGCTGTATTGATGGGAACAGGTAAGGCTGCATTGATGGGCATTGGTGAGGCTGAGCTGATGGGCACTGCTCAGGGTTCATTGATGGGCACTGGTGAGGCTGCATTGATGGGCATTGGTGAGGCTGAGCAGATGGGCACTGATCAGGCTGCATTGATGGGCACAGGTAAATGTGCACTGATTAGCCTGCATTGATCACTGGTGAGGCTGAGCTGATGGGCACTGATCAGGCTACATCGATGGGCACTGATCAGGCTGCATCGATGGGCATTGCTGAGGTTGCATTGATGGGCATTGGTGGGGCTGAAAAATGGAAAAAAGGTGCAGCGCTCAAAGAGAGCTTGAGATATGTCACACATCATGGTAAAAAACACTTGGTCAGGAAAGAGGGAGAGCGACCACCGACACCTGAACACACTGCCTCTTATCCTCCTCTGTGGAACCTTTTTACAGGGGTCAAATCAGCTAGGGATATAATGGTATCCTTGATGACAGCACACTATGATCAATCAATCCAGGCAGGATGGACACAGGTAACCAGGTCTCCACAAGCCATTCACAGTGTTCATAACGTTGTTGCCACATCAACGTACATCCCATAAAAACATAAGAGAAAAGACCTCATGGTTCAGTATTTCTTAGAACGGTTTAATGATATAAAATGTTGAAATTGCACTCACATGGCCATAGCTGAAAAAAATCACGTTTGTTGAATAGTTTCACAGCACAAAAACCGCCAGCAAGATGGCCGCCACGTCCCGGCATATATGCGTTCCACGTCTGGTCACAAACTCCTCCCTACCAGTTTTGTCATGAACTGACATTGTCAGGGGCATGGCAGATGTGCACTAAGGAGCATTATATACGTGGAACAGCTAGCTAACGGCGGAAATAAATTGCGTTCCAGCCGGCAGGAAATTGACCATAATGATGTCAACAGGCGTTCCACCGGCCTGATATCCACTAAAATTTGTTCCAACCAGCATGAAGTCAGCCTAGTAAACAAAACCAGACGTGCCATCCACTGGACGGATAACCACTTTATAGCAATGACACTTCCACAAAGAAACGGTATAAGGTTATATTAGACCAGGGGTCTCAAACTGGCAGCCCTCCAGCTGTTGTGAAACTACAAGTCCCATCATGCCTCTGCCTGTGGGAGTAAGGCTTGTAACGGTCAGCCTTGCAATGCCTCATGGGACTTGTAGTTTTGCAACCGCAGGAGGGCCACCAGTTTGAGACCTCTGTATTAGACCAACCAATGGGCCACTCATAGCCACATTATAAAATTCATGTGCAGTAGATAAATAATACTAAACAAACATGATATTTAAAAATACAATAATATATATATATATATATATATATATGTATAAAGAGCTCTTTATGCCGTGAAGCAGCCTCATTTTGTGGAAAAATCATAAAATACTTATATATAATAAAGAACAATATAAAATCACAGTCCATTGAAAAACAATGGTACAAAGTACATTTTCTAGAGTTAAAAATAAAGATTAATATATACATGCAAGAAACAGCAAACTTATGCATTACTAATGAACATGTTCACATCCCATTCTACATTAATACCAAAGGGACTGTAGGTCTTAGCCCTATATATCCATTCAGTCTTGAGCCTGGACACTCCTCTGGTCATATGACTCCCTCTCCAATTACCGACATATTTGTCTATCCCTAAAAACACAGTGCCCTTGAGGTCCCAGTTGTGATGGATGTCGTAATGTTTTGAAAGACTATGTTTGGGGTAGCCATTTTTAATGTTAGTCACATGCTCCTTCAATCTTGCCTGGAGCATGCTTGTAGTGTGGCCAATATATTCCAAATCACATGGACACCTGATAAGGTAAACCACATGTTTGGTGGTACAGGTAATGAAAGGTTTTATAGAAAAATGCTTGTGGGTAGAATTAGACTGAAAAGTATCAGTCCTCCACCTACCCTGCAAATTGATTTTACAGACTGAGCATTTTCTGCATGGAAAAAAAAACCCATATCGTGAAAAAATGGCACCCTATTAGCGGGATCAATTATTATGGGTGCCACTTGGAGCCTCAAAGATGGCGCCTCTCTATAGACAACCATAGGGAGTTCAAGCAGGAGAGGTCTATAATATTCTATGGTTCCGTAGGACATTCCAATGTCTGTGTAGAATCTTCTTGATCAAATGCTGATGGGTGGAATAAGTGGTAAAAATGCATGTTTGTGGGCTTCATTGGGCTCCTTGATTCTTGGAACCAACAAATCATTTCTAGAAGATTGCCCAGCCAATCATAGAACGCAGCCCGGCTCGCGCATGCGCAGTGCGTGCCTGGCTGTGAAGCCACAGCCAGGAGCCCACAGTCAGAATTCCTGCACCGTGGAGAGGAGGGAGAGAGGAGCGGGGCTTTGTTTGCCCGCATCGCTGGACCGTGGGACAGCTGAGTGTCCGATTATTAAAAGTCAGCAGCTACACTTTTTGTAGCTGCTGACTTTTTATGGGTGAAAGTTCGTGGAACTACGCTTTAAGATTTTATTAGCGCAGCAGATTTTTTATATTATTATTGGGGAGGCTGAGCTGATGGGCGCAGGTAAGGCTGAGCTGATGGGCTCTGATCAGGCTGCATTGATGGGCACTGATGAGGCTGCATTGATGGGCATTTGTGAGGCTGAGCTGATGGGCACAGGTAAGGCTGCACTGATGGGCACTGATCAGGCTGCATTGATGGGCACTGATGAGGCTGCATTGATGGGCACTGATGAGGCTGCATTGATGGGCATTTGTGAGGCTGAGCTGATGGGCACAGGTAACCTAAGGGGTTAATCCTCTGCATTGTGTAAAAAGGCCGTTTGATCCTGTATGCACAGATTCACTCCTTCTTCCACTGATTCCAGAACAGGTCCAGATAAGACAGAGCTATTGGAGTCAGGCTGCATGTGCCCAGTTTGGTGTGTATTGATAGAGATTTTTTTTTACTTGGGAGAGTGCATGTAATAAGCACGGGGGCCAATCAGCACTATCCAGACAGAGGGTCAGAGGTTCTTGATCCTGATAGGACAGTTCATTGCAGTATGAAAACTCCTCCAAAAGCTTTCAGCAGGAACTGAAAAAAAAACTGCTATATACTGCTGATGAGAAAAGGTTTTTAGCAGTTTATATTTACTAAAACTATTGCATTTCCATGTTCTGTGTACTGTGGGAGACTAGATATTATGAATACAGGGTCCTGGGTTTAGTAACACTTTAAAGCTAGAGTTAAAGGAGAAGTACAGTCAAAGCTCGTTTGGCTGTACTCCTCCTATGGATCACAGGAGTGCAGTTTGTTCTGCACTCCTGTGACCCGTTTTCAGAAGACAGCGGGCTGAAGTCCGCTGTCTTCTGATGTCACAGAGCCGAGCCAGGTTTGGAAAAGACCACAACAATGGAGTCGGTATCTGCCCACATGCCTGGACCGGCACCAGGATCAACCTCTCAGCGAGCTGGCCACACCTACCCCCTCCACAGCTCAGCACTCCAGTGAGCAAGGAGGGGGCAGAGCAGAGAGCAGTGACTGACAGTCACCAGCTCTCTGCTCACGGAGCCCTGAGAACCTCATATATCGGAGCCCTCATATACCTCATCACGGGTCATAAGCCTATATTTCCCTACACTGGCAATAGTAAAACACAAGATGGTGATATATATACATATATACACATATATATATATATATATATATATATATATATATATATATATATATATATATATATATATATATACACTGTATATATACGGTATCTCACAAAAGTGAGTACACCCTTCACATTTTGTGAATGTAAATGTATATAGAGGGGACAGCAAATTTACACTGTTATACAAGCTGTACACTCACTACTTTACATTGTAGCAAAGTGTAATTTCTTCATTGTTGTCACATGAAAAGATATAATAAAAAATTTACAAAAAATGTGAGGGGTGTACTCACTTTTGTAGGATACTGTATCTCGGCCTAAACTAATGAATAAATTCATGTTTTTTATATATTTTTTTGGCAATGTATTATAGCAAAAAGTAAAAAAAAAAAAAAAAAAAAAATATATATATATATATATATATATATATATATATATATATATATATATATATATATAGTATATATATATATATATATATATATATATATATATATATATATATATACTGTATTTATTGGCGTATAACACTCACTTTTTCACCATGAAAATTGGATGCAAATAGCGCGTGCGTGTTATACGCCAATACTTAAATTTTAGCTGCCTCAGGGGGGACGGGGGGGGTCGGGACGAGCACCGTCAGATTAAATACAGTGAGAATCTCCTGTTTACTTGGCAGCCTCTGTAATAGGAAGTCCTGTCTCCTGGGATGCCATTGGACCACTGTTCTGTCTATCATAGGAGATTCTCACTGTTTGTAATCTGTCGGCGCTCGTCTCGCCCCCCTCCCTGTCCCCTCTAGGCTGCAGATGGGCATCGATCAGGCTGCATTGATGGCAATGGTGAGGCTGCTGCATTGATGGCAATGGTGAGGCTGCTGCATTGATGGCAATGGCAAGGCTGCTGCATTGATGGCAATGGTGAGGCTGCATTGATGTGGACTGATGAGGCTGCATTGATGGCACTTGTAAGGCTGCAGATGGGCATTCCTTATTTAAAATTTGTTTTTTTCCTGAAACTTCTCTCTTAAAATGAATGTGCGTGTTATACGCCTGTGCGTGTAATACGCCGATAAATACGGTATATATACAGTATCTCACAAAAGTAATTACACCCCTCACATTTTTGTAAATATTTTATTCTATCTTTTCACGTGACAACACTGAAGAAATTACACTTTGCTACAATGTAAAGTAGTGAGTGTACAGCTTGTATAACAGTGTAAATTTGCTGTCCCCTCAAAATAACTCAACACATAGCCATTAATGTCTAAACTCTATGAACTGTAGCTCCCCAGTGCTGGCAGCACTCATGTAGCCCCAGACCATGACACTCCCACCACCATGCTTGACTGTAGGCAAGACACACTTGTCTCTGTACTTCTCATCTGGTTGCCACCACACACGCTTGACACCCTTCGACCTCTGCAGCAATGCTGGCAGCACTCATATGCCTATTTCCCAAAGACAACCTCTGGATATGACGCTGAGCAGGTGCACTCAGCTTCTTTGGTCGACCATGGCGAGGCCTGTTCTGAGTGGAACCTGTCCTGTTAAACCACTGTATGGTCTTGGATACCATGCTGCAGCTCAGTTTCAGGGTCTTTGCCATCTTCTTATAGCCTAGGCCATCTTTATGTAGAGCAACAATTCTTTTTTTTCAGAACCTCACAGAGTTATTTGCCATGAGGTGCCATGTTGAACTTCCAGTGACCAGTATGAGACAGTGAGAGCGAGAACAATTTTAACACACCTGCTCCCCACTCACACCTGAGACCTTGTAACACTAACGAGTCACATGACACCGGGGAGGGAAAATGGCTAATTGGGCCCAATTTGTACTCACTTTTGTTGCCAGTGGTTTAGACATTAATGGCTGTGTGTTGAGTTATTTTGAGGGGACAGCAAATTTACACTTTTTCCACCTTTAATGTGACCTATAAACTGCACAACTCAGCTGAACAACAAACTGCAATCTTTTAGGTGGAGGGAAGTAAAAATTAAGAAATAAATAATATGGTTGCATAAGTGTGCACTCCCTTAAACCAGTTTTCTTCTCATCTTTTCAAAAATTTTGGAGGGACGTCCAGTTCTTGGTAATGTCACGGGTTGTGTCATATTTTCTCCACTTGATGACTGTCTTCACTGTGTTCCATGGTATATCTAATGCCTTGGAAATTATTTTGTACCCTTCTTCATGACTGATATCTTTTAACAATGAGATCCCTCTGATGCTTTGGAAGTTC
This sequence comes from Aquarana catesbeiana, assembly GCF_042186555.1. Taxonomy (NCBI): domain Eukaryota; kingdom Metazoa; phylum Chordata; class Amphibia; order Anura; family Ranidae; genus Aquarana; species Aquarana catesbeiana. Next base: position 119,175,318 of record NC_133327.1, read on the forward strand.
TCTGCGGACCTTGGCTTTTGCTGTAGGATGTGACTAAGAAAATGTCAGGAAAGACCTATTAGAAAATCTGAACTTTATTTGGGATTAATCAGAGGCACTTTAAATGATGGCAGGTGTGTACTGACTCCTATTTAACATGAGTTTGAATGTGATTGCTAAAAGCGGAGTTCCTCCCACTTTTCAAACTCCACATCACCTGCTTCATACCTTGCCTTACTCACTGCAATGGGCATTTTCTTTCCACGCTGTCTTTACCTTGTTTCTAAGGCATTATTCTGCACTTCCTTTCTGTCCCAGCTGTGTATATATGTGCAATATCCTGCTGCGCACTGGCATCTGGGAGATGTTTGTCATAATTCCCAGGAGTCAGTGGGCATCGCCGATTCGCAACATCACGAGATTTAGAGCGTTTCCTGCGCTGCAAGGTGTGCAGAATGTGCATGCCTATTTAACAGCACTGTATCCTGGAAGATAATCCTTGTGGGCTTCGCCTGCCCACAAGCAAGATGGGATGGCGCAACAAGGAGAAATATAAGGTTAGATTTACAAAAAAATAATAAATATAGCGGCGCACTTAACCACTTGCCTACTGGGCACTTAAACCCCCCTCCTGCCCAGACCAATTTTCAGCTTTCAGCGCTCTCACACTTTGAATGACAATAACTCAGTCATGTAATACTGTACCCAAATTAATTTTTTGTACTTTTTTTCATACACATAGAGCTTTCTTTTGGTGGTATTTGATCACCTCTAGGTTTTTAATTTTTTGCGCTATAAATTAAAAAAGACCGAAAATTTTGAAAAAAAATGAATTTTTCTTTGTTTCTGTGATAAAATTTTGCAAATTATTAATTTTTCTTCATAAATTTTGGCCACAATTTATACTGCTACATATTTTTGGTAAAAATAACCCAAATTAGTGGATATTATTTGGTCTTTGTGAAAGTTAGAGAGTCTACAAGCTATGGTGCAAATCATAAAAAATTCATCACACTTGATATACTGGCGGCTTATCTCATTTCTTGCGACACGAACAAGTCAGGAAAGTACAATTACCCCCCAAATGGCCCCTTTTTTGAAAGTAGACATTCCAAGGTATTTAGTAAGATGCATGGTGAGGTTTTGTATGTTGTCATTTTTTCCCACAATTCTTTGCAAAATGAAGATTTTTTTCCCCCCCACAAAATTGTCATTGTAATAGGTTATTTCTCTCACGTGGCATGTATATACCACAAATAACACCCCAAAATACATTCTGCTACTCCTCCTGAGTATTACAATACCACATGTGTGGGACTTTTTCATAGCCTGGCCACATAGAGAGGCCCAACATGCAGGGAGCACCATCAGGTGTTCAAGGAGCATAAATTACACATCTAACTTGTTGACTACCTATTACACTTTTGAAGGCCCTGGAGCACCAGGACAATGACACGTGACACTGACATGGCACTGATGACAGATGGCACTGATGACACTGATGTGGCACTGATGACAGATGGCACTAATACGTGGCACTGATGACAGATGGCACTAATACGTGGCACTAATACGTGGCACTGATGACACGTGACACTGATGACAGATGGCACTAATATGTGGCACTGATAACATGTGGCACTGATGACAGACGTCCAGGGACGGCCTCCCGGCAATTAGCGTCCGCGCTGCAGCCGTCTTTCAGGTATAGCGCGGGTGCGAAGAGGTTAAGAGGAAAAGAGAGTGCAGCATTACAATAATATGATGATAATTGATTGATTATGAAAAAAAAAAGCTATACTGTATGTCGTTGGAGTTCCGGTTTAATTCTGAACACAGCTACATCCCCAGTTATAAGAGGGTGTGCACACTTATGCAACCACATTATTTTCGTTTTTTATTTTTACTTCCCCACTTAAAGATTTCAGTTTGTTTTTCAATTGAGTTGTACAGTTTATAGGTCACATTAAAGGTGGAAACATTTCTAAAATGATTTATCTTTGTCTCATTTTTTTACATCACAGAAACCTGACATTTTAACAGGGGTGAGTAGACTTTTTATATGCATTGTATATATATATATATATATATATATATATATATATATATATATATATATATATATATATATACACTCACCAACCACTTTATAAGGTACACCTGTTCAATTGCATGGTAAAACAAATTGCTAATCAGACAATCACATGGCAGCAACTCAATGCATTTAGGCATCATCTAGATGTGATGAAGATGACTTGCCATAGCTCCCAACTGTCCCTGATTTCGAGGGACTGTCCCTAACTTGGAGCAATGTCCCTCTGTCCTTCATTCCTCCTCATTTGTCCCTCATTTTGGTCTGATCTATATAGTTGTATATAAAATGCACTTTTTATCTATCAAAACGTGTTTTCCAGAGCTAAACCTTTCATCTGATTTCTAAGTTGCTGCATTTGTAAATTCTAAAAGCCAATACAAAGGAATAGTAGTGGTAAAAAAAAAGCACTTGTGGGTTTAACAAATCTTGTTTTTTTGTACAATTCTCCTTTAAGGGGGTGTGGCAAGGTGCTTGCATACTTTTGCTGATAGGTGTCCCTCATTCCCATTTCAAAAAGTTGGGAGGTATGGACTTGCTGAAGTTCAAACCGAGCATCAGAATGGGGAAGAAAGGGGATTTAAGTGACTTTGAACTTGGCATGGTTGTTGGTGGCAGACAGGCTGGTCTGAGTATTTCAAAAACTGCTGATCTACTGGGATTTTCACGCACAACCATCTGTAGGGTTTACAGAGAATGGTCAGAAAAAAGAGAAACTATCCAGTGAGAGGCAGTTGTGGGAACGAACATGCCTTCTTAATGTCAGAGGTCAGAAGAGAATGGGCCGACTGGTTCAAAATGATAGAAAGGCAACAGTAAGGCTAAGTTTCCACTATTGTGACCCCAAAGTTGCGCGGTTTACAGTGCGACTTTGCAATGCGATTTTTTGATGCAATGTCGTGCGACTGGTAAGAACCATGGGAGAACAAGTCATACCGAAGTCGAAACAAAGTAGTACAAAAACCTTTTTTGGAGTTGCTGTGACTTGAGTCGCACCAATTAGAACGGGACCATGGAAATACATGGATTTTGACTTGTCATGCGACTTCACATGTGTCAAGTCACACAACAACTCGCAGTAGTGGAAACAGAGCCTAACTCAAATAAGCACTCCTTACAACCAAGGTATGCAGAATACCATCTTTGAATGCAGAACACATCTACAGCAGCAGAAGACCACACAGGGTGCCACTCCTTTCAGCTAAGAACAGGAAATTAAGATCACAATTCACACACTACAAATGGCCAATAGAAGGACAATACAAGATTGTAAAAACGTTGCCTGGTCTGATGAGTCTCGATTTTAGTTGCGACATTCAAGTCTCGATTTTGAGCTGCAACATTCAGATGGTAGGGTCAGAATTTGGTGTAGACAACATGAAAGCATGGATCCATCCTGCCTTGTATCAATGGTTCAGGCTGGTGGTATTGGTGTAATGGTATGGGGAACATTTTCTTGCCACACTTTGGGCCCTAGTAGTACCAATTAGGCATCTTTTAAATGCCATGGCCTACCTGAGTTTTGTTGCTGACCATGTCCATTCCTTTATGACTACAGTGTACCCATCTTCTGATTGCTATTTCCAGCAGGATTATGCACAAAGTCACACAGCTCAAACTAGTTTCTTGAACATGACTATGAGTTCACTGTACTCCAATGGCCTCCGCAGTCATCAGATCTCAATCCAATATGGTTGTGCAGCCGAAAAATCTGCAGCAACTGCGTAATGCTATCAAGTCAATATGGACCAAAATCTCTGAGGAATGTTTTCAACACTTGAATGACCGCTGCTTAATAAACGGACACCTGTGTTTCACTGGTTTTCTGTAATGCACCATACACACGATCAGGTTTTCCCGGAAAGTCCGACCATGTGCATGCTCCATCGAACATTTGTTGTCGGACTTTCCGCCAACAAATGTTGGCTAGCAGGTTCTCAAATTTTCCGCCAACAAATGTTTGTTGTCGGACTTTCCGATCGTGTGTACACAAGTCCTTCGGACAAAAGTCCACGCATGCTCGGAATCAAGTACGAGCCGGAGATATAACTAGCGTTCGTAATGGAGATATCACGTACGTCTTGTACGTCACTACATTCGTAAATTGTTGGCCAACATTTGTGTGACTGTGTATGCAAGAGAAGTTGGAGCCAACATCCTTCGAACAAAAATCCACGGTTTTGTTGTCGGAAAGTCCGATCGTGTGTACGGGGCATTACTGTAACCTTCCTTTGTCTTGTGAGATTACAGTAACAGGGGGCGTTCTGCACAGTTTGAAGTGTTTGTAGAGCGTTTCACTCCTCAAAAAGATAAGATAAAGATCTACACAGCTTCATAAACTGGCACTCAGAGGAGAGTGATCTCCTCTGAGCATGCCAGAGAACTCAGTAGAGGTTATTTGCCGCTGCTTGATAAACAGAAACCTTAATCTACCTATATTTTGCCTTTCCTGGTTCCTCATCTTCACTCTCATCAACACGGTAATTACATTCCAATAAAACCTTTTCATTTTCATCACATGCTTCTTTCTTTTTTTTTTAGACAGAGTGCAATGCAAGCAAACCATGGCTGGTAGTGCTAATGGTGGGGGTGGGTAGGGCTGGCAAGGTACTTCTGTACATAGCTTCCTGAAAGCATCACACCACCTTGCCTAAGTTCTCCTTTGAGGAGCCCTTAGCTCTGTTGTAAACAGCGGAGTAGTCCTTGAATTATGTAAATATCAAAATGTCTTTCTACATAGGCTGAATTTGCATGCGGACTTCCCCAGGTAACACCCACAAGTAATGCTGAGTCTCCATGATTTACAGAACTTTAATCCAATTATCGAAAAGGCGTGTGTGGGAGGGGCTTAGAAGCAAGCTACAATGACACTGTTAACTCCTTGCTCTCCATGCTTAATACATTACACTGATGACACTTAAGCACTCTTTTGCATTGAGGACACCACTCCCAGGTGTGCAGCATTTTGAGGCCAGTACCACTGAGCTCGTACCAGACTCCACCAATCCAGGAGTTCATGTCACCTCTCTCTCAGTGACACATCCCATGGTTGCTATGGAATACAAATGTAGCACCCTGATGTTTAGGCAGGGTTGCTCCTAAATTTACCTGCCAGGTGTAGTTACCTTGGCTCCTTGTTAGGGATCAATTGATTTCACCCTAAGTCTAGAATTGCTGCACTTCTCTCTTCTGCCGCTAGGTGGCTGGGTACCTGGTGGCATTGGCTAAGACAAGGGCAAAGCAAGGACAGATTAGGAGTATATGGGGTATCTCAGCCAATGGGCAGGGGTTTTCTTGAATCCCTTGGCCTGCTGGGAAAACCTATATATTTGGGTGGAGTCAGGTGATCTATGTTCTGTGCCACCTGGACGGCTGTCTGGGTGGACATGTGTTGTACTGCCCGGGCTATCCCAGGCACATCTGGCTGCTAGGCTGTCTGAGGGCCTATCCAGAAGCAGGAGAGCAGCGCAGGGTTGGGATTAAGGCTTGCAGTCCAACCAGAAATTACGGTTTTGCCAGCCGGAGAACCTGTCATGGTCGGAGGTAGAGGGGAAGCTGTCGTCACTAAGGGACCATCCACCTTATTACAAGGGAGTAGCCGAAGCAAGTACTGGAGCAGAATTCTCACCAACCAGGGCAGCAGCCTTGTGTGTCAAGCCAGGGACTGAGCCGGCCTGTGGGGTGAAGCTTCATAAGTATCTGGAGTGCCAAGCTTGAGGAAGATACTACAGGGAAGATTGGAAGAGCTCTAGAGATTCAGTGGCGGTGAATCATCTAGTCTAGTGAGAGAGAGACTGGGAGCTCAGTGGGTTGAAGAACTACAAGAAGTGATTGTAGTGGAAGTGACAGAACTGTTACACCTTGTGTTAGAAACTGTTAAAGACTGTTAAGATAACAGATAAGAGATAGCGTTCCTGCGCATGCAGTAGTGGCGTCTTGCTGGATGCCTTTCCCTGCATGGCTGTCTACCTGTAGATGTCTAGGAGTCTGCCAATTAACACTGCAACTACCTAAGGATGTCCTGGCCCTAACCCTGTCTCCCAAAGTTCTGTTTAAGAGAAATAAAATCTCTTTGCATTCAAAAAGTGTCTGGCGCCCATCAATTTAAGTTGCATTACACCCACTATGCCTTACAGCCCACTCTTTATGGAAGGATGTCAGCAGTTCTTGGCTCAAAAGGTTCTCATTAGACTAGAGGAGGCCTAGGACCTTGCTACATTTGGCCCCAACGTGGGGCTAAGGTGTTATCCTCGCAGCAGTTGCCCATAGCAACCAGCTACAGCTCCATCAGGATTTCGTCTGGCTCCATGGGAAGGTGGCAAGTAACATCTGTACTTTCACATAGACTGTGTTATTGTGCATACTAACAATGTGGGGAAGAAGCAACAAGTCTCATTGCTCGTGGGGGAGGATCAGCCTGGTCTTTTGACACTTCCCACCAATGCTGTGAGGGTTAAAATAGACTCCAAAATGGACTCCATTACAGTCTTGGAGTGCCGCAGCATGAAGAAGGCGGGTACAAAAGTTACCAGAAAGTGTCTGCACCAATCCGTTGGCAGGGGGAGGAGGACGCATTGCTGTTCGGATGGCGCATCTGGGAGCTCCTGAGTTTGCGGACCCCCACCCGATATCAGCTGAATATAACCCACGGTAAATCACCAGCTTCTTTGCCTCTGAAGTCACGATTACTGACACAGGTATTCATATGGTTCCAAGAGGGGAAATCGCCTTGTATCTCCCAAAGCTCTGCAGCAATGGGGATTGTTTGGTGGCAGTGTTCCGGGTTTGCCTTGTTCTTGCGCCCTTGGAGTCGGTGCTATCAATGTGGAGAATTGTTACTGGTGGCTGCCAGACCACCACTACCATCACAGGTGATGATGGTGGATTGGGCTCGTGGATATGCCACAGTGGAGGAACCTACCTCTAGCAGCACTGCCGCTGATTCTGGCTGGTCTACCCCGAAATTTCTGAGCCGATTCTTTCTGGAGGAGTCCAGTTCGTCCAGTGACCCCACAGAGACCTCAGTGGAAGTGTCAGTTCCCGCTGCCACCAATTCGATCTGAACTTTTTACCGCAACTGCTAGTCCGGAACAAGTAGTACCAGCATCCCACCTACCTTCTAAGGAAAATCACCTGCCTGCCTCAACTACTACCGGGGGGCTACTGCAACCAAGGATTGCGGTCCTACGGTTCTCACTCGTCTGGCCCAGTATGTTCATTCATCTCTTAAAAAAGGAAAGTGGACAACCTCGTGTTCAGCCCCGGCGGTGCCCGAGACTGGTAAGCAAGAGAGAGAGGAAGATGTACGAGATGAATAGAGTGACTGTTGCATGAAGTTGTTGAGATGTACCGGGTAGGCAAAATATCCCCGTTGTACTGTTCATCTTCCTGACTGTAAGGGAAAAGTATTCTTGCTGATGGTGGAGTCGCTAAGATACTACCGCCTTAAGTACTTCAGGAGGAAATTGTTACCATTGAATATGGCCTAGTAGCCAGGGTTTGAGGGCCCAACTGTTATCTGTTTTGCATATGTCTGATGGACTAACTCAAATGATGTTAACTCAACAAGAAGGACACCAATCTCTTTGTCACTACGGTGAATGCAAAGGGAGAGTCCTTGATCTTGCTTGATCCCGGGTAATACTGGTAAATGCCATAAAGATGCACATGTTTTTCTTTACCTTGTGGATTACAAATGTGTGTTGTGTGATGTCAAGGACGCTATGCTGAGAGCCACTTCACACCCACATACAAGTTGTTGCTAGTGGAGAACATTCCAGAGGGCTGTACTGCAGGATTGTGCTGGACTGAATGCTGCTGGCAGGTACAGGGAGGGAGTGCCCACTTGAGCCACGTTGGCTAGTATTGAAGTAGTTGGGGTGCTCCACCCTGAAAAGTGACCTGTGATCTTCAGCAGATTGTTGTTCTTCAATTGAGGAATGAGATCTTCTCAGTCCCTGGCTGTCATAAGGACAGACTGAGGACACAATTGCAAGGGGACCTATGTCTCAAAGTGCGGTCCCTTGCACGATGGCCTGGCTGCTTGTTGTCTGAATGAAGCTGTGCCTCTTGTCCCCGGAGTTGTCCCTAAAGAAGAAGGGGAATTGCTGGGCAATGTTGTTCACCCCGATTGAAATTCATGGACTGCGACATATCTTGGACACTGGGTGTGTAGCAAGTAAGGTAGAATAGGCTGTGGCAAAGGGGAAAATTCTTACCTTTCTTTGAATAATGGACTCATCCATGCATCAGGACTGTTTACTTGATGAAACCCTAACAAAGTTTATATTTGATTAGGAAAGGGGGTGGCATTCTCGGCCGAGAATGGGGCCTGCTTTCATTATGTATATAATGCAGACATCTTATAGGGTCTATTTACACTGCTATGCTGTCTTCGGCTGAGGACAAATGAAAACCATTTAATCACGTATGTATTTATATATATATATCTCTTATCACTGTATATATTAGATAGCTAGTTAGGAAGTAAGTTTATTGCTTATGTCTACATTTGCGTGGTACATTACCTTTAACCACTTAAAGACCGAGCCTCTTTTTTTAGATGTGTTGTTTACAAGTTAAAAACATTTTTTTTTTGCTAGAAAATTACTTAGAATCCCAAACATTATACATTTTTTTTTCTAACACCCTAGAGAATAAAATGGCAGTCGTTGCAATACTTTCTGTCACACCGTATTTGCGCAGCGGTCTTACAAGCGCACTTTTTTTGGAAAAAATACACTTTTCTGAATTAAAAAATAAGACAACAGTAAAGTTAGCCCAATTTTTTTTATATTGTGAAAGATAATGTTACGCCGAGTAAACTGATACCCAACATGTCGCTCTTCAAAATTGCGCCCGCTCGTGGAATGGCGACAAACTTTTACCCTTAAAAATCTCCATAGGCGACGTTTAAAAAATTCTACAGGTTGCATGTTTTAAGTTACAGAAGAGCTCTAGGGCTAGAATTATTGCTCTTGCTCTATCGATCGCGGCGATACCTCACATGTGTGGTTTGAATATCGTTTTCACATGTGGGCACTACTCACGTATGCGTTCACTTCTGCACGCGATCTCGTCGGGACGGGGCGCGTTTAAACTTTTTTTTATTATTATTATTTATTTTACCTTTTTTTTTACATTTTTACACTTTAAAAAAAAAATAAAAATGGTGTCACTTTTATTCCTATTACAAGGAATGTAAACATCCCTTGTAATAGAAAAAAGCATGACAGGACCTCTTAAATATGAGATCTGGGGTCAAAAAGACCTCAGATCATATTTTTACATTAAAATGCACTAAAAAAAAAATGTCATTTAAAAAAATTTAAAAAGAAAAATGGCCCTTTAAGGGCTATGGGTGGAAGTGACGTTTTGACGTCGCTTCCGCCCTGAAGTGATAAGGAGACGGGTGGGGGCCATCTTCCCCTCTCTCCTCTCCATACCCAGCAAGTGAGAGGACGCGATCTCCTCTCCTGCTGCCGACAGCTCCAGTAAGCAGCGGAGGGCACCAAAACACGGCAGGGGGCCCCTCTCCCGCCACCGATAAAAGTGATCTTGCAGCGAATCCACCTCAGAGACCACTTTTATCTTAAACCGGATCGCCCGCTGAAGACGAGGATACCGGGGTTATGGCAGCTAGCTGCTGCCATAACCCCGATATCCTCCTTCAAAGTCATCACGTAAAACTGCAGTGGGAGGTCCGGAAGTGGTTAAAACTGTACATACATTGTTTTATATTTCTTTGTCATATATGATCTACCGTTTCATGTGTCTGATACTTTGTGTGTTTATTTCATGTGGTACGCCACATTTACTATTGTTATTGTTATTCTTTCCCTGTTTCCCCACCCATCCCAGTTTTTGTCAGGACATTCGCTCTCAGGCTTGAGATCTCAATTATTATTTTTTTTCTGCAAACTCTGAGAGGTAGTTTTGTAGGCAGGGGGAGGATGTAGCACCCTGATGTTTAGTCAGGGTTGCTCCTAAATTTACCTACCAGATGTAGTTACCTTGGCTCATTGTTAGGGATCAATTGATCTCACCCTAGGTCTATAATTGCTGCACTTCTCTCTTCTGCCCCTAGGTGGCCGGGTACCAGGCAAGGGCAAAGCAAGGACAGATTAGGAGTATATGGGGTATCTCAGCCAATGGGCAGGGGTTTTCTTGAATCCCTTGGCCAGCTGGGAGAACCTATATATTTGGGTGGAGTCAGGTGATCAGTGTTCTGTGCCATCTGGACGGCTGTCTGGGTGGACGTGTGTTGTACTGCCCAGGCAGTTAGGCCGGAGTTTGGGCCTATCCCGGGCATATCTGGCTGCTAGGCTGTCTGATGGCCTATTCAGAAGCAAGAGAGCAACGCAGGGTTGGGATTGCAGCTTGCAGTCCAACCAGAAGTGGAGTGCCGGCTGGAGAACCTGTCGTGGTCTGAGGTGGAAACTGTCGCCACTAAGGGACCATCCACCTTATTACCAGGGACGACAGTGAATAGCTGAAGCAAGTACCGGAGCAGAATTCTCACCAACCGGGGACTGTGACAAATCGGGAAACTTCAGTCGGGTATCAAGCCAGGGACCCAGCCAGCGGAGATGATGCTCGTACAGCAGCTTTGTGTGTCAAGCTAGGGACCGAGCAGCCCAGTGGGGTGAAGCTTGATAAGTATCTGGAGTGCCAAGCTAGAGACCCAGCAGAGAAGCGGGGGTGACACTTGAGGAAGATACTACAGTGAAGATTGGAAGAGCTCAAGGGATTCAGTGGCAGTGAATCATCTAGTCTAGTGAGAGAGAGACTGGCTCTACTACCAGAGGAACCATCACCCCTGTCAGCCACCTCCACCATCTCCTGGCTGATTGGCTGCCTTTTAAACAACACATTAACTTCCACTGGACACTATTCTGTTTTGGAATACATGTTAGACCCATGGATTGCATCTTCCCCCAGCTCGTCCCCGTGTAGTGTTGCAAGCCCTGTTTTTTTATATGCTGTGCATCCACGCCTTTGAGAGACTTTAGACCAGGACATTAACAGTTAATGCGGGAGTAATCTGCAGCACTTTTTTTTTTCCTTACCTGCAAGGCTAAAGTATAATGTGCTAGTATGCATCGCATACTAGCACATTATGTGAAACTTACCTCAAAATTAAGCCTCCAAGACAGCTTCCATCTTCACCCATCTTGACTCCGGCTCTGTGACTGGCTGGAACTGGATGACATCCATCGCATGCTACACTACCTATAGCTAAGCCTTATTATAGGCTTGCCTATAGGTAAAATATAGAGATGGAAGTTTACTTCCTCTTTAATGGTAACTTTACTGAAGAAAGGAAAACATACAGGAACAGTTCTTGTAAAGCAACATCCCACACATATTTCTGTACAGAGGTGTTTGAGTGCCCAAAAGGTAATTATACCTGAATAACAGCAGGGAGTCCATAGTCCCTTAGAAACAAATGTCCATTAAGGCAAATAATCTGCAGGAGGCAGCGAGTATCCAGAATTGGCAGTAAGTCAATAAAGGCAATCAGTCCATGATTAATAGCTACAAGTCCATAAGGTCCCCAAGCATGAGACCCTCTCCATGAACCCTGATTAGCAGTGGTGGCTGGTGCTCAAAATTTTTGGGGGGGCGCAAACCAACTAAAAAATTCTGAAAAATACTGAAACAAAAACATCAATTGCAGCCTCACTGTGCCATCAATTTCAGTCACTGTGCCCATCATATGCAGCCACTGTGCCATTAAATGCAGCCACTGTGCCCATCATATGCAGCCAACTGTGCCCAGCAAATGTAGCCACTGTGCCCATCATATGCAGCCACTGTGCCATCAAATGCAGCCACTGTGCCCATCATATACAGCCAACTGTGCCTAGCAAAAGCAGCTACCTGTGCCTACCATATGCAGCCATCTGTACCCATAATATGCAGCCAAATGTGCCCATAATATGCAGCCAACTGTGCCTATCATATGCAGCCAACTGTGCCCATCATATGCAGCCAACTGTACCCATCATATGCAAAAAAATGTGCCCATCATATGCAGCCAACTGTACTCATCATATGCAGCCTCTGTGCTCATCAAATGCAGCCACCTGTGCCCCATTAATTGCAGCCTCTGTGCCCATAATATGCAGCCACTGTGCCCTGAAAATGCAGTCAACTGTGCTCCATTAATTGCAGCCTTTGTGCCCCCCAGCCCACTGTCTGCCCGGCACTTACCCCATCGTGGTGGTGGGTCAGGCAGCGGGTCAGGCAGTGAGCTGTGGGACAGGTAGTGCTCCGTGTCCTCCATGTGTTCTCTGTGTGTGTCTTCCTCCTGTTTTGCTAGGCAGACAATGAGATCACCTCTATCTTCAGGCAATCAGGTGCCCTGTATTACATCCGGGCCTCCTGATTGGCAGAGAGGCAGTGCTGTGTTAGCAAAGCAAATACTCATTTGCTTTAGTAACATACCTGCGATCAGTACACCTTTTTTGAAGCATATTAGAGCCTATGGCTCTAATCAGGTGCTTCAAAAACACCCCCTCGCCAATGTAATTCAGAAACCTGATGCCTGAAAAGGGGCTGGATGCCTGAATGGGGGTGGCTACAGCAGCCGTGGATAGATTCATGCAATGCATGAATCTATCCATAGTACACAGAGGGGATGGCTGGAGAGAGGGGGTGGCGCCCCTAATGGACGCACCGCCACTGCTGATTAGGCTCCTATCACCCACCCAAAGGGGATGATCACTTCGGCAGAGTATCCAGCTACATTTTGGCAGAATTTCCCCAAGCCAAACTCCAGGGCTTGGAAGCTGCCCCTTTTATGTTGGTTGATCTGTAGGGGGCAACAATCTAACTGAAAATGGTTACACCTTACAGTCTAGTTACCCCTAGCTCACAGGTTAACCTAAGGACACAGGAAACCGCAAAGCATTTTAGCATTTGGCACCTGGCTGGCTCAGCTAACGTGAGGAAATGGGGACAGCCAGGGGAAACAATGTATACACAAGCATACACATTAACCCCTTGTAGGCACCTGCCTACAGGTGGGCCAGGGACTTTAAGGCTGGGGAGGAAAGCACTAGATGATGCTGGATGTCCTCCAGCCTCTGTCTGTCTTGCTGCAGCTTGTAATGCACATTGAAAGAAGCCCGCAGTGTGCAGTAAAATAAGAGTAAGCAATTTCAGTAAAGAAGAGGTGTCTATACAAATATGCAAGACTGAAGGTAAGGCTGGATTCAGCCTTAAGTGTTTTATAAATGATACTGAATTCCAATGATTAATGTAATTGGATCTAATCTTGCCAACCAGGACTGATATTGTGAAAGCATTTAGCAATTATATTCAGCATCTGTGTTATCTTAGGGTATAATAGTAGTCAAACTAATAGACTTTACTGCCAAGGCCAGTTGGGAAGGGAGCTTTGCATTGAGATTCATAGATTCCCATTGCCTCAGGAGCATTTACGATTATTGTCATTCTTGCATTCTATACCTATGACAAAGCATTACAGCTGTTTTAGATGTAATTGTAAAATCTATTTATTTTTTAGCAATTTGACACCTGTGGTTGCTGTGCCCAAAACATTGACACAGAAGTCAACATTAAAGGTGCTTGTATTTCCTGAAGACTCACAGACGCTGATCTTGTCCCCTGGCATAACATATCATGGCCTGTACTGGATCTATGGCAACCATATTGTAAAGAAGCAAGCTGTCAAGGGAACGCTTCCTCCTAATTTTAAGTCTGTAGAGCAGGCGAGTAACACTTAGTCCATGGTCCCCATTAACTCGTTGGGCGCCAAGTGTGAGTCACATAGGAGGCCTATCCCAGGATGGGTTCTTTGGGCTACCCCAGGCAATAAACAGTCATTTGTCCTAGCACAGGGGTAACACCTTGCCTGAAGGCATGCTCACCAATGCTCAGGACTAGTCATGACAGTCAAACATTAAGGCAGCCCCCCAACTCAGAAATGAGCTACTTGTGTGTAGTATTGTATGCAAAGTTCCTCCAGAAGATGTTGTCTTTAATCCTACACACTTGTATAGGTGTATGTGTTGAATTAGGAAGGACATACAAAGCCTGTGCCCACTCCACCAGTCAGCGTACCTTTATTACCTTACTCCCAGTAACAGAATGGGGTTCTGTCGAGTACATAGCACAGACTTCATGTGTGCTCCACTTAACCCTTTATGTTCCATACCAAGTGACGAGGTTGTAGATCTTCATAACGCTAATCCGCTCTTGGTGAACGACGGAGACAGCCAGCTAGGGAGGGAGCCAAACACCGAATCCCCTCACTACAGGAGGACCTTCCACCTATTCAGGTACCACGCCAATGCTTGGTTGCTGTTCTTCCTTTTGGTTACTATAGCAACTTTTGTTGTAGTGATGTTTCACAGACCCAAATGTGCTATTCCAGACCCTGGTTCCTTAGAGAGTTGCCAAGACCCCACATGCACCCGTCCCCTTGAGTAATTTCAGACTAGGCTTTGAGCAGTGAAAACAACTTTACTGAACTTTTTGGCAGAACATGTACATGTGGCAATGTCCTTTCCCTAACTAAAATGAACTGTGACTGACCCAGGTTACCTGTATGGGTGTAGGATCTTTGGGAAGAGTCCAAACTGGAGATAGCTCGAGCAAAGGAGTAAAGGCGTCGTTCTGAGTCTCCGTGCATGCATCTCTAGCCATTCTAGGTCTTTTCCTTGATTGTTCTAGGTTCTCCCCAGGATCTGGGCCTCTTCCCTTTAGATATCACACAGGAGGCAGGCTGGATCCTGCGGGAAAACCAGCTAACATACAAGAAAAGGCAGCACAAGCATTAACGGCTTCCCTCCCAACCTGGCCAGGTGAACTGACTTAGGCCCCTTTCACACATGCGGACCGTATGTCCGTATTTCATCCATCCGTTTTCGGATGAAATACGGACATACATGCATCCCTATGGGATAGCGGGTGTCAGCGGATGTACATCCGCTAACACCCGATGTCGTCCGCCTCCGCTCTCGTCCGATTCTGCGGACGGAAGAAAATCCTATTTTTCTATCCGTCTGCAGAGCGGATCGGAGATACACGGACAGACGGTCCGTGTTCCTCCGATCCCCCATAGGGGAGAGTGCGGGTCCCGCCCTGTCATCTGCCTGCTCAGCTGGGGAAAGCGGAGCGATCCCCGCTGAGCAGCGGATAAACACGGGGCGGATCAACACGGATCCGTCCCGTGCGAAAGGGGCCTTAACAAGAGTAGGCAACCTGCCTGCATGTCCACTAATTAATCATCAAAATGACTGTAAAGCAAGTGTAGCACCCTCCTAGATAGGTGCTAGGATTAGTTAGATTTAGTGCTTGCTCACTGTGTTCAGTGGAGCTGTGTGTTTTTTGGTAGGTAAATTTAGCTTGCCTTACTGTAACCAGTATAGCTCTAATTATTGTGTTAGGTAAATGTAACCAGTGCAGCTGATTAATTAGTTCAGTGTTCTCAGCTGCTGCTAGTCTGATAGCTCTTTCTGTCTTCTGGAGAAGCAGGAGAATTCTCTAGAACACAGAGTTATGCAGATGGCAGTATGAATATTTATGAAGCCCTGGCCAATCCCAGGGAGCAGATCCCTGGACGCTGCTGGGAAACTGCATAAATACTATGAGAGACTAAGCTTCTGGGTCTTTTTCTGCAGAGGATCAGTCCAGCCTGGAGGGCAACACTGCCATGTGCTTGCTGTTCGTGAGGCCTCAGGTGGGCAACCTGAGGGCCTGGATGCTGAAAATGCAGAGAGCTAACTGAGGGACTGTCTGCTCAAGATCTAGTCTGATATTACTGGAGGAAAGTGTAACTATAATAACATGCTTGGGGGACATTCTAAACCTGGCTGTAAAGTGGCACATCAAATCTGATATTTTGTGAAAGAAAAAAGTAAGCTACATTTTGCCACTGACCTTTTTAATTTAAAATATCATGTTCTCCCCACCAAAATCTATTCCAGACCCTCATCATGGGGACCTACACATCCTACATGTGTGCTACTTGGAAAGGAAACCATACAGTAGGTAAAAAAAAACTAAATAAAAGACAAAAACAACATGGCATTCCCTCAAATTTAATATCAGATGTTTATCCTTGATGAGAGCCTGATATGGATATTAAAGGGGGACTCCACATCATAAAAATTAGGGTTTCCCCCAAATATCAGTACCAGACCCCAATCCAGAGCTGCAACCTGGCAGGCCAGGAAAGGAGGGGACAGCAAGAGTGCACTTTGTCCCAAACCATACAAGACCTTATGCCCTCAACATGGGGAAAGTTGATGATGACAAAGGAGGACAAAGGACTCTTTCCCATAAACCTGGCCTGGGGGCCCCCCCAGATACCAGACCTGCCTCATGTGAATGAGTAAGGGAGTTGCCCCAGTTACTCATTCACATGAAAAGTAAAAATGTAAATAAGCACACTGACACCATGAGAAAGTTGTCTAATGGAAAAACACACGCACGTCACAAAGACCATTGTTAAACTCCAAAAAAGTCCTACAGTGTAAATCCGTTCACGCCCAAGAACTGCTAGCTTCAATTGACAGCTTCAGACCTCTAAGCTGAATGTAAGCAAAGGTTATGGCCAACTTTAAAAATCACCATATTTGGTCAATGATTGCACCTGGGATACCTCGTGTTGTCACATATCAAATATGATTATGTCCATATTTGGATCTAATTTTGGCCCTTTTTTAAGTATTCCTCTATACTGCCCACAATTTGCTCTTATTTGATTAGGGGTTTCTGTCTTTGATGGGGATTGTATTCCCCTTGTTCTGTTAGTAAGGGTTCTGGATACCCTTTACTCATTCACATGAAGGGGGTGCAGTATATGGGAGCCTCTGTAAAGTCCTACCCACAGACCACCACAACCAGCAGCCAACCAGAGTTGTAGGAACAAATACCTTGAGCTCATCAACATGCTGACAAGATGCAATGCCAGGGGTTCCCCCCATCAAAGTACATTCCCTATATTGAGGGCATGCGGCCTGGTATGGTTAAGGATGTGCCTATCTCACACTTTTTCTTGCTAGCCAGGCTGTATGCTTGGAGTCTGCTGTGGATTTTGGGGGGACCTACACTTTTTTCTTGTTTTTTTATTTGCATGAGGGTTACCCCTTAAAAGTCATACCAGACCTCAAAGGTTTGGTATAAAATTTGGGAACAATCCCATAGTTTTTTTGTTTAGGGCCCCATTAAAATCCATACCAGACTGCTTTGAGTATTGGAACTTTGTCTATATGGACTAAAGACTTTTTTTACTTATTTGTATATTTCTTTTTTTATTTAGAGGCTGCTTTTATGTACATAGACTTTTGTCATATACATCATATACATTATATATATATATATGTGTTCTATATATATATATTTTTTTGGGGGGGGGGTTTCATTTTTCTTGAGCACTGAGTGGTGCAATTAGGCCTTTTAGACACTGAGATTATTGAAGTATTTTTTTCCACTTGTTAAACAAATATACCAAAACACTTTCAATGGTATAACAACCCAAAAGGGAGCAAATACGAGAAGTTAGTTGCTAGGGTTCACATACCCTTTGACACTACTGGATATTTCCTATAGGACAGCAAATCATCAGTTTATGAGTATATCTATTAAACTTTTAATACAAACACCTGTGGAACACATGGATTAAACCTAACAAGCAAAATGTTTAGCATAATACAACCTTGCTGATTTTTTGTTCAGGTTTATTTTCTTGTCTAGTTATATAACTTTGCAACATCCCTTTGTTCGCTCAATATGCTTGAATAAAGAGAAAATGAATAAAAAAGAGAGGTTAAACCAATTAAAGGGTTTAAATGCTCAAACAAAGCCCAGAGTATTGTTTGAAGAGTTTTCTTAGTAATGTGGTTAGAGGGTAAACATATTGTTGCAGTGCTCAAATACATTCTGTAGGCTTCCTTCTACCTAACACTGTTCAGTTTCCTTGAACTGTTTGCTCTGCCAGAGGCAGAGCAAACAGCACTGAAATCTTCTGGGACTGGTGTCAATAGTGGTGACTACAAAGATAGCAAGGCAGCATGATTGCTTTACCACCTCCTGAGTAGGAAAGCAAATAGACAGTGATTCATTAAAAAAAAAATGGTTTTAGCTCTTCATTTGGAGTTATAACTGGTTGGAGGCTCTCATTTTCTAACAAAAGTCACTAAAAATATCTTTCAGTTTTACTGGTCACTTTCCTTTGTAGTTTCTACTCATGAGGGTATAATTTTGCCATTGTGCATTCCAAAATGCTTTTAACTAGGGTGCCATCAAGTTCCCCTTTACAATAAGTCCAACCCTTTAGAAGTTACAGTGCCTTTTATCAGCAAAAAAATACTACAGGGACACCATTTTCCAAGTTGAGCACTGTATGTGATACGTCTTTATTTGCATTAATAGCTAACTTTTCAGAACTAGCTTTCGGGAGATACCTGCTTCCTTCTCCCAGTCCAAGCAGTAAACAGAGTTTGGCAAAGAGTTAAAGCGTACTATATGTTCAGACATTAACTAAGTTTACCCACAATCCCCCTAGATTTGTGTCCCACAATGCCCCAGCATTAGTTTTGTTCTTTGTTCCTGTAGTGAGAAACGTGAGCGGGGCATACTGTGATCAAGTGGAGACCCAGAGAGCACTTACAGGCTGAGGCTGCTGTACAATGCAAGGCTAGCATTTAAAGAGGAAGTAAACCCTGATGGGTTTTACTTCCTCTTTTGCTCCCTGCAAACCCTGCAAATTAAAAGCATAATGGGCTAGTATGCATCGCATACACAGTATATATACATACAGCCCCTCACATTTTTAAAAATATTTTATTATATCTTTTCATTTGACAACACTTAAGAAATGACACTTTGCTACAATGTATAGTAGTGAGTGTACAGCTTGTATAACAGTGTTAATTTGCTGTCCCCTCAAAATAACTTAACATACATCCATTATTGTCTAAACTGCTGGCAACAAAAGTGAGTACAATCCTAAGTGAAAATGTCCAAATTGGGCCAAATTGGACATTTTCCCTTCCTGTGTCATGTGACTCAGTAGTGTTACAAGGTCTCGGGTGTGAATAGGGAGCAGGTGTGTAAAATTTGGTGTTATCACTCTCATTCTCTCACAATGTGCATGAGTCTGTTTAAATATCTTAGAATATACATCTAATTGAAATATATTTTACATAGTTAATGGTTATATACTTATCTTGACTCTGTGCAACAACTATATTATAGATAGGGATGAGCCAAACACCGAACACCGTTAAAGTCTATGGGACTCGAACATGAGAAATCAAAAGTGCGAATTTTAAAGGCTAATATGCAAGCTATTGTCCTAAAAACAGTTTGGGGACCCGGGTCCTGCCCCAGGGGGCATGTATCAATGCAAAAGAAAGTTTTAAAAACGGCCGTCTTTTCAGGAGCAGTGATTTTAATGATGATTAAAGTGAAAAAATACAAGTGAAATATTCCTTTAAATATTGTACCTGGGGGATGTCTATAGTATGCCTGTAAAGTGGCGTGTGTTTCCCATGTTTAGAACAGTCCCTGCACAAAATGACATTTCTAAAGGAATAAAAGTCATTTAAAACTGCTAGCGGCTGTAATGTAATGTCAGGTCCCGGCAATATGGATGAAAATTATTTTTAAAAAACGGCATGGGTAACCCCCCAGCCCATTATCAGGCCCTTTGGGTCTTGTATGGATATTAAGGGGAACCCCGCACCGAAATAAAAAAAGAAAAGTCGTGGGGCCCCCAGGCCCTATATACTCTGAACAGCAGTAAACAGGCAGTCCGCGGGTTACAAACAAGATAGGGACTGTAGGTTTGTTCTTAAGTTGAATCTGTTTGTAATTTGGAACAGGTACATTTTTTAAGTGTAGCTCCAGCCAAAAAAAATCTATTTTTAAGCTTTTTGGATAACATAGGGAAGGGTTATCATCACCCCTGTAACATTTGTTTTGCTGTCTGTGCCCCTGTTCAGAAGATTTCACCTCACTTTCTGTCCCAATGACAATTGGATTTTGAAAATTTGGGGTGATAATAAAGCATCAGTGGAGACATCTTTTTCCCATATCAACTCTCACAGGAGAGAATTTCCTTTTCCTAGGAGTAGATTTCCTCTCACTTCCTGTTGTCGCCCTGCGTTTGTAAGTAGGAGTCATTTGTAAGTCGGATGTTTGAAAGTAGGAGACCGCCTGTATATACTATACGGCCTGCTCTATATACTCTGCAGAAATTGGGGCCTTAGGTGTTGGTGGTACCAGAACACTGTAAGCCCTCACAATTACTCTTGGTGGGCGCAGGAACAGGCCCTGCTGTGAAATATTGGATCAAAAATTGTAATTACATGCCCCGGCTAAACAGGGGCAGAAAAATTGGGTCTTAGGCAGTGGTGGTGGTGCCACAACACTGTAACCCCTCACAGATTCTGTTGTTGAGCACAGGAACGAGCCCTGCTGTGAAATATTAGATCAAAAATTGTAATTACGTGCCCCTGTTAAACAGGGGCAGAAAAATTGGGCTTTAGGCACTGGTGCTGGTGCCACAACACTACAACCCCTCACAGATACTCTAGTTGAGCGCAGGAACGAGCCCTGCTGTGAAATATTACAGCAAAAATTGTAATTACACGCCCCTGTTAAACAGGGGCAGAAAAATTGGGCTTTAGGCACTGGTGCTGGTGCCACAACACTGCAACCGCTCACAGATACTCTAGTTGAGTGCAGGAACATGCCCTGCTGCAAAATATTACAGCAAAAATTGTAATTACGCACCCTTGTTAAACAGGGGCAGAAAAATTGAGCTTTAGGCACTGGTGGTGGTGCCCAGAACCAAAAATGTTCTTAGAAGCTATCAAGATGAACATTGAGGAGGAATATGATAGTCACTCAGCATAACAGGATAGTCACTCAGCATCAGCATAGGCAGTCTTCAAGGGATCTCACATTCATTAAAAAAAAATAATCGTTTACATCAGCATCAGGTGCTTGGTAGCTGGTAATCCAAGACTGATTCATTTTTATGAAGGTGAGCCAATCAACCGAGTCTGTGGACAAGCGCACTCTGTGATTGCTTACAAAGCCTCCAGCATCACTGAATGTGCGTTCAGATAAAATGCTGGATGCAGGACAGGCCAGTAGCTCAATTGCATACTGTTCAAGCTCTAGCCAGTGATCCATCCTAAGACCCAGTAACCCAGTGGATTTTCGATTGTAAAGGTCTCCAAGTCTGATCTTGCCCCAAGGTATTCCTGCACCATGTAAATCAAACGCTGGTGATGGTTGCTGGAACTGATCAGACCTTGGGGCTGCAGACTAAAAAATTGTCTGAACGCATCGGTCAGACGGCCACCTTCTCCACCGCTCCTTCTGTGACTGACCGAAGCCTCAGCAACACGTTGTCCAGGAGGACCAGGAAATTGTACCCTCCCAGGCTCTGGAAACGCATTGCACAAACCTTTCTTCAAGGCCTCCCAAAGATGTTTCATCCTCTTCTCCCTCTGAGAAGGCTGGATAAGTTCCGCAACCTTACCCTTGTAACGTGGATCAAGAAGGGTTGCCAGCCAATACTGATCCCTCTCCTTGATACCACGAATCTGAGGGTCCTTTCGCAGGCTTTGCAGGATCGGGGAGGCCATGCAGCGTAGGTTTGCTGAGCCATTCGGTCCTCTGGGTCACTAAGGATGACATGATCCGCAGCCACCTCCTCCCAGCCACGTACAAGTCCATGGGTTTCTGGGGGACTGATAATGATCCCTTCAAGTCTGCTGCTGAGTGCCAGGCTCCACATCCATGCTGACACAATCCTCCTCCTCCTGTAGCGTAAGTTTGCAGAGGCATTAAATTCTGAGTCCTCTGGGTCACTAAGGATGACATTGTCAGGAACTACCTCCTCCCAGCCACGTACAACTCTTTGGGTTTCTGGGGACTAAAAACTATCTGTTGAAGACTGCTGCATGTTATCCTCTACATCTATGATGACACAATCCCCCTGCTCCTCTTCTTCTTGTATCCAGGAATGCTATCTGGATAAAGGGGGCCTTGAGAGGTAAGGAAGTCCTCCTCTTCCTCCCTTTGTTCTGCCTCAAGTGCCCTGTCCATTATTCCACGCAGTGTGTGCTCCAACAGGAAGACAAGGCGCACAGTATCACTGATGCATGCACTGTCACTGATCACCATCCTCGTGGCCTCCTCAAATAGTGACAGGAAAGTGCATGCATCCTTGATCATTAGCCACTGGAAAAAAAAAGCCAAACTCCCCTAACCCTGTCCTGGTGCCATACTCCCACAGGTACTCATTGATGGCCCTCTGTTGCGTGTGCAGCCGATGCATGATTGCCAATGTTGAGTTCCACCTGGTGGGCATGTCACAGATGAGGCAGTTCTTGGGCAGGCTGCATTCCTTTTGAAGGTCAGCCAGCCGAGCACTGGCATTGACTGGCCTGCCTCAGGGGAAATGCCCACAGACTTTCCTGGCCTGCCTCAGGAGATCCCGTAAGCCCGGGTACCTGCACAAGAACCGCTGCACCACCAAATTAAGGATGTGAGCCAAACAGGGAACATGGGTGAAGTGTCCCTGTCGGAGGGCGGAGAGGAGGTTGGTGCCATTGTCGCAAACCACCATTCCTTTCTGAAGCTGGCGTGGTGTCAACCACCTCTGAACCTGCCCCTGCAGAGCTGCTAGAATCTCTGCCCCAGTGTGGCTCCTGTCCCCTAAGCAGACCAACTCAAGCAGCATGGCATCTTTTTGCCTGAGTGCTTGCGTAGCCCCTAGAATGCCTACGGAGCACCACTGGTTCTGAAGATAAATCTGCACAGGAAGAGGCCATAGAGGAAGAAGAAGAGGAGGAGGTGGAGGAGAGAGGTGTGGCAGAATCACCACTACCAGCATTTTGGAGGCATGGTGGCAGAACAAGCTCCAACATTACTGCACTCTGTCCTGCATCTTTTCCAGCTTCCAGCAGAGTTACCCAGTGCGCCATGAAAGAAAGGTAACATCCCTGTCCATGGCTGCTGGACCATGAGTCAGCGGCCTGTCCAACGAGGCCAAGACATTGCCTTCCACATGCCAGTAGAGAGCCGGAATGGACTTCTGAGAAAAAAATGGCGTTTGGGAACCTGCCACTGAGGTACTGCACATTCCACAAATTCTCGAAAGGAAACAGAGTCTACCAGCAGAAAAGGCTGCAGTTGGAGTGCTAGCAATTTAGCAAAACTAGCATACAGCCGCTGAGCATGTGGATGTCTGGGACTGAATTTCTTCCAATGGTTTAGCAACTGGAGTAGGGAAATTTGCCTTCTACAATCGGATTTAGGTGTACCGCTAGCAGATTGCCCGCGAGTGCTTGAGAGTAGGGATGAGCTTCGTGTTCGAGTCGAACCCATGTTCGACTCGAACATCGGCTGTTCGATCGTTCGCCGAATTGCGAACGTTATGGGCCGTTCGCGCTAAATTCGTGTGGCGCGTCACGGCCCATAATTCACTGCGGCATCGCAGTGCATTGCTGGCTGATGATTGGCCAAGCATGCACTATGACCCGCATGCTTGGCCAATCACAGCGCCGTCAGTAGAGAGAGCTGTAATTGGCCAAAGCCAGGGTGGCTTTGGCCAATTATGGCTCAGGGGATTTAGTACACACCCCACACTATATAAGGCCGCCTGCACGGCGGCCCTGTGTAGTGTGTGTTCCGGTGTGCTGAGAGATAGAGAGAGAGAGAGACAGTGTCATTTGATTTGAGTTAGATAGATTAGGCAGAACAGTCAGTCAGTTAGCTGCACTTACAGTGTATTGTGTATATATATGCATCCCAGGTGTTGCATATATATATATACACTGTATTCAGTTTAGCTAGATCCGTTCCTGTTATCTTCTATCTAGACTATTTACATTTAATGCAGTGCGTCCTGCTCACAGTGTTCAGCTAGATCCATTCCTGCTATTTACATTTAGTGCAGTGCGTCCTGCTCACAGTGTTCAGCTAGATCCGTTCCTGTTATCTTCTAGACTATTTACATTTAGTGCAGTGCGTCCTGCTCACAGTGTTCAGCTAGATCCGTTCCTGCAATTTACATTTAGTGCAGTGCGTCCTGCTCACAGTGTTCAGCTAGATCCGTTCCTGCTATTTACATTTAGTGCAGTGCGTCCTGCTCACAGTGTTCAGCTAGATCCGTTCCTGCTATTTACATTTAGTGCAGTGCGTCCTGCTCACAGTGTTCAGCTAGATCCGTTCCTGCTATTTACATTTAGTGCAGTGCGTCCTGCTCACAGTGTTCAGCTAGATCCGTTCCTGTTATCTTCTAGACTATTTACATTTAGTGCAGTGCGTCCTGCTCACAGTGTTCAGCTAGATCCGTTCCTGTTATCTTCTAGACTATTTACATTTAGTGCAGTGCGTCCTGCTCACAGTGTTCAGCTAGATCCGTTCCTGTTATCTTCTAGACTATTTACATTTAGTGCAGTGCGTCCTGCTCACAGTGTTCAGCTAGATCCGTTCCTGTTATCTTCTAGACTATTTACATTTAGTGCAGTGCGTCCTGCTCACAGTGTTCAGCTAGATCCGTTCCTGTTAAATTCCTACTGACAGGCAGGCTTGTCTGGTTACAGTATATAAAGCTACCTAAAGAAAATTACAGGTGTTCTATTTGATCCTATTAGTACCACGGTCAGGCAGCTAGACTATTTACATTTAGTACAGTGCGTCCTGCTCACAGTGTTCAGCTAGATCCGTTCCTGTTATCTTCCTACTGACAGGCAGGCTTGTCTGGTTACAGTATATAAAGCTACCTGAAGAAAATTACAGGTGTTCTATTTGATCCTATTAGTACCACGGTCAGGCAGCTAGACTATTTACATTTAGTACAGTGCGTCCTGCTCACAGTGTACAGCTAGATCCGTTCCTGTTATCTTCCTACTGACAGGCAGGCTTGTCTGGTTACAGTATATAAAGCTACCTGAAGAAAATTACAGGTGTTCTATTTGATCCTATTAGTACCACGGTCAGGCAGCTAGACTATTTACATTTAGTACAGTGCGTCCTGCTCACAGTGTTCAGCTAGATCCGTTCCTGTTATCTTCCTACTGACAGGCAGGCTTGTCTGGTTACAGTATATAAAGCTACCTGAAGAAAATTACAGGTGTTCTATTTGATCCTATTAGTACCACGGTCAGGCAGCTAGACTATTTACATTTAGTACAGTGCGTCCTGCTCACAGTGTTCAGCTAGATCCGTTCCTGTTATCTTCCTACTGACAGGCAGGCTTGTCTGGTTACAGTATATAAAGCTACCTGAAGAAAATTACAGGTGTTCTATTTGATCCTATTAGTACCACGGTCAGGCAGCTAGACTATTTACATTTAGTACAGTGCGTCCTGCTCACAGTGTACAGCTAGATCCGTTCCTGTTATCTTCCTACTGACAGGCAGGCTTGTCTGGTTACAGTATATAAAGCTACCTGAAGAAAATTACAGGTGTTCTATTTGATCCTATTAGTACCACGGTCAGGCAGCTAGACTATTTACATTTAGTACAGTGCGTCCTGCTCACAGTGTTCAGCTAGATCCGTTCCTGTTATCTTCCTACTGACAGGCAGGCTTGTCTGGTTACAGTATATAAAGCTACTTGAAGAAAATTACAGGTGTTCTATCCCAGCTTAGTGCAGCTACAGGCCATTAGTATGTCTGGAAGGCCAAGAAGGAGAGGCAGACAGTCACAAGCCAATAAGAGAGGGCAAGCAGGCTCTGTGTCTAGTGCTGGTCGTGGAGACGGTGCATCCTCATCAGCACGTGGCCATGGGACACGCTTGGCCTTTTTTTCGGCAGCTGGCCGTGTTGAGCCGCAACATGCGGAAGACTTGGTCGAGTGGATGACCAAGCCGTCCTCATCCTCCTCATCCTCTCTCACCCATGCCCAGGGTGCTTTGTCTGGCAAAGCAGCGGCCTCTTCCCTCAGCTCAATGTCATCAGTGACTCCTTCCCTAGCTCCACCATGTCCTCATGAGGATTCCCTCGAACTGTTTGACCACAGTGTTGGGTACATGCTCCAGGAGGATGCCCAGCGTTTGGAAGGCTCTGATGACGATACTGAGCTCGATGAAGGCAGTAACATGAGCGCGGACAGAGGGGGTGCCCAAGAAGGACAGCAATCTGGCAGTCATGCTCCCCCTGCTGCAGCATACTGCCAGGTTTGCTCCAGTGATGAGGAGGGAGGGGATGATGAGGTCACTGACTCAACGTGGGTGCCTGATAGGAGAGAGGAGGAGGAGGAGGAGGAGGAGGAGGAGGAGGCGGCAGCACATCACCAACGAGGCAGGATGCCCTCCAGGGGCCAGCCTAAGGGCAGCACATTGACTGCATCACACCCCAAAGCTCCACATGTGCAGGGCGCTGCAGTCTCTGCGCGTTATTCAAAAAGTTCTTTGGTGTGGGCCTTTTTTGAGACGAGTGCATCAGATCGCACCGCTGCTATTTGCAACATATGTCTCAAGCGTATCTCGCGTGGCCAAAACATCTCCCGCTTGGGTACCACATGCTTGACCAGACATATGTTGACCTGCCATGCAGTTCGTTGGCAAGCGTATCTAAAAGACCCACACCAAAGAACAAAGAGGATCTCTCCTTGCTCCTCATCAGCTGAGATTTCCAACCCCACTAGACCTTCAGTCCTCTCTGAGACCTGCAGTGAGAGGAATGAAGGTGTAGAATTAGGTGTGTCACAGCCAAGTACTTGTGGGCAATCTGCTTTTGGTACACCGACGTCAGATTGTACCAGGCAAATTTCCCTGCCCCAGCTGCTGCACCGCCGAAAGAAGTTTGCTCCCAGCCATCCACATGCCCAGCGGTTGAATGCTAGCTTGGCAAAATTGCTAGCACTTCAACTGCTGCCTTTTCAGTTGGTAGACTCTGCCCCCTTCCGTGAGTTTGTGGAATGTGCGGTTCCTCAGTGGCAGGTACCCAAACGCCACTTTTTCTCACGGAAGGCGATTCCGGCTCTCTACCGGCATGTGGAAGGCAATGTCCATGCCTCGCTGGACAGGGCGGTCAGCGGTAAGGTGCATATTACCGCTGACTCATGGTCCAGCAGGCATGGACAGGGACGTTACCTAAGTTTCACGGCGCATTGGGTGACTCTGCTGGCAGCTGGGAAGGATGCAGGACAAGGTGCAGTAGTGTTGGAGGTTGTTCCGCCACCACGCCTCCAAAATGCTGATTGTGACACACCTCTCTCCTCCACCCCCTCCTCTTCTTCTTCCTCCATGGCCTCTTCCTCGGAACCAGCGGTGCTCCGTAGGCGTTCAAGGGGCTACGCAAGTACGCAGGCCAAAAGATGCCATGCGGTGCTTGAGCTGGTGTGCTTGGGGGACAGGAGCCACACTGGGGCAGAGGTTCTGTCAGCTCTGCAGGGGCAGGTTCAGAGGTGGTTGACGCCACGCCAACTTAAGGCAGGAATGGTGGTTTGCGACAATGGCACCAACCTCCTCTCTGCCCTCCGACAGGGACAAATGACCCATGTGCCCTGTTTGGCTCACGTCCTTAACTTGGTGGTGCAGCGGTTCTTGGGCAGGTACCCGGGCTTACAGGATGTCCTGAGGCAGGCCAGGAAAGTCTGTGTGCATTTCCGCCGGTCATATAATGCCAGTGCTCGGCTGACGGACCTCCAAAAGGAGTTTAACCTGCCCAAGAACCGCCTAATCTGTGACATGCCCACCAGGTGGAACTCAACGTTGGCCATGCTGCAGCGGCTGCACACGCAGCAGAGGGCCATCAATGAGTACCTGTGCGACTATGGCACCAGGACAGGGTCAGGGGAGCTTGGTTTTTTTTCCCCACGCCAGTGGGCCATGATCAGGGATGCATGCACTGTCCTGTCACCATTCGAGGAGGCCACGAGGATGGTGAGCAGTGACAGTGCATGCATCAGTGACACTGTCCCCCTTGTCCACCTGTTGGAGCACACGCTGCGTGGAATAATGGACAGGGCACTTGAGGCAGAACAGAGGCAGGAAGAGGAGGACTTCCTTAGCTCTCAAGGCCCCCTTTATCCAGACAGTGTTCCTGCGTGCCCGCCGATCACACAGGAAGAGGACGAGGAGGAAGAGGAGGAGGAGGAAGATTGTGTCAGTATGGAGGTGGAGCCTGGCACTCAGCATCAGCAGCAGTCTTTAAGGGATCAGTCCCAAGAAACACATGGACTTGTACGTGGCTGGGAGGAGGTGGCTGCGGACCATGTCGTTCTTAGTGACCCAGAGGACTCCGGACCGAATGCCTCAGCAAACCTACGCTGCATGGCCTCCCTGATCCTGCAAAGCCTGCGTAAGGATCCTCGTATTCGTGGTATCAAGGAGAAGGACCAATACTGGCTGGCAACCCTCCTTGATCCACGTTACAAGGGTAAGGTTGCGGACCTTATCTTGCCATCGCAGAGGGAGCAGAGGATGAAACATCTTCGGGAGGCCTTGCAGAAAGGTCTGTGCAACGCGTTCCCAGAGACTGGGAGGTTACAAACTCCTGTTTCTGGACAACGTGTTGCTGAGGCTTCGGTCAGTCAAAGAAGGAGCGGTGGAGAAGGTGGCCGTCTGACCGATGCGTTCAGACAATTTTTTGGTCCGCAGCCCCAAGGTATGATCGGTTCCAGCAACCATCGCCAGCGTCTGTTTTACATGGTGCAGGAATACCTAGGGGCAAGATCAGACTTGGACACCTTTCCCACCGAAAATCCTCTGGGTTACTGGGTCTTGAGGATGGATCACTGGCCAGAGCTTGCACAGTATGCAATTGAGCTACTGGCCTGTCCTGCATCCAGCGTTCTTTCGGAACGCACATTCAGTGCTGCTGGAGGCGTGGTAACCGATCACAGGGTGCGTCTGTCCACCGACTCGGTCGATCGGCTGACCTTCATAAAAATGAATGAGTCTTGGATCACCACCAGCTACCAAGCACCTGATGCTGATGTAACCGAATAATTTTTTTTGAAATCTCAGATCCCTTCAAAGACTGCCTATGCTGATGCTGAGTGACTATCCCTGAGTAATTATCCTCTTCCTCCTCAATCATCACGCTGATAGCTTGTAAGAACATTTTTGGTTCTGGGCGCCACCACCAGTGCCTAAGGCACAATTTTTCAGCCCCTGTTTAACAGGGGCGTGTAATTACAATTTTTGATGTAATACTTTGCAGCAGGGCTCGTTCCTGCATTCCAACTAGAGTGTCTGTGAGGGGTTGCAGTGTTGTGGCACCAGCACCAGTGCCTAGGGCCCAATTTTTCTGCCCCTGTCTAACAGGGGCGTGTAATTACAATTTTTGATGCAATACTTTGCAGCAGGGCTCGTTCCTGCGTTCCAACTAGAGTGTCTGTGAGGGGTTGCAGTGTTGTGGCACCAGCACCAGTGCCTAAGGCCCAATTTTTCTGCCCCTGTCTAACAGGGGCGTGTAATTACAATTTTTGAAGCAATAATTTGCAGCAGGGCTCGTTCCTGCGTTCCAACTAGAGTGTCTGTGAGGGGTTGCAGTGTTGTGGCACCAGCACCAGTGCCTAAGGCCTAATTTTTCAGCTCCTGTTCAACAGGGGCATGTAATTACAATTCTTGATCTAATATTTCACAGCAGGGCCCTGTGAGGGCTTACAGTGTTGTGGCCACAGCAACACCTAAGGCCCAAATTTCTGCTGAGTATATAGGGCAGGACCCTACTTTCAAACATCTAACTTACAAACGACTCCTACTTGCAAACGGAAGGAGACAACAGGAAGTGAGATGAAATCTACCCCTAGGAAGGGAAATTCTCTCCTGTAAGAGTTAATATGGGAAAACAATTTCTCCTTTCCACTGATGCTTTCCAATCCTTGTTCCACAAAAAAACCCAAATTTTCAAAAAACATTTTTCATTGGGACAAAAAAGTGAGGTGAAATCTTCTGAAGAGGAGGAAAGACAGCAAAACAAATGTCACAGGGGTGATAACCCTTCCCTATGTTTTCCAAAAAGCTTAGAAAAGATTTTTTGGCTGGAGCTAAACACATTAAAAATGTTCAAAATTACAAACAGATTCTACTTAACAACAAACCTACAGTCCCTGTCTTGTTTGCACCGCCTGTATACTGCTGTTCAGAGTATATAGGGCCTGGTGGCCCCACACCTTTCCTTATTTTAATTTGGGTGCGGGGTTCCCCTTAATATCCATACAAGACCCAAAGGGCCTGGTAATGGACTGGGGGGTACCCATGCCGTTTGTCTCACTGATTTTCATCCATATTGCCATGACCCGACATGACATTAAACCCGCAAGCAGTTTTAAATGAGATTTTTTCCTTTAAAAATGACATTTGGTGCAGGGACTGTTCTAAACATGGGAAACATGCGTCACTTTACAGGCATACTATAGACACCCCCCAGGTACGATATTTAAAGGAATATTTCACTTTTTTTTTTTACTTTAAGCATCATTAAAATCACTGCTCCCGAAAAAACGGCCGTTTTTAAAAGTTTTTTTTGCATTGATACATGTCCCCTGGGGTAGGACCCGGGTCCCCAAACCCTTTTTAGGACAATACCATGCAAATTAGCCTTTAAAATGAGCACTTTTGATTTCGAACGTTCGAGTCCCATAGACGTCAATGGGGTTCTAACGTTCGTGCGAACTTTCGGTCCGTTCGCGGGTTCTGGTGCGAACCGAACCGGGGGGTGTTCGGCTCATCCCTACTTGAGAGGACTCTCTGAGAGGACTGAAGGTATAGTGGGGTTGGAGATCCCAGCTGATGAGGAGCAAGGAGAGGTTCGCCTCGTTCTTTGGTGTGGGTCTTTTAAGTACTGTTGCCAACAGACTGCATGGAAGCTCGACATATGTCTGTTCAAGCATGTGGCGCCCAAGCGGCTGCTGTTTTGGCCACGCTTGATACGCTTCAGACATATGTTGCAAACAGCAATGGTGCGATCTGCTGCACACGTCTCAAAAAAGGCCCACACCAAAGAACTTTTGAAAAAACGCGCAGAGTCAGCAGCACCCTGCACAAGCGGAGCTTTGCGGTGTAATGCAGTCGGTTGGCTGTCCTTAAGCTGGCCCCTGGAGGTCATCCTGCCTCTTTGGAGATGTGCCTCCTCCTTCTCTTCCTCCTCCTCTCCTCTATCAGGTACCCACGTAGCGTCAGTGGCCTCATCATTCCCTCCCTCCTCGTCACTGGAGCCAGGAATGGCCTGCAGTCAGATATAGGCTTGGCTAGACTGGAATGCAGTGGATATTCATATGTTGGAGGCTGTATATATATTTAATGCACTGCAGAACACTGAATCACTTGCCTGCCTGCCTGCCTGAAAGTGTATTTGAAAACGTACACCAGCAATGGACTGCAGTCAGATATAGGCTTGGCTATACTGGAATGCTGTGGATATATATATGTTGGAGATTGTATATATATTTTAAGCACTGCAGATCACTGAATCACTTGCCTGCCTGCCTGCCTGCCTGAAAGTGTATTTGAAAACGTACACCAGCAATGGCCTGCAGTCAGATATAGGATTGGCTAGACTAGAATGCAGTGGATATATATATTTTGAAGACTGTATATATATTTTATGCACTGCATATCACTGAATAATCTGCCCGGCCTGCCTGCCTGAAATTGTATTTGAATATGTACAACAGAAATGGCCTGCAGTCAGATCTAGCTACACAGGATACAGCATATATATATATATATATATATATATATATATATATAGTCAGGTCCCTAAATATTGGGACATTGACACAATTCAAATCTTTTTGGCTCTATACACCACCACAATGAATTTGAAATGAAACGAACAAGATGTGCTTTAACTGCAGACTTTCAGCTTTAATTTGAGGGTATTTACATCCAAATCAGGTGAACGGTGTAGGAATTACAGCAGTTTGTACATGTGCCTCCCACTTTTTAGGGGACCAAAAGTAATGGGACAACTGGCTGCTCAACTGTTCCATGGCCAGGTGTGTGTTATTCCCTCATTATCCCATTTACAAGGAGCAGATAAAAGGTCCAGAGTTCATTCCAAGTGTGCTATTTGCATTTGGAATCTGTTGCTGTCAACTCTCAATATGAGATCCAAACAGCTGTCACTATCAGTGAAGCAAGCCATCATTAGGCTGAAAAAACAAAACAAACCCATCAGACAGATAGCAAAAACATTAGGTGTGGCCAAATCAACTGTTTGGAACATCCTTAAAAAGAAAGAACGCACCAAGGAGCTCAGCAACACCAAAAGACCCGGAAGACCACGGAAAACAATTGTGGTGGATGACCGAAGAATTCTTGCCCTGGTGAAGAAAACACCCTTCACAACAGTTGGCCAGATCAAGAACACTCTCCAGGAGGTAGGTGTATGTGTGTCAAAGTCAACAATTGAGAGAAGACTTCACCAGAGTGAATACAGAGGGTTCACCACAAGATGTAAACCACTGGTGAGCCTCAAAAACAGGAAGGCCAGATTAGAGTTTTCCAAACAACATCTAAAAAAGCCTTCACAGTTCTGGAACAACATCCTATGGACAGATGAGACCAAGATCAACTTGTACCAGAGTGATGGGAAGAGAAGAGTATGGAGAAGGAAAGGAACTGCTCATGAACCAAAGCATACCACCTCATCAGTGAAGCATGGTGGTGGTAGTGTCATGGCGTGGGCATGTATGGCTGCCAATGGAACTGGTTCTCTTGTATTTATTGATGATGTGACTGCTGACAAAAGCAGCAGGATGAATTCTGAAGTGTTTCAGGCAATATTATCTGCTCATATTCAGCAAAATGCTTCAGAACTCATTGGACGGCGCTTCACAGTGACAGGACAATGACCCGAAGCATACTGCGAAAGCAACCAAAGAGTTTTTTAAGGGAAAGAAGTGGAATGTTATGCAATGGCCAAGTCAATCACCTGACCTGAATCCGATTAAGCATGCATTTCACTTGCTGAAGACAAAACTGAGGGGAAAATGCCCCAAGAACGAGCAGGAACTGAAGACAGTTGCAGTAGAGGCCTGGCAGAGCATCACCAGGGATGAAACCCAGCGTCTGGTAATGTCTATGCATTCCAGACTTCAGGCTGTAATTGACTGCAAAGGGTTTGCAACCAAGTATAAAAAAGTGAAAGTTTGATGGATGACTCATTACTTTTGGTCCCTTAAAAAGTGGGAGGCACATATACAAACTGTTGTAATTCCTACACTGTTCACCTGATTTGGATATAAATACCCTCAAATTAAAGCTGAAAGTCTGCAATTAAAGCACATCTTGTTCGTTTCATTTCAAATCCATTGTGGTGGTGTATAGAGCCAAAAAGGTTAGAATTGTGTCGATGTCCCAATATTTATGGACCTGAGTGTATATATATATATATATATATATATATATATATATATATATATATATATATATAAAAAGCCGGGATACTAAATTCACTGCAGCTAACTGAATCACCTGCCTGCCTGAAGTATATTAGAAAGAGTACACCAGGGACGGTCTGCAGTGAGATCTAGCTAAACTGGATACAGTGTATATATATATATATATATCTATATATCTATATAGATATATATAGAGATTTATATAGATATATATCTCTATATATAGAGATATATATCTATATATATCTCTATATATAGAGATATATATCTCTATATATAGGTATATATCTCTATATATACAAAGCTGGGATGTATATATACTAAATACACTGCAGCTAACTAAATAAACTGCCTGCTCAAAGTAAATTAAATGATACTCTCTCTCTCTATCTCTCTCTCCGCCAAGAACACACAACACAAGGCCGATGTACAGACGGCCTTATATAGTGTGGGGCATGGACTTAACCCCCTGAACCATAATTGGCCAAAGGCACCCTGCATCTTTGCTGATGGCGCTGTGATTGGCCAAAGCAAGTGGGTCATGGTGCATGCTTGGCCAATCATCAACCAGCAATGCACTGCGATGACGAAGTGCATTATGGGGCGTGACGCGCCGCTCGAATTTGGTGCGAACACCTCATAATGTTTAATCTTCGTCGAACGATCGAACAGCCGATGTTCGAGTCGAACAGAAAGCTCATCCCTAATTATAGATATATGATTGATCTCCTCATAACACCCCTGAAGAAAGACATTGATACTCTGTAACGCATCGGGTGAACCAAGAGGATCTCATCAGTGATATCAATGTGGTGATTTTGTACACAGGAATTGTATTCGTTCCATTACAATTGTTTTTACTCTGTTAATTTTGTTCAATAAACTATATCTTTTATAAGTAACTTACTATGTTAGTGCCTTCAAAGTCCACTTAGGGGTATTTTTCCTGTGTTTAGCTAGCTTGGATGTGGCACCCCATGAGGACACAATCACCATTATAATTTTCTGAGTGCACAAAGCAAGGTCCATAAAGACATGGATGAGCGAGTTTGAGGTGAAGGAACTTATCTGGCCTGCATAGAGTTCTGACCTCAACTCAATAGAACACCTTTGGGATGAATTAAAGCAGAGACTGCGAGCGAGTCAGGCCTTCTTGTATAACAGGGGTCTCAAACTGGCGGCCCTCCAGCTGTTGCGAAACTACAAGTCCCATCATGCCTCTGCCTGTGGGAACAATGCTTGTAACTGTCAACCTTGCAATGCCTTATGGGACTTGTAGTTTTGCAACAGCTGGAGGGCCGCCAGTTTGAGACCCCTGTTGTATAACATCAGTGCCTGACCTCACAAATGCGATTCTAGAAGAATGGTCAAATACTCCCATGGACATACTCCCAAACTTTGTGGACAACCTTCCCAGAAGAGTTGAAGCTGTTATAGCTGCAAAGTGTGGGCCAACTCGATATTGAACCCTACTGATTAAGACTGGGATTTCATTAAAGTACCCAGTTTCCCATATTTTTTTTTTTTTTACAAAGATTTGCCTACTAACCGTAAAATGGCTAGATCTCACAAACATGATTCATCCCTCACAGACATCAATAGGATTCACCACTAAGATTGGGTTTACCAAACTTCAAACAGGATTCATCAAACTCTTGGTTAATCAAACCTGGGCAGATTTACTCATCCCTATCTACTGTATGAGCCCAGTGAAAGCATGCAATTCTAAGCCCCACTGCTTACTGTATGTATACAATCATTATAGAATTCATTATATTCACTGTAAGAATTACCAAATGTCAACTTAGATATTCACTAGACGAACAAACTAAAATGTCTTCAAATTTTTCCATTATAGATAGAATGCTTAGAAACCCTAGTAATTCATTTCGCTTTGTTATGTCCTGAATAGTTTTTTCGTAATGAATGTGTAGGACTTATTCACTTGAGAGGTGTTCTTCCGTTAGTAGCTCAACTCTTTGCCCTTTTGCAGCTATACAGGCTTTTCTGTACCAATGAGAGGAACCATTTATCTCTATGGATAAAAGGAGCTTTAATTCTAACATAGAGATGAACATTTCAATACACAGGGACCTACTGTATTCTGTATGTGCATTTTCTGACCAGGGCCTGTGCTCACCTCATTGTCTCTGAATGAACAGCTTATAAGTTTCTAGACTGGTTTCTCCTCCAACTTACTAGGTCTGGTAATGGAATCATGCCATGCATTTGGGAAGGGCAGAAACAAAATTTGACCCAAGCCTGGCATTGATAGTTGGAATGTGTATTCATTTGCCAGTGTTTGTAAACCATCTATGGAATTTAAAGTGGTTGTAACGTCAGTAGATTTTTTTATCTTAAAGTGGATGTTAACCTGAATTTTTTTTTTTTTTTTGATTGCATAATGTAGAGTATAAGATTTCCTATCATTTGAGCCCAGTCTTGACACAAAGAGTTAATCCAGCTCTGAGCAATCCTCTTTTATTGTTCAGTGAGCTAAAACTTCACAAACAGAGAAAAACTTTGTCAAATCCTCCCCCTTGCTGTGAGTGACAGGTGATTTACATATATCGTGCACTAGCCTAAGACATGCATTATTTTTGAATTCCCTCCCCCACTCCTTTCTTCAGCAGCTCTGCAAGGATTGGCTGTTCCACACCTCAGCATGATTTGGCATGCTGAAGTCATGTGGTTACTTTCCTGTCTTTTCACTGGATGTTAGAGCTCATAGCAGAAGTTCAGTGTAAGAAATACACAGGAGAAAATGCATATTGACAGGGGGAGTGTAGAGGTGGGCGGGGAGTCTACTGACATCAAAACTCCACCCACCAAGCTCCAGACAACAGACCCACCCACAAAACATGCAGTTTTTCGGGTCTCATAACAGACAGAGGGGAGACCTTTGACAGGTAAAGATACATACAGGAGGCATGTATATCCTTATAGATAACCCCTATGGCAGTAGTTTAGAAAGGATGACATTGGGTTTACATCCACTTTAATGCATTCTATGCATTGAAATAAAAAACCTTCTGTGTGTAGCAGCCCCCCTCAGCCCCCCCTGTTACTTACCTGAGCCCCAGCTCGATCCAGTGATGTTGCAGGAGAGTCTAGGACTCTCCCTCCTGATTGGCTGAGACACAAAAAATGGGCGCCATTGGCCCCTGCTGCTGTAAATCAAATTCAGTGAGCCAATGAGGAGAGAGATGTGGTGGGGCCAAACCGTGGGTCCGTGTCTGAATGGACACACATAGCAGCGACTCGGGTGCCCTCATAGCAAGCTGCTTGCTGTGGGGGCACTCAGCAGGAGGGAGGGGAAGGGCCAAGAGCCAAAAAGAGGAGGATCGGGGCTGCTCTGTGCAAAACCACTGCACAGAGCAGGTAAGTATAACATGTTTGTTATTTTTAAATGAGAAAAACTGAGACTTTATTATCACAATAATTCTCAGGAAAGAACAGCACTGGTAAAAAAAAGTTGAGATGTTTATAAAAACCATAGTTAATCTGTTGCAAAAATGTACTTAGATGATGTTATATATTTCTTCACTTTTTTATTCTTATAAAAATATTTTAGTGCATAATATTTAAACATTTCTAAGGACCAAAACAAAGCATCATCTTACAGAACATACCATGCTTATAACATCATTGTATAGAATGCCAGTTCAAGGCATTTTCCCTTCATCCTTTACTACTGTATTAGAAACATTTCTTAAACACGGCCATGGATTTATCACAATGGAAAGTAAGGGAGGTGGGGGATGACAGTACCCATAATGCCTTGGGCAACCGATCAGAGCAATGTTTAAAGTAGTAGTGTTGAGTGTAGAGGGATGAAAACACCTGTCAGGTTTTTATTATGGAGATTCACTTTCTTTATTTATCTTGGTGATCACCTGGTTGTTACTGAAAATTAAAGTAAAATGAAAGTAAAAAAAATTCCAAAATTTTGAGTGGTCACCCGAACAGGAAATCTTCTAATCTTTCAATCCAATATTCCAGTTCTTGGACCCTGGTGACTACCATCACTTTCCTCACTTTGGAGAGATTTTTCTGAGGTGAGGCTAGGGGGCAGAAAAGTAAAGAGAAATCTCCCAAGTAGGACACAGATAGCAAGAAACCTGATGGGGGTTATAACCTTCCCTTACTCAATCCAAAATAAATTTAAAAAAAGTACTCCTTATTGTATGCTGGTTGTAATGCTTAGTATCTGTTCTTATTCTCTACACATGTGGATGTTACAACAATTCTCTTGTTCTGTATGTTTGGGGCAACTCTCAGTATGTGTTCCTATTCGGTATGATTCTGTATGTATGGGCAGTGCACAATGCCACTGTTCTTACTGTGCACATTCTCCATGGAAACTCTCTATTTTCTTTCCTATTGTGTATGTAGGGACACCATCTTAACAATTCTCTTGTCTGTATGCTAGGTGTAATTCTTAGTATCTGTTCTTATTCTCTATGATTCTTTACATATGGACACTGTACAATACCCCTTTTATTACTATGTACACTGGGTGAAATGCTTTTATTTTGTATCTATGAATTGTGTACAATAGTACTTCTCTTATTCTGTATGCTGAGTTTAATACCTTTGTCTGCACAAACCTGCTTTTTTGATACTTTTGATGACATCTTGTGTGTATTCCTGTCTTTCTGCATACAAAGCAGATGCTGACAAGTGGTGACCTTTAAATAGATTCTAGTGGCATGAAGTGATCCTACTAAGCAACTTTATGAATTCTAATGGTGGCCCTGTTATACTGTCTTTGAACAGAAAGTTGAGGATAAAGTTTAAAGTCTAACTAAAGGCATTTTTTCCCCCCTTTTGGATAGAAGGAGGGTTATAACTCATGTCATATGTTTGCCACCTGTGTCACATTGAGGATATTTCCCTTCACTTCCTGTCCCAAAACAGGAAATTAGAAGAAATCCTTTCAAAGTGAGGGAATCCTGGTTTGACACCAAGTCACCAAAACCAGAGTCCCCATTAAAAGATTTCCTCTCTATTACTGTTCTGGGGACAACTCAAAATGTGGGATTTTCTTTTACTTTCACTTTAAATGAAAACGTTAAACAAATGGAGAGGGTGAATCTTCTTAACAGGGGCACAGACAGCATTAAAAACTGACAGGGATCTAATCCCTCTCCACTCTATCCAAAACTAAAAAAAGGTTTGCCTTTAGTTACACTTTAATTTTATAATGTCCAATTTTACCCTGTACCAAATTATACAGCATCTTTCGAGCAACCAGTCCAATGGGGGTATTATCTGTCCAGTTGGGGCAACATCTGCTTGGTTTGTAAGATGGGGCTGGTCCATACTCACGTGAAGCACATGTGCAGTCAGGCACCAGCCCCTAGGGGCAGGTTGCAGGGCATTCAGATAGTTCCTCCCATAACCAATACTGTCCAGTGTACAGATGGTGACCAGAGGCCTAAATTCTCCATCCTCCTAACCTTTGTGCGGGTAACCTCCTCTTCCTCAGGAGTACTCGAATACTCGGCCCAAGCATACACTGCTCTTTTAGCTAGGTTTGCACCAGTAAGCATATTTCTTACTCCACTCCCCCGGTATTGGCTGTAAAAATACTTCACGCTAATAAATATAACACAGATGCTTCCAGATGCAGTCAAATGTCTTTACTTGTGAAATGCAAGCATAACAGTCCAGGTAATGGCATTAACATAGTCCAAATAGGGGCTTGAAGACAGAGATGCATAGCACCAGGTTCCTTGTGGTTTCTTCTAGCTGACTTAGTCCCCTGATGTGTTCTCCCTCAAAGGAGCCACTGAGTGAATAAGCCCTCTGAGACTAATCTGATGGATGAACTATTTATGTTACCACTTTGACCACTCTGACACACCACCTGTTTAATAAGACAGGCAACACCAAATACATTGAATGAATGAATGAATGAATGATTTATAAAGCGCTGCAAATGCGAACTGAATCGCCTCAAGGACATTAGGAACTGTAGATCTATTAATATCAAACAAAATAAGAGTAAAGTAACACATCCAATGAACAAAAGGAAAAACCCCTAATGTTATACAAAGACCTTCTATGCTACAGATGTTTGTGGACAATAAGTCAAAGAATGACCAAGCTTGTGCTTCACCATGTACTAAGATCTGCTTAAACTGTAGCGGGATCACAAGGGATGCAATAATGGCAGCTAAGCAATATAGTACCAATCCCTCTGGAGTAGGGATGAGCCGAACACCCCCCTGTTCGGTTCGCACCAGAACATGCGAACAGGAAAAAAGTTCGTTCGAACATGCGAACACCGTTAAAGTCTATGGGACACGAACATGAATAATCAAAAGTGCTAATTTTCAAGGCTTATATGCAAGTTATTGTCATAAAAAGTGTTTGGGGACCTGGGTCCTGCCCCAGGGGACATGGATCAATGCAAAAAAAAGTTTTAAAAACGGCCGTTTTTTCAGGAGCAGTGATTTTAATAATGCTTAAAGTCAAACAATAAAAGTGTAATATCCCTTTAAATTTCGTACCTGGGGGGTGTCTATAGTGTGCCTGTAAAGGGGCGCATGTTTCCTGTGTTTAGAACAGTCTGACAGCAAAATGACATTTTGAAGGAAAAAACTCATTTAAAACTACCCGCGGCTATTGCATTGCCGACAATACACATAGAAGTTCATTGATAAAAACGGCATGGGAATTCCCCAAAGGGGAACCCCGAACCAAAATTAAAAAAAAAAAATGACGTGGGGGTCCCCCTAAATTCCATTCCCTGTGACGTCACGGGGAATGCCACAGGGAAGTCCCGTCAAGTCACCGTGCGTCAGAGGGGGGCGGGGTCACCGGGTGGCCCCGCCCCCCCGTTATTTAAGAACTGTCAGACGAGGAGCGCCGTCACACAGTGGGAGCCTCCCTCCATGCCAGCATGGATTGCGGAGCGGCCCGGAGAAGAAAATGAAGAAGAAGAGAAGAAGAGAAGAAAAGAAGAAAAGAAGAAAAGAAGAAGAGAAGAAGAGAAGAGCGGGAGCCTCCCCCCCATGCCATGGGTGCGGAGCGGCCCGAGGAGAAGAAGACAGAAGACGCCGCGGAGGAGATGCTGGACGAGAACGCCGGAGGAAGAACCAGAAGAACCAGAAGAGCCAGAAGAACCAGAAGATGAAGGAAGATAGAAGAAAGAAGAAGCATTTAAATAAAGGAATTGTCAAAAACTGTCTCTTGTCATTTTTAACATTTTTGACACTTTTTTCGTGAAATGGTAGGGGTACTTATGTACCCCCTTACCATTTCACACAGGGGGGGGGCCGGGATCTGGGGGTCACCTTGTTAAAGGGGGCTTCCAGATTCCGATAAGCCCCCCGCCCGCAGACCCCCACAACCACCGGCCAGGGTTGTGGGGATGAGGCCCTTGTCCTCATCAACATGGGGACAAGGTGTTTTGGGGGGCTACCCCAAAGCACCCTCCCAATGTTGAGGGCATGTGGCCTGGTACGGTTCAGGAGGGAGGGGGGGCCGCACTCTTGTCCCCCCCTCTTTTCCTGCGGCCTGCCAGGTTGCGTGCTCGGATAAGGGTCTGGTATGGATTTTTGGGGGGACCCCACGCCGTTTTTTTTTTTTTTTTTGGCGCGGGGTTCCCCTTAAAATCCATACCAGACCTGAAGGGTCTGGTATGGAATTTAGGGGGAACCCCACGTCATTTTTTTTTTTTAATTTTGGCCGGGGTTCCCCTTAATATCCATACCAGACCTGAAGGGCCTGGTATGGAATTTAGGGGGACCCCCACGTCATTTTTTTTTTTTAATTTTGGTTCGGGGTTCCCCTTTGGGGAATTCCCATGCCGTTTTTATCAATGAACTTCTATGTGTATTGTCGGCAATGCAATAGCCGCGGGTAGTTTTAAATTAGTTTTTTCCTTCAAAATGTCATTTTGCTGTCAGACTGTTCTAAACACAGGAAACATGCGCCCCTTTACAGGCACACTATAGACACCCCCCAGGTACGAAATTTAAAGGGATATTACACTTTTATTGATTGACTTTAAGTATTATTAAAATCACTGCTCCTGAAAAAACGGCCGTTTTTAAAACTTTTTTTTGCATTGATCCATGTCCCCTGGGGCAGGACCCAGGTCCCCAAACACTTTTTATGACAATAACTTGCATATTAGCCTTTAAAATTAGCACTTTTGATTTCTCCCATAGACTTTTAAAGGGTGTTCAGCGGCATTCGAATTTGCCGCGAACACCCCAAATTGTTCGCTGTTCGGTGAACTTGCGAACAGCCAATGTTCGAGTCGAACATGAGTTCGACTCGAACTCGAAGCTCATCCCTACTCTGGAGACTATGCCACCACCAGACCCTTGGAAACGACCTAGCTATGTTCAAGCTTGCCTACCGGACTTTATTGTACACGCATTAATGAACCTCCAATAATTAAGTAAGGCATGGATGGCAGAGTCTGTGGATGAGGAGCGCAGGATTTGGTTTTGTCAGCTTGATGGTGGTGCACAATTGGTGGAGCTCAACGGTCTTCGCTGGACCTAAAGTCAGGAGGACATAAAATACCCTTTAGAATTCATAATGTCTGGACTTTACTGAGTTTGGGCCTTTCCTGGTTATGTAAGGAATGCCCTCACTATTCCCTCCCCCCTACTTCTTTTTTTATCATTGATATTGTTGAGTTTGGTTGTACTTTGTTGCTATTTCGTTTTCCAGGGCCTCTTTGGCGGTCCTTGAGGCCTCACCTTAACCTGTTTAGATGTAAAGATTACACTATGATACCAAAAGTATTGGGACGCCTGCCTTTACACACACATGAACTTTAATGGCACCCCAGTCTTAGTCTGTAGGGTTCAAAATTGAGTTGACCCACCCTTTGCAGCTATAACAGCTTCAACTCTGGGAAGGTCAGGCACTGATGTTAGATGTGAAGACCTGGCTCGCAGTCTTTGTGCACTGCTCCAAATCATTTGGTGGAGGGGAGATTATGGTGTGGGGTTGTTTTTCTGGGCTTGGGCTTGGCCCCTTAGTTCCAGCGAAGGGAAATCTTAAGGCGTCAGCATACCCAGACATCTTGGACAATTTCATGATAGAACATCTTTGGGGAAGATATAGAGCTGAGACTGCGAGCCAGACCTTCAACGTGTTGTAACCTGTATTTGAAACTGTTAAATAAAAACTTATTGGACCATAAAGTCAGGAGGATGACTGTAGCAAAGGGAACTAGGGTTTAACTCATGGAAGAACCTAAATCCAGTAGCAGGGCTACAATAAGTTCAGGAACAGAGGAGAGTTAACAAAAGCGATACTGAGTCAGAAATGCAGTTCTGGATAAATAAGTCAGTAGCTCTGATGATGGACTGAATAGGTGAATTAAAGTTATGTAAAGTCTCATTTCTTTTTCTATTAAAATAACAAACATGTTATATTTACCTGGTCTGTGCAGTGGTTTTGTACAGAGCAGCCCGGATCCTCCTCTTCTCAGGTCCCTGGCTGGAGCTCCTGGCCCTTCCCTCCTGTTGAGTGCCCCCACAGTAGGGAGGAGCTTGATGTTTGGGTCGACCAGAAGTTCGACTTGAACATCGGTTGTTTGCCCATTAGCAGAACAGCGAAAATTATGGGGCGTTTGCGGGAAATTCAAGCGCCACGTAATGCCCCATAATGCACTATGAGATCACAGTGCATTGCTGTATGATGATTAGCCAAAGCATGCACTTGACCTGCATGCTTGGGCCAATCACAGCGTGCTCTGCTCAGAGAGCCATAATTGGCCAAAGGCCATGGACAGGTCACTTGAGGCAGAACAGTGGGAGGAAGAGGAGAACTTCCTTTCCTCTCAAGGCCCCCTTTATCCAGATAGCATTCCTGCGGGCCTGCCAAACACACACTAAGAAGAGAAGGAGGATTGTGTCAGCATGGATGTAGAAGATAACACTCAGCAGCAGTCTTCAAGGGATGATTTTCAGTCCCCAGAAACCCAAGGAGTTCTATGTGGCTGGGAGGAGGTAGTTACAGATAATGTAATTCTTAGTGACCCAGAGGACTCAGAATTGAATGCCTTTGCAAATTTACGCTGCATGGCCTCCCTGATTCTGCAAAGCCTGCGAAAGGACCCTAGGATTCATGGTATCAAAGAGAGGGATCATTACTAGCTGGCAACCCTTCTTGATCCACGTTACAAGGGTAAGGTTGCAGAACTCATCCTGCCTTCGCAGAGGAAGCAGGGGATGAAACATCTTCAGGAGGCCTTGAAGAAAGGTTTGTGCAATGCATTTCCAGATCCTGGGAGGTTACCAGTTCCTGGTGCTGGACAATGTGTTGCTGAGGCTTCGTTCAGTCAGAGGAAGAGCAGTGGAGAAGGTGGCCGGTTGACCGATGCCTTTAAACAATTTTTCAGTCCTTAACACCAAGGTCTGATCGGTTCAAGCAACCACCGTCAGCCTCTGCATTATATGGTGCAGGAATATCTAGGGGCAAGAGCAGACTTGGAGACCTTTCCAACAGAGCATCCATTGGGTTACTGGGTCTTGAGGATGGAACACTGGCCAGAACTTGCTCAATATGCAATTGAGC
The DNA here is from genome assembly GCF_042186555.1 of Aquarana catesbeiana. NCBI lineage: Eukaryota > Metazoa > Chordata > Amphibia > Anura > Ranidae > Aquarana > Aquarana catesbeiana. Next base: position 119,219,305 of record NC_133327.1, read on the forward strand.
TACTGGCCTGTCCTGTATCCAGCGTGCTTTCTGAATGCACATTCAGTGCAGCTGGAGGGTTTGTAACAGATCAAAGAGTGTGCCTGTCCACAGACTCCGTTGATAGGCTCACATTCATAAAAATGAATCAGTCTTGGATCAGCAGCTATCAAGCACTTGATGCTGATGTAACTGATTGAATTTGCTATGGATCTGTTATCCCTTAAAGACTGCCTACGCTGACTATCCTATTCCTCCTTAATCTTGATGATGCTAGCTTCCAACAATATTTTTGGTTTAGGGCACCACCACCACCACCCAAGACCCAGTTTTGCTGCCCCTGTTTAATGGGGGCATGTAAATACAATTTTTGATATAATATTTCACAGCAGGGCCCATTCCTAAGCCCAACAAGAGTATCTGTGAGGGATTACAGTGTTGTGGCACCACGACCCAAGGCCCAATTTTTCTGCCCCTGTTTAACAGGGGCATGTAGTTACAATTTTTTATATAATATTTCATAGCAGGGTCCGTTCCTGCACCCAACACAAGTATCTGTGAGGGGTTACAGTGTTGTGGCACCACCATCACCACCACCCAAGGCCCAATTTTTTTGCCCCTGTTTAACAGGGGCATGTAATTACAATTTTTGATCTAATATTTCACAGCAGGGCCCGTTCCTGCACCTAACAAGAGTATCTGTGAGGGGCTACAGTGTTGTGGCACCACCACCACCACCACCAAGGCCCAATTTTTCTGCCCCTGTTTAACAGGGGCATGTAATTACAATTTTTGATCTAATATTTCACAGCAGGGCCCGTTCCTGCGCCCAACAAGAGTATCTGTGAGGGGCTACAGTGTTGTGGCACCACCACCACCAAGGCCCAATTTTTCTGCCCATGTTTAACAGGGGCATGTAATTACAATTTTTGATCTAAAATTTCACAGCAGGGCCCATTCCTGCGCACAACAAAAGTATCTGTGAGGGGTTACAGTGTTGTGGCACCACCACCCAAGGCCCAATTTTTCTGCCCCTGCTTAACAGGGGCATGTAATTACAATTTTTAATCTAATATTTCACAGCAGAGCCCGTTCCTGCGCCCAACAAAAATATCTGTGAGAGGTTACAGTGTTGTGGCACCACCACCCAAGGCCCAATTTTTCTGCCCCTGTTTAACAGGGGCATGTAATTACAATTTTTGATCTAATATTTCACAGCAAGGGCCCGTACAAGAGTAACTGTGAGGGCTTACAGTGTTCTGGTACCACCAACACCTAAGGCCCAATTTCCTGCAGAGTATATAGGGCAGGCCGTATAGTATATATACTACTGTTCAGAGTATATAGTGCCTGGGGGACCGCCACGCCATTTTAAAAAAAAAATGGGTGTGGGGTTCCCCTTAATATCCATACCAGACCTGATTTTGGGGGGGTGGGACATCCATGCCATTTTTTTTGTATTTTTATGTATATTGCTGGGATCCGACAATACATTACAGCCGCGAGCAGTTTTAAATGACATTTTTTCCAGTGCTGTGGCACTGTTATAAACCTGGGAAATATGCACTACTTTACAGGCATACTAAGAACACCCCCCAGGCACGATATTTAAAGGAATATTTCATTTGTATTGTTTCATTTTAAGCATTATTAAAATCACTGCTCCTGAAAAAACGGCCGTTTTTAAAACTTTTTTTTGGCATTGATACGTGTCCCCTCAGGCAAGAACCAGGTCCCCAAACACTTTTTATGGCAATAACTTGCATATAAGCATTTAAAATTAGCACTTTTGATTTTTTCACGCTCACGTCCCATAGACTTTAACCACTTCATTCAGCCCCGGAAGGATTTACCCCCTTCCTGACCAGAGAACTTTTTGTGATACGGCACTGCGTCGCTTTAACTGACAATTGCATGGTCATGTGACGTTGCACCCAAACAAAATTGACGTCCTTTTTTCCCACAAATAGAGCTTTCTTTTGGTGGTATTTGGTCACCTCTGTGTTTTTTATTTTTTGCGCTATGAACAAAAAAGAGCGACAATTTTGAAACAAAAGCAATATTTTTTACTTTTTGCTATAAAAAATATCCCCCAAAAATATATTAAAAAAAACCTAATTTTTTTTCTCAGTTTAGGCCGATATGTATTCTACTACATTATTTTGGTAAAAAAAAATCGCAATAAGAGTATATATATATAGATTAGTTTGCGCAAAAGTTATAGTGTCTACAATATAGATGATAGATTTATAGCATTTTTATTATTATTTTTTTATACATTAGTAATGGCGGCGATCTGCGATTTTTATCATGACTGCGACATTATGGCGGACACATTGGACACTTTTGACACCATTTTGGGACCTTTGTCATTTATACAGCGATCAGTGCTATAAAAATGCACTAATTACTGTGTAAATGACAATGGCAGGGAAGGGGTTAAACACTATGGGGCGATCAAGGGGTTAAGTGTGTCCTAGGGAGGTGTTCTAACTGTGGGGGGGTGGGCTTCCACTGACATGACAGTGATCACTGCTCACAATGACAGGGAGCAGTAGATCTCTGTCATGTTGCTAGGCAGAACAGGAAAATGTCTTGTTTACAAAGGCATCTCCCCATTCTTCCACTCCGTGACACGATCGCAGGCCCCCGGCGGACATCGAGTCCACGAGACCCGTGGGCTCGGTCACGGAGCAGGCGGCGCACCCACAATGCTGCAATTTAAAGGGGACGTACCTGTACGCCCATTTGACCAGCCGCGCCATTGTGCCGACGTACATCATCGTGCGCTGGTCGGCTAGTGGTTAACAGTGTTCGCGTGAATTTTTTCCCTGTTTGCATGTTCTGCTGCAAACTGAACCGGAGGCGTGTTCAGCTCATCCCTACCCCACAGTAAGCAGCTTGCTATGGGGCACTCGAGCCAAGCTGCAGCTCAGTGTATCCATTCACAGAATGCATTAAGATAAAAAACCTTTTGCCTTTACAATCACTTTAAGTATCAGTATCTGCTGTATAGTTTAAGGAATGTTACCAACCCTCTCATTGAACTCCTGCAGTTCAGCTGATGGTACTGGTGGGGGAAGGGCCCCTCGTGGACTGATGCAATGACTCAGGTGAACCCCCTTGGCACCTCTGGAACAGCTGGAAGTAGACCAATGATCCCACTCTGTTTCTCTGGAATAGCTGATCATAGACTAGTGATCCTACCCTGTATCCCTGGGACAGGTGAGGATAGACTGGCAAACAGGCGTCAGTGATCTCAGCACTCTGTCCCGAATACCTGTTATTTTTCCCGTTCTAGCGCCAAGTCCCCGAACCTTCCTAGGAAGTTTGTATAAGTTCTCTCTGCCCCTCCTCTCCAGTTGCTGGGACTCCTGGGAGCTGTAGTTTTTTTCCTCCAAAATAAGGGTTATGGAACTATACGTCCCATTCTCCCCTCTGGCACCCAATCTGGGCCAATCAGAAAGGGGCAATGAAAGTCAATAGGAACATAATAGGAAATCAAGCTTAGACTTGCTGTCCCACAACAGTTGGGTGTAGTTCAGTTAAACAATACTTACAGAGTATTTGTGCCAGTACCTGGCTACATCCTCATGGTTGAACTACGTCTACCCGGTTGGGGGAGGACAGGGGGAAACACCAAGCACTGTCTCTCTGCAGTATTCAGTCTCAAGCTCTCTCTCCTGTTTCCCCTTCTTGCAGTCCCTTACTGTAAGATGGTGGACACAGCAAAGAAGACCCTCCAGGCAGAAGCCCCTTTCCCGAAGGGGAGAGGACAAACACCCCTGACAGCAGCTACTCTCTGTCTGTTTCCTGGTCAAAAAAGCCCCAAACCTGCACTCCACCCACCTTATATAAGGCCACTCATGTTACACTCCATCAGATGGATGGGGCAAAACCTTAAGGGGACCTCTACCTGCCAACAGGCTGGTGTAGAAAAATCACAAAATTATAACATACATAAAAAAATGGCTGATGATAGGCAAGATCCTCTCTTCTTCAGATTTACTCCCAGAAGTGAGTGGTGCTCAAAGATGCAGAGAGCGAAGCTGACATGATTACATCAGCAATGTTGTATGTGTTATTCAATTGTAAATGCAGGACACCATGGTGATAGCCCTTCATGGGCCAGGTCCATGACAACCTGCACTCACAGCATGATCTCAGTCACCTGGGTTAAATGACGCTGGATGTCATTCAACATTGAAAACTGAGGATATCTTGTGACAAAAAAAGATATATTGTTGGGGGGTGGGGGCAGCATTGGAGGGTAGGTGAGTATTGCAGCCACAATTGCTTTTTATTCTAAACACTGGTGGAGTTTATCCATTTTACATTTTCAGAAACCAAACTTTTTAATTACTGCCACTTATAGCTCTAACATGTCTTTATACACTTTGTTATAATGGATTGACAGTTGCAGTGCTGTGTTAATCTGTTTGTGCTATATCTGGAACAGGATTCTCTAAACAAGGGGCCAGTTTACTGTCTTTCAGACTTTAGGGGAACCGGACTGTGGCCTTTGGGAGTAGAAAGGGTCCCAACATCAGTGGGAAAAATATAATGTCCAATCTTTGGTGTTGGTGGGAGGAAATGTGCCCTATCGTTGATGCCATTGGGAGGAAATGTGCCCCATCATTGGTGTCATTGGGGCCAATTGTAGATGTCATTGGGAGGAATTGTGCCCCATCATTGGTGTTGTTGGGCTCAATTGTTGGTGTCATTGGGAGAAATTGTGTCCCATTGCCATTGTCCCATGGCCGTAGCGCAAAAAATTACCTGGTCATTAAGGGGGCAAATTCTTGCGGGGCTCAAGTGGTTAAGAAGAGCACAAGGTGATAGAATGTAGAAGAGCAGGGATTAGAAGCCATGGTGGGGTCTGAGGAACACTGAGAGGTAAAATCTGGCCCTGTCATGAGGCTAGTAATAGATAGAAATAAAGTCTTACAGGGAAGAACTAGTCAAAGAAAGTTACATATTATATGTGTGCATCTTGTACATGGAGCACCCTATGCAAATGAGCAGACAATGCTATATAGCAAAACAATCCCTGTGTTATGAAATAAAATGTTATGGACAAAACAGACACCCTGACAAACTACCTTGTATGCAAAATAACCGTGTTTGAAAGGGTTATGTACTAAGGTATGTAAAAGCATTCCTCTAGGCAAAACTGTTCCTTATGCAAAAAAAAATTCATAATGGACAAAATGCATATAGTTTTCTTTGTGATTTGGCTTCCTATTTCGGAAATCAATGGTAAGAATGGCACATTTAGTGTGACACAGAAGCATTTCTTAATGAGTAGTTGTATAAAAATACATACCAACATTAGGCAAATAAATTCCATTATATCACACTATTATTAGCCTTCCCAACGGATTGGTTTAGGGGTTACCACAGTATTCCCTTTTCCACCTCACTCCCAGACTTCGGTATGGTATGGTTCTAACGTGTCGTGTTTTTGTTTTTATTTTTTTTTGTAATGTGCCCCTCGATTTGGGGGCCACTGGTCTAACAAATCCTGATGACACTTTTTTTATTGTGATTGCTACATTACAATGCATTATTGTTATGTTTGTACCGATCCACATTTCAATTTCAGTTCATTGTACTAATCACTCCATTACACACATCTGATATGGATCTCAGTAATGGCACACAAACTGATCATCCCATCAAACTGTAACTGTGTCTCCCTCCATGGCTGGTGATGCCTCTGGTTGTCCCCCTGTTTGTTATTGAAAGCAGAACTCCTGGCTAGATACACAGTTTAAATGCACAAAATGCATTTTTGTGAAATGTCTAATCTACAAATAGATTTGTAATTTTTTTAGGTAATCCGGTGACAGTGGTCCACACTAGATGGTACAGCCAGACCTCCATGCAGACAGCACTGCAGCTAAGTAATATAGTTTAGTCTAAGACCCACCTCAGCCCATGATTGGATAATCAGGGCGCAGCAAATAGACAAGGTCATAACTCTTTTTTCATATAAGGGATCTTATGCCCTGTAAACACGGTCGGATTTTCGGGCGGAAAATATTCGATGGGAGCTCTTTGTCGGAAATTTCCGACCGTGTGTAGGCTCTATTGGACATTTTCCATCGGAATTTCCGTTGCACAAAATTTGAGATCTGGATCTCAAATTTTCTGACAACAAAATCCGTTCTCGTAAATTCCGATCGTGTGTACACAATTCCGACGCACAAAGTGCTACGCATGCTCAGAATAAATTATGAGCCGGAAGCGCTTGGTCTGGTAAAACTAGTGTTCGTAATAGAGATAGCACATTCGTCACACTGCAATTTTTTCCTTGTCAAAAGAAGTTTATTGAGTATACAATGTTATAAAGATACATAAAGTAAGTTTACAAGGATCTATAAAGTAAGCTCATAGTTTTACAGTAGGGTTTATATAGGTAAATATCATGAAATTTCAAATATTAAACATTGGGTTCAAGTAAACCTAAATTAAAGATATATATAATTTCCTTAGTTACTTTTGTAGGTATTTAAATGATTTATACCTACTATACATATTGTTTACAAGTAGAGTGTATATAGGTCAAATAAATTCTGATAATGAGCTTTAATCGTAAGGTGGAGAAAAGGAAAGAGAAAGAAGAAAAAGGGTTGAAAGGTACAGGTATGGTCCACAAGGTTGTCCCGCTCGTCAGTTTATTATTCTTTTTAGTTCTCTTTGAAGCCTTAGAATGGGTGTCTCTGTAAGTCATTTAATCTGTTACCATGGCAACAGGACAGAGTCATTGAAGTTTGACAGGAACTGTTGTTTTATCCAAGGATGCCAAAGTTTTTCAAATTTTGGAATTTGATTTTGATCGATGGCTACCATCTTAGCATGGGACATTGTATTATTCATTCTGTGAATTTTTTCTGCTAGTACCAATGTAGGAGATTTCCATGCCTTGGCCACTGTTTGTTTTGCAGCCGTTATTAGTTGGATCATAAGTTTGAATTGAGAGAGTGTTAACCATTCCGGTTTTAGATTAAGTAAAGTTAAATATGGATCTGGTTGTATTATTTTTTTAAATATTTTAGATGCAATCACGAAGACTTCCTTCCAGAAGGTTTGGATTACTGGGCACGTCCACCATATGTGTAAATATGTGCCTATTTCTGGGCATCCTCGAAAACAAAGAGCTGAGGTATTAGGTGAATATTTTGCCACTCTAGCGGGTACAAGGTACCAGCGAGTTAGGACTTTATAATTTGTCTCCAGTGCTAAGATGTTGGGTGAAGATGACTTAGATGTGAGCCATATGTTAGACCAGTCCGTGTCTTCTAAAGTTCGTCCCAGGTCCTCCTCCCACCTCTGAACGTAAGAGGGTCTATTAAGATTTGCTACTCCATATAATTGATTATAAAGTGATGAAATTGTACCTTTAGCAAATGGATCTTTTGTACAGATTGATTCAAAAATGGATAATTGGGATAATGGTGTATCCCCTTTTAGGAATGGTGTATAGAAATTTTTGATTTGGAGATATCTAAATATCTCAGAGTTTGGTAGATCATATTTTTCTCTAAGCGATGGGAATGAAAGGAATGATTTAGATGCTATGAAGTCATTTAGTGTCTGAATGCCTGATGTTGTCCAAGCTTTAAAAGAATTTGGGTAGATCCATGCCGGATAAAAGGCTGGATTTCTGATAAAAGAAAGGAGAGGATTGTGTGGAGATTGTAACTGATATTTGGTTTTTAGTTTATCCCAGAGAGATAAGAAGTGTTTAGTTATGGGATTATGAATTTTAAAGCGGTCTTTAGGATCAAGCCATAATAAATTTGATATTAATAGAGGGTCATTTTCTGAAGCCTCTATAAATACCCATAATGGGATTTCCTGTTTTGCATGGTATTTGGACAGACTGGCCAAATGTGCTGCTCTGTAGTAGTTAGTAAAATTAGGGTATCCCAGGCCTCCTTTATTTTTGGGAAGATGTAGTGTGTGTATAGGTATAAGTGGTTTAGAAGAGCCCCATATAAACGAAGTTGCTCTTTTTTGTACTATTCTCAAAAAATAGGAAGGAATTGGAATAGGGAGGACTCTGAATAGATAAAGCAATTTGGGTAGAATAGTCATTTTGATTGCATTAATCTTCCCTATCCAGGATAAAGGAAGTTGCGACCATTGTTTTATTAGATTTGTGATCTGTCTTAATACAGGAGGATAATTGGTTGAAAATAAGTCAGAATGAGATGCTGTTAAATGAATTCCAAGATATGGGATTGATTTTTCTGCCCATGTGAATGGGAGTGCAGCCCTAGCCGGGATCAATTCCATGTTTGTGAGTGAAATATTAAGCACTAGGCATTTCTTAGGATTAATCATAAGGCCGGATAGGGCTGCAAATCCATCAAGAGCTGGTATTAAGTTAGGACCAGAGACCTGTGGTGATGATAGAAAAAGTAATATATCGTCTGCAAATATACATAATTTGTGTGTAATACCTCCTACTTCAATGCCAGTTATAGTTTGGTTTGTTCTGATGTATTGGGCCATGGGTTCGAGTATAAGAGCAAATAATAAGGGAGATAATGAGCAACCCTGTCGGGTACCTCTTTCGATATTAAAGGCTTCAGATTTGTATCCAGCATATTTTATATAGGCTTTGGGTTTATTATATAATGCTTTGATCCATGTTAAAAAGTGGGGTCCAAAACCCCATTTTTGTAATGAATATTGCATATATTGCCAGGATACTGTGTCAAATGCCCTCTTAATATCGAGAGATAGAAAACATAAAGGGATTTTCCATTTTTTAGCAATATGTGCCAATAACACTGCCTTGCGTATATTATCGCCTGCCTGTCTATTTGGCATGAAGCCTACTTGATCTCTATGTATTAATTTTCCTATAATGCTATTGAGGCGTTTTGCTATTATTTTTGCTAATAATTTAATATCGAGGTTTAACAGAGAGATAGGCCGATAATTCACACAGGAAGTATCATCAGAAAGGGGTTTTGGGATCATACAAACAATTGCCATTAGTGTTTCTTGCCGAAAAGAATGTCCATCTAGAAGTTTGTTAAAAGTTTCAGTGAGAATGGGAGAGAGTATTTCTGAGAATGTTTTATAGTATAAAGCCGAGTAGCCGTCTGGGCCTGGTCTTTTGTTAAGTTTTAGGTCTTTTATGGCGTTAGCAACTTCATCTATAGTTATAGGCTCATCCAAACTGCTTTTTTGATTCTGAGATAACTCAGGTAAGGTTATTTTTGAGAAGAAGGATTCAGCCTCTGTAGGATTAAATTCATTGTTTGTCTTGTATAAAGTTGCGAGATGTGAGTGAAATTTATGGACTATTTTAACTGGATTACAAGTGTAAACATTTTTTGATAATTTCAAACGTATTGGTTTGAAAGATTTGTTAGTTGAATTTAATGCCCGAGCCAAATATGTACCTGGTTTGTTTGTATTCATGTAGAAATTGTGTTTGGAGAGTTTGAGGGATTTATCAACTGACTCAGTGAGAAATAGATTGTATTCCAATCTAGATTTTTCCAGAAGAGATTTTGTACTCTGAGATGGATTATCTTGGAATGATATGTAGGCTGCATTAAAATTGAGTTCTAGTTTTTTTGCTAGATTTTTGCGTTCCCGTTTAAATAGTGCCATTTGTCTTTGTATTGTACCACGCAAGACAGGCTTATGAGCTTCCCACAGTGTTATTGGGGAGATGTCTGTTGTATTATTAATTGATATGTATTCCTTTAAAGCTTGTTCAATGGCCATCTGATGTAGTGGGTGTTTGAGCATTACGTCCGGTAAGTACCACGTTGGGTCATGCGCTTTTGGTATGGCTGAGGCTATAGTAGTGTATACTGCATTATGGTCAGACCACGGAATCGGAATTATATCTGATGCAATAATTTCTGGTATCATTCCTATTGTTAGAAAAATATGATCTATTCTGGTGAAGGTTTGATGAGGGTGCGAGAAATAAGTGAATTTCTTTTTCATTGGGTTACTTTCTCTCCATGAATCTACCAGATTGTATTTGGAAAGAAGTTGAGAAAAAGGTAATCTAGAGGTTATTTTGGATGGTGTAAAAGGTGATTTATCTAGAAATGGGAGGAGGACCTGGTTCGAATCCCCACACATTATCACTGTTCCTATTTTGTGTGTATTAATCACTTGTAATATATGTGAGAGGAATGGTGTAGGTTGTTTGTTAGGAGCGTAGTAGGAAATCACCGTGATTGCTGTATCCATTATATAACCCATGAGTATCAGGTATCTACCTTCTGGGTCTTTAATTTCTGATGATAAGGTGAATGGTGTGGATCAGTGAAATGCAATTAGAGTTCCCCTTTGCTTGGTACAGGCAGAAGCCGTGTAAATTTGTTGATAACAAGGAGAAATATATTTTGGAGTAGAATCTTTGGTGAAGTGTGTTTCTTGGAGGCATACTATGTGAGCCTTCTTGTTATGGAAAGTACGGAAGGCTTTGGTCCTTTTTTGAGGGACATTTATTCCCTGAACATTCAGGGAAAGTATATTCAGTGGTGCCATGGCAATAGATCAAATAGTTTTGACTTACTTTTTGTTATGCAGAGCTGACTGCGCAGATCAACCTGTGTGGACTGAAGAGATGAATAGATAGAAAAGAAACCAGTGAATTCTGGAGTAAAGAGTAAACAAAAAAACATATGAGATTAGATGATACATTGTATAAATTATTTTTTGCAAGTAATCACAATTTACCCGTGAAAGAGAATAAATATCTCTCTCAGGGGAATAAGTGCCTTCGTCACACTCCCACATAATATGGTTGGGAGAATGAGGAGGGCTAATGGGGGTACACGGATCTTCCGCTTACAGGAGAGAAGTGCTATGTCAAAAGACATCAAAATGATGTTTCATTAATTGGAGTGCAGAATATAGTTTTTGTTGAAACTATTTATTCCAGGGTGGTTGTATATGGTTAGTCTTGCCCTAGGTTAAATAATTCAGTTAGAAAGGTACTGTTAATAACTTTGGTATTGATGAAGATAGTTTGAATTATTTTGGGATTTTAACCCTTTTAGAGTAAACAATTACATATTTTATTCATATGTAACTGTTTAGATATGTTAACTCATAAAATTGAGGTTGTATTGCTTCAGATTAGAATAAACAAAAACATAATTCTAGGAACTAGTTAGGTAATAATATATTTGTTTTAAGAAAAGAAAGAAAAAGCTTCCATTACTTCTGGATTATTGAACATATTTGTCCTAAAAAGTAATAAATCTATTGTTATTACCTGATAATATATAACTGAACAAGAATTTCCTTATTTCACTTATATATTCTAAGGCTATATGAATCAGAAGTAATAAGAAATATAACTGGAATGTAAGATGATCCCACACAGTGTGTGACTATCAGAATGCAGTTACATTCAGTTATAAATATAGGTTTTTTATAGAGAACCATCTCTTAGTATAATAAATGAAGAGATATCAGGAATTAGGATGTCAGTCCATTGAATCTTCTTGGTCCATGGATGATGTGGCATAACGGCCTCTTTTGTGAGAATGATGATTCCCATTTTGTTCTGAAATTTTCTGGGTGCTGCCTGAAGGTGAAGATGACGCCATTCTTCTGCGTGTGGGAGTGTTGCTGCTTGTGGGTTCTGTCAGATTTAATTTTAAAAGGGTTTGTTGTAGTTCATCCGCTGATCTGCTTCTGTAAATTGTACCTTGGTAGTTAAATCTGACTGAAAAGGGGAAGCCCCATTGATACATAATGTTGTGGCGTTGCAGTTCCATTAGTTGGGGTTTCATGGATCGTCTTTTAGTAATAGTAAGTTGGGATAGGTCAGCAAAAATTTGATAATTGTGTCCTTGAAAATTAAGTTCCTTTTTTTCTCTTGCAGCAATTAGTATTTGTTCTTTCGTTCTGTAATAATGAAATTTTGTGATATCACGTGGGGGTCCATCTTTCTTTTTGGCTGTGAGGGCTCTGTGTACTCTGTCCAGTTCTAAACGTTCAATAGGGATATCTGGCTTTAGTTCTTGTAATAGAGCAGTAATAGTAGATTGCAGGTCTGTCACAGTTTCAGGTATTCCCCTTATGCGCAAGTTTGAACGTCTGGCTCTATTTTCGTAATCTTCGAGCTTAGTTTGAAGTATTAAATTCTCTTTTTTTAATTGTTCCAATTCTGTTATATTTTACACTGCAATTTTTTAAATAGTTGTAAAAATGTATTCTCTTCTTGTTTATAATGCTAGAATAATGAAGTTGTTTTGCTGCTCATATTCACACAGTGTTCTGACTAACTGATTTCTTTATTATTTCTCGTGATCTCATGAATAATATTAATTTTGTTTTTCGACGGATCTCCATAATAATGTTTCTAATTTTTGTTTCTTTTTTTTTTATCAAGATCTACATTTGTTTTTGTTTTTTCTAGTGCTCTCCATAATATTATTTCTCATTTTGTGTGTCAAGTTACCCTATTATTATCTTGTATTTTTTAACCTCAAGGAGGTTGGTTTGTGTTGGTGTCCCTTGTTAATTTGACTTTGTATTTAGTAAATGTACTTGCCTACTCACAAACAAACTGTGCTTTTTGAAGTAAAACACATAGGCAAGTATTTCTGAAAAATAAATAGCCAATTATTCTGGGTCATAATAAAAGAAAGAGGAAGGCAACGCTGGAGAAACAGGTGACATTTACGAAGCCTTTGTACCCCAGGGAATACATCAGTTATTTTACAGTCAAAATTGGTGGCCTGAGGAGTCCTTATAATAGGAAGCACAATCCGGTCCAGGACTACAAGAGATCAGGAACAGCAGCAGATGACATATATGTCCCCAGGCTGTGGTCATACAACAGCCTGCGTCTTTTGTCAGACCAGACTGAACCCAGGCCATCACTCTCTTGTCTTCCTTCCATGCTGTGGCTCTGGTGTTGTAGTTGTGGCAGGAGGTGGAGGAGGACCGTGGTTCAACTCACAAACGTGGTTTTTGCTTGTGAGTTAGCCCCTCAACCCCCTATTTAGGGCTTGTAACATAACTTCCTCACATAAGAGGTGTTGGCCCTCCTCCATTTCCAGAATTTTGCAGGCTGACATGTAGGCATAGTCCTCTTGAAGACTGGGGGGGTTCTGAGGGCCGCAGTAGTCTTTATAAATAGGCCAAGTGCTGCCTCCTCCAGGTTACTCCTCTTCCTGGCACTTTTTTGTGGAAGGCCGAGGGGAGGGACCTGGGATTCGGGCAGGCTACTGGGCCTGGCCACCTCCTGGCTGCTACTTTCTACGGCCTAGCTGAGGCTTAGCTGTGTATGAAAAATGGACATAGTTTTAGTTTTTGGTTCATAAATCACACACAATTTTCAACTCATGACTGTTGCAAATCGAATGTTAAGAAATAGAAAAGACTATCATTCTGACCCCAGCATTTTTCATTCTTGTCCCAGTCATTTTTGGCCACTACTGTCTATTGATACAGGTATGTAAAACACTTTATGAAATCAGAAATTAGTGATCACAACTAACATCTATTTAACATCATTAATTTGACAACCAGAAATATTTTGAAGAATGCTATACCTGACTCAAGCTCCACATGTTGCTGCCTGGAAGGCCCAGGTTGGTCGTCGGAAGCCTCAGCTGGGGGGAAGGAAGACTGGAGAGTGCTGGCCTGGGTTCCCTCTGGTCTGACAGAAAATGCAGTCTGTCATAGTACCACAGCCAGGGTACATAAATGTCATCTGCTGCTCCTGATCTCAGGGAATCTTGGACCTTCTTGCGCTCCCTATTATAGTGCTCCTCATGCCACCAATTTTGGACGTTAAATACGTGATGTCTGCCGTGGGGATCATTGGCTTCACAAATTCAAGCAGTTTCTCCAGTGCTCCAGTAAAAATTGTACCTTCGTTATAACGATCGTCGCTTCCGTCACTCCATCCTCCGCTCACAGATGGTACATACGACGCACGCGTGTTATGCTTTATATACACTGCGCATGCATGAAACTCCGCCCACCTCTGACGTCCTTTCTAGTATATTCCCCGCCCCTTCTCTTTCGGCGCAGTGGGGGAGCACATGGCAGAGATAGTTGTATATAAAATGCACTTTTTACCTTTTAAAAAGTGTTTCCCAGTGCTAAATCTTTCATCCAATTTCTAAATTGCTGCATTTGTACATTTTTAAAGCCAATATAAAGGAATAGTAGTGGTAAAAAAAAAGCTCCTGTGGATTTAATTAACCTTTTTATTTTTGGTTAATTCTCCTTTAAGGGGGAGTGGCAAGGGGCGTGTCATATGCCTACATAAGTTTGCTAGTAGGTGTTCTCAAAATGTTGGGAGATATGCTTAAAGTGAATAACTGACAAGAAAAGTGACATGGCTTGTGGGTATGTTCTCTTACTGTAAATGTTAGCTAATCTGTGGTGGAATATAATTAGGCAGTTTGCAATTACTGTGACACTGAAACAAAAAATGGTGGAGTAGATAAGAAATCTGCATAAACCTTTTCAAGCATATGCCAAACCAAAACTTTTTATTACAGTTGGATAGTGTGAGGAAGTAAAAAAAAAAACCCTACCAGGTCCTATTGCTGTCTATGTTCTAGCCACTCTACTTCTCCTGGTGGTAATTGTCCCTGTGCAAAAAATTATGGAAATCCAAAATTTTTGAATTGTCATAGGAACACACAGTGAGGAGGAATCTTCAATTGGGGACATTTATCTAAAATTTCTGTTCACTTTGAAGAGATTTCAACTTATTTTACTAAATCAACGCGGGGTTGATTTACTAAAACTGGAGAGTGCAAAATCTGGTGCAGCTCTGCATAGAAACCAATCAGCTTTTTTTTTTTTTTTTTTTTTTTACAAATCTTAAAGCATTTGTTACCCCAACACTTCATATTCCTGATATGTGCTTGCTTTACCATTTACTTGTATGAGAAAGTATCCTGTTCTCTTTGTATTTCTTTCTTCATGTGAAATCCCTGATGTTCCTGCCAGTCCCCTTGCTTTCCTATTAAAAACTGACCACACTAAGCAGGAGAGCACACAGTAGTCAGTACCCTAGCTGTGCCGGGAGCTCAGTCTGCTCTTCTCCAATCATCAGACTTGTGCTGACACGGGGCTGCACAGCCATTCACTGGCAAGCTCAGTGCACTGCTTCTCCTCCCCCAGCTCTTATGCAGCTGAGAACAGAGGGAATGTGATCATTTCTAAAAAAAGGGAAAACAAGGTATTTATATTTTTTTATATATCTATACAAAAATGTTTTATCTTTCATTTCTATTTTAAAGTGAATGGGTTGTTTTACAAGGTGATCGTTTACAAGGTGATCGTATACAATCACTTTAATTAAACAAGCTGAATTTGAAAACAGAAGGAGCCATTGGAATGGACTCTAAAGGCAAATTGAACCACACCATTTATATAAAAAGTCTATATTTTATTTATACATAGAAAATATAAAAGAATTTGCATAGACAGCGGAATTTCAGTAAAAACATGTATTCACATATGTGCAGAATTCGGCCCACAACAGCCAAGCACTTTACTGATATACCTATGCTCTGCCTCCCATAGGCCCTGCTGGTCTGGTGGGACATTTGCACTTCATCCCCTCCAATCTAACTCTACATTTAGGGATTTCTTGCCATCAGTTTCCCAACTGATGTAAGCTACTATAGCCTGGTGATTGTTTTACCTTTTACAGTCATTATCTGTTGGAGCGTATATACCGTACCTTTTTTTTGCGCAGCTATGACCCAATGTTCTCCCCTTTAGCTGATGGGAGCCTCCAAATATACTCTTTTCTAATATCCAGTAAGTCCCTTTTGCCTTTTCCCTTGTGCCAGAGATATATGTTTCTATTAAACAACGCTATAGTCATACAATACTAAACTACTTACCCGCATACTGATATTCTCTATGTATTTATGCGTTAGTTATCGTCTATGGGGATTCACTCTTACCTATATACACATTCTTTTATGACTGTTAGTTATATGCTCTATATAGAAACATATTTTAAACCTATGGCTGTAAATATTGTCATACATTAGTGACTCTTGGAGTTGGCTACTTCTTTTTATTTTGTGACTAGTTATGGCCACCTTTCTTTATTCTTTAGTTTTCTGATCATATTAGACTAAGTGTGGTTTAGACTGCCTGGCTTTTTGTGTTGCTTCGGTGCCTGCCCAGGGAGACTTTGTATGTGTATTCATATTCAGGCAAGGTGAAAATGAATGTAGTTGGTTACACTGTTCATGATCTATTTATAATGTATACTTTTTTTAACATGTAACAACAGATATACTGAAATATGATGTATTTGTTAATTTATACAGTGGGGCCTGTCTTGTCCTGTATTACCCCTTTGTGTGTCCTGAGGAAGCGGAGCAGCAAAACGCATTGACGTACAGGGGCTCACTTACCCGATACTATGTAACAACATTTTGAAAGTACTCGTCCGTTGTTGGTCGAATTCTGCACATACAGTGCATCCGGAAAGTATTCACAGCACTTTTTCCACATTTTGTTATGTTACAGCCTTATACCAAAATGGATTAAATTAATTATTTTCCTCAAAATTCTACAAACAATACCCCATAATGACAACGTGAAAGAAGTTTGTTTGAAATCTTTGCAAATTTATTAAAGATAAAAAAACCCATGTACAGTATATAAGTATTCACAGCCTTTGCTCAATACTTTTTGAAGCACCTTTGGCACCAATTACAGCCTCAAGTCTTTTTGAATATGATGCTATAAGCTTGGCATACCTACTTTTGGGCAGTTTCTACCATTCTTCTGTGCAGGACCTCTCAAGTTCCATGAGGTTGAATGAATGAATGGTGATCCTCCCGCTGATCACCTATGTAAGGAACATTCTTTCTGCTGACCACCAATGTAAGGAACATTATTCTCACTGATTGTTCTTTCCGCCGAAGTGTACAGATATCAGTGTTGTATATAAGGAATATCTTTCAGTATACAGATATCAGTGTTAGGGAAAAACACTCAGTGTATAGATGTCAGTGTAACACATAGGGAATATTACTAAGTGCTATTCCTTATATATAACTGACATCTATTACATACAGTATCTCACAAAAGTGAGTATACCCCTCACATTTTTGTAAATATTTTATTATCTTTTCATGTGACAACACTGAAGAAATGACACTTTGTCTACAATGTAAAGTAGTGAGTGTACAGCTTGTATAACAGTGTAAATTTGCTGTCCCCTCAAAATAACTCAACGCACAGCCATTAATGTCTAAACCGCTGACAACAAAAGTGAGTACACCCCTAAGTGAAAATATCCAAATCGGGCCCAAAGTGTCATTATTTTGTGTGGCCACCATTATTTTCCAGCACTGCCTCAACCCTCTAGGGCATGGAGTTCACCAGAGCCTCACAGGTTGCCACTGGAGTCCTCTTCCACTCCTCCAGGACGACATCATGGAGCTGGTGGATGTTGGAGACCTTGCGCTCCTCCATCTTCCGTTTGAGGATGCCCCACAGATGCTCAATAGGGTTTAGGTCTGGAGGCATGTTTGGCCAGTTCATCACCTTTACCCTCAGCCTCTTTAGCAAGGCAGTGGTCATCTTGGAGGTGTGTTTGGGGTTGTTATCATATTGGAATACTACCTCGCGGCCCAGACTCCGAAGGGAGGGGTTCATGCTTTGCTTCAGTACGTCACAGTACATGTTGGCATTCATGGTTCCCTCAAAGAACTGTAGCTCCCCAGTGCCTGCAGCACTCATCCAGCCCAAGACCATGACACTCCCATCACCATGCATGACTGTAGACAAGACACACTTGTCTTTGTACTCCTCACCTGGTTGCCGCCACACATGCTTTACACCATATGAACCAAATACGTTTATCTTGGTCTCTTTTTTTCTTTTTTTTCTTTCAAGAAGTTTTTTTTGGGATGTACAAAGCGTAAAATATAGTAAACAACATTTTGTAAGACATTTTACAAAGGAAATTTTAGGTCTATAAAATAGCCTAGGGGTCATATACATACCTATCAGGATGGGAACATGAGTAAAATAAACAGAACAAAACATTTCCATAGCTATTCTCTAAGAGGAGATACCTGGATGGATCCCTAGGATTTTAAAATGAAACATAAAAAAAAAAAAAAAAAAAAAGCAAAATGTAGGGGGGGGGGCAGGTGGTTGCATGGGGCATGGGGCATCATGACCGAAGAGAGTAGAGAGATTGTGAGGTAGTTTTTTTCACAGTGTTGGTAGATATTTATATTTGAGAA
This sequence comes from Aquarana catesbeiana, assembly GCF_042186555.1. Classification (NCBI taxonomy): domain Eukaryota; kingdom Metazoa; phylum Chordata; class Amphibia; order Anura; family Ranidae; genus Aquarana; species Aquarana catesbeiana. Next base: position 119,237,541 of record NC_133327.1, read on the forward strand.
GAATAAGAACGGAATCGGTGGGTAGGGCTAATGTTCACTGGTTGTGGGTTATCCTTTGGAGGGGGAGTTGCCTCCCTTGGGTTTGAAGGGGAAGTTCCGTAGTATGAGAACGAATATTGGTCGAAGTTGGCTAGTTCTTCTGGAGAGAGAACTGAGAGCATGAAGGAGTGCCATTTGAAGTAAAAGCGGGCTTTAATTTTTTCCTGTTTGAAGTCGGTGTTTAGTCGGTCCTTGAGTAAAAGGAGTAGGAGCTCTCGTTTGATTTGGGTGGTGTTGGGGCATTGTGAGGAAGTCCAGTTTTTCAAAATGGTTCTCCGTGCGATTAGAAGACAGATCAAAGACCATTCTTTGTGGGATGGGTTGTCGTTTGAGATTCCCGTGAATCTTGTATTTGTAGTTTGGGACCATGGCAGCAGTTTGGGGTCCCAGCGACCAAAGATGAGAAGTAGTGGGTCTTTAGGTAGTTTTAGAAGGGTTACTTCAAAAATGTAGGCTAGTACCTGATCCCAAAAGGTAGAGATGAAGGAGCAATACTAGAAGCGATGGGTCAGGGACGGCTTTTGCTGGTGGCAGAGACGACAGGAGGCCTTTCTCTGATCTGTTTTGGAGGACAAGAAAGGTATGTGGGCTTGATGGGCAATCTTCAGTTTTTCTCCAAATTTCATTGGGAGTCAATCTTTGTACTGTGTTGAGGCCTTGTATAATTTTGTCCACAAGGTTCGGATCAGGGAAGTCTTTTCGCCAGTTGTCGACAGAAGAGGATGTCAAAGGTGGAGTGGTCTTTTGTAGAAGAGGTTTGTAGATGTCGGAGATTTTATAGGAGCCATCCAGGAGCATTTGGTCTGTGATGTTTGGTTGAAATCTTTTGCTGTCCTCTTCACAAGCACCCTTTAAGAAGCTGATGCATGGACCATAATGGAAGGCATGTGCTAGGGTTAGTGAGAAGGTTTCCACAATGATGGAATAGGGTAGTGGTCGCCCCGTTGCCATGTCACATAGGGAGGAAATTTTTGTTAGGCCCTTTTCTTGCCATATGTTGAAGGGTTTGTGTTTCAGACCAGGGGGGAAACTGGGGTTTTCTTGTATCGGTAGGTGGCTAGACATAAAAGGGGATAACTTGAGGTATTTCCTGGTTTGACTCCATGCCATTGCTGTGTCCCTCAGCAGGAGGTTGTGTTGAGTAGAGTAGTAGAGAAAGGCCACCAGAGAATATGGGTAGGCCATTTCGGATTCCATGATGTAGTTAGAATAGCGGGAAGATTGTGATATCCAATCCAGACTAGTGCTCAATAAACATGCTAAGTTATAGATTCTATATTTGGGAGCCCGATGCCCCCTTCGCTTCTGGGAAGATATTGTTTCTGTAAGGCTATATGTGGTCTTTTGCCTTGCCATAAGAATTTTGAGATGGCAGAATTGAGAAGATTGACGTCTTTGTGATGTAATAGTAGAGGAATAGTTTGCAATGGGTATAATAGTCTAGCAAAACTGACCATTTTAATCAGGTGACATTCTCCCAGGAGCGAGAGGGGCAGATCCATCCAGGTAGTTAGTTCCTGAGAGATTTTTTAAATCAAAGGAGGGTAATTGAGGTGGTATAAGGAGAAGGGAAGCTTCCCTATTTTGACTCCTAGATAGGTGATATGTGACTTGGCGACTGAGAAAATGGAGTACTGGGTCCAGGGTGGATTAGAGAGTGTGCCTAAGGATTTCACTTTTGCCATAATTAATGCGGAGGCCTGAGCAGTATCTGAATTCGTTGAATACCTTTTTGATAGTGGTCAGGTCATCCACAAAGAGGGAGGTGCGTAGGTCATGTTTACCCACTTTAATGCCATGTAGGGGGGCTGTTAATGCTAGGTACCTGGATAAGGGTTCTAGGGCGATGTTAAAAAGGAGCGGGGACAGGGGGCATCCTTGACGTGTATCCTTGTGGAGGCGGAATTAATCCGAGAGTAGGCCTGCTGCCACCAGTCTGGCTGCCAGGGCCGTATACATGGAATTAATGAGATGATGGAAGGGGCCTGAGAATCCCATTGATGACATGGCCATGGAGAGCCAATCGAAATTAACATTATCAAAGGCTTTCTCCGCATCTAATGTGATGATGGCATAGTCTCCGCCTGGGTTTTGTTTAGCATGTTCTAAGGCTAGCATGACCTTACATATGTTCAGGGTGGCGGTTCTGCCTTTTACAAAGCCAGATTGGGCGGGTTAAGGGGATGATGGCCACGAGCCTAGTAGCTATGATCTTGGATAGGATTTTGACATCCAGGTTCAAAAGTGAGATAGGTCTATATGAACCTGGGTCCTGTGGGTCTTTGCCCTTTTTAGATAGTAATTTAATAATGGCCTGGTTCCTGAAGGTACGTGCTGCCTGACCAAATACCATTATAGACCTGGTGGAAAGTGGGTTCTGTGATGTTTTGTAGGGTTTTGTAAAATTCACTGGTGAATCCGTCGGGACCCGGGGCCTTGGAGGGGGTTAGGTTGCAGATGGTGGTTGATATTTCGGAGAGAGAGATGGGAGCATTGAGGCCTCTAGTTGTGATGGGGTGGTTTTAGGCATGTCTACTTTCTCAAGGAAGAAGCATGCTATTTGTTTGTCTATGGGGTCTGGGGCGTATAATGCTGAGTAGAATTAAAGCATAACTTTGTTAATTGACTGAGGTGTGGAGTGAATGTTTCCTTTGGTGTCCCACAGGGACGTAATATGGGTCGGGCGGAATGGACCCTTACAGAGTCTGGCTAATAATTTGCCTGCTTTATTTCCAATCTTGTGGAGGGTTGCATCTAAGTGAGCCCTTTTGGTTAATTCGAGGGTGTCTGCCCAGGTATCAAAGTCCCTTTTTGCTGCCTGCCATTCATTTCTGCTGTCTGGGGAGTCTTTGTTATATAGAGAGCGTTGTGCCTGATGTAATCGTGTGCTGGCTACTTTGTATTTTATTAGAGTGTTCCTTTTGAAAGAGGTGGCATAGGAGATGATCCGACCCCTGAAGTATGCTTTGCCGGCATCCCAGAATAGGCTCGGATCACTAAAGTGGGAGGCGTTGGCCGTGGAGTATTCAGACCATGATTTGTCCACGAATTGCTGGAAGTCAGTGTTTATTGTGGAGGTAGGAAGGAAAGTGCCAAATTTTAGGTTGGGGAGGTAAGTCGAGATTGTCGAGTGTCACCTCTATGGGGGTATGGTCAGATATGACAATGACGTGAATGTCTGCACTGGCGAACATGGGGAGGAGATTATCAGAGCCAAAGAAATAATCTATCCTTGTGAGGACATTGTGTGGGTTGGAGTAGAAGGTGAATTCCCTGTCAGCTGGGTGTGTGAGGCGCCAAAGGTCTTGGAGGTGAATAGCTTCCATGGTGGTTGCAAAGTGTCTGGGGTTGGTGGGATTGGTGTTAGCCTGAGACGCTTGGGGGATGATCTGTCATCCGTCTGATGAAGGATGTCGTTAAAGTCTCTTACAATTAAGCGAGGTAGGTGAGTATTACTAAGTAACCAAGTAGATAGTTCAGTGTGGAATTGTTTGCCGGGGTTATTCGGAGCGTAGATATTTGATATCACTAGCTCCTTGGAGCCTACTTGGATATGCGCAGTGATAAAACAACCCTGGCTGTCTAATTTTACAGATAGGACAGTGCAGGGGAGGTTTTTGTGTATCAGCAGGAGAACTCCTGCTTTGTGCCCTACAGCATCTGAGCCTAGGACTGTGCCCACCCAAAGCTTTTTCATGCGATGGAAATCAGAGGTTAGTAAGTGAGATTCCTGGAGTAGGGCTATGTCAGTTTTGAGTCTTTTGAGATGTCGGAGGATCATTCTTTTGTTGGGGGATCTAAGACCTTTTACGTTCCAGGAAATGATTTTTATATTGGGGGGGTTGTGGGAAGGATTTAGGCCGATGTTACATATTTGTCACTGTGTAGGTGGTAAGATGACTTTCTGGCTGTATCGGGAGGTAAGATATTGTTCTCATGGTGGGAATGTGGTGAGGGGGAGCTTGGTGATTTACATGAGCCCCGGAGCAAAAGGGGAGGGGAGGGGGAGGGAGATGTCAGGGGGGAACCTGAAAGGAAAAAAAAACTTTTTAACATGTGAACTTCTCTTTTTTCCGCATGGAGTCACTGTGTAGGTCAACTCCCAGAACAGGACACCAATGGTATGACCTAAGAGAGCCCATATCTGGAGAGAGGGTTCTTGTGAGGCTGCCACGGGTCATATACAGGGGGAGGATGAGTGAAGCCGTACACAGTGAGGCCAGGAGAGGTTGCAGAGCATCTTAGATTCCTTTATAAAATAAAGGCTATCATTAGCTTAACATTGTAACATAGAACATATTTATGAATATAATGACACCCATAGAAAGTAGTGGGTTTCAACATGGTAAAACTGGTGGGTTGAGAGGTATAAAAAAGGAGAGAGGAGAAAAAAAAGAAATAATTCAAGATTCTTCGAAGTGTCTGAGCAACAGACAGAGTCAAACCCTGGGGTGGTGCAATGTGAGCTACCTTTTGAGGGAATGGTTATCCAGGAACATGGACTGCGACTCCCCATTCAGCAGGGGATGGAACGATGCTGGTCCAGGGCTGAAGGCCTGAAGCGTTTAGGAGAGTCCTATCGCTGGCTTCTTTGGTCCAGGGATTAACTGGAGTAGCTTTGGATGGGGTGTGTGGGTGAGGGTCTGGATGCAGAGACTGTAAGAAGGCTTCCGCTTCAGCTGGGTCTTGAAAGGATAGCTGATCGCCATTTGGGGTCTTGAGGCGGAGGGTGGCCAGGAAAGCCAGTGTGAATTTGATTTGCTTTTTATAGATGTAGCGCCCACCTACTTAGGTGTGTGCTAAATAGTTAGTGAGGGTTAGTGTTAGGTAAAAATTTCAGGCATTACCCTGTTTGGTTTAAGCCTGGTTGGGTTTATTTTGGTGGGGAGAAATGACAGAGTAGAATTGGGGGTGTGACCACCTGCATTCTGTTGAGAGTGATGCCTTGTTTGTCCAGTGAGAGGTGCTGGAGGACAGGTACATTTGGAACAGGATGCAGTTAGTTGTATGGGTCACCCTGAGCCAATCATTAATTTGAATGGGCAGGGGCTATCAGGCCTATATAAACTGTGGATCACATGCTCAAGGGAGTCTGGCTGATGGGAAAATTATGGCAGAGGAAAACAGTATGTAGAAGCTGGTGCAGTTTAAAAGCTCTCCCCTCTGGGGAGGGGAACGCGCCTTGTCAGGAGGAGAAATGGAGGAGTTAACCAGGGCCAGATTAAGAGCAACATGGGCCTGGTGCTAAGGATCTTGGTGGGCCTTTTTATGAAAACGCAAACAATTTTTTGTTGAATTAAATTAAAGAGAGAGAGGGGTGTGAGAGAGAGAGAGAGGGGGGGGGGGGGTGATAGCGAGATCGGGGGCTGAAAGAGAGGGGATGAGAGGGAGGGGAAAAGAGAGAGAAAGGTGTTGAATGAGAGAGATGGGGACGAGAGAGAGGAGGTGAGAAAAAGGGGAATAGAGAGAGGGTGAAAGAGAGAGGGGGTGGTAGGAAAGAGGCGGTTGAAGGGGGCGAAAGAGAGAGAATGGGGGATGAAGGGGGTGAGAGAGAGAACAGGGTGAAAGAGAGGGGATGAGAGAGAGAGAGAGGGGGTGAAAGAGAGGGGATGAGAGAGAGAGAGAGAGAGGGGGTGAAAGAGAGGGGATGAGAGAGGGGGTGAAAGAGAGAGAGAGAGAGAGAGAGAGAGAGAGAGAGAGAGAGAGAGAGAGAGAGAGGAGGGGTGAGTCTGTGGGGGGCACAGCATAGTACATTACACCGGGGGGAATAGCACAGTACATTACATAGTTGGCACTACACATTACATGGTGGATACATGGATACAGCACATTTAATGGTGGGCGAAGCACAGCACATTACATGGCGGGCACAGCACATTACACTGTTGGCACTGCCCAATACAGCACATTACAAGGTAGGCACAGTACATTATATGGTGGGCACAGCACATTGCATGGTTGGTACTGCACAACACAGCACATTGCATGGTGGGCACAACACAGCACATGCACACGGCGGGCACAGGACCTTATATGGTGGGCACAGCACATGACATGGCAGGCACAGCTGAGCACATTACATGGTGGGCACAGCACATTATATGGTGGGTACTGCACAGCACATTATATGGTGGGCACAGCATATTATATGATGGGCACTGCACAGCACATGACAAGGTGGGCACTGCATGACACCACATGATATGGTGGGCACTGCATGACACAGCACAGCACATTACATTGTGAGCACAGCACATTAATTGGTGGACACTGCACATGACATGGTGAGCCCTGCATAGCGCATTCCATTGTGGGTACAGCACAGCACATGCCATGGTGGACAATGTACAGCACATTACATGCTGGGTACAGCACATTACATGGTAAGCACTGCATGGCGCAGCACATGATATGGTGGGCACAACACAGCACGACAGGGTGGGCACTGCACAGTAATTTACATGGTGGGCACTGCACATGACACGGTTGGCACTGCATGGCACAGCACATTACATGGTGGGTACAGCGCATTACATGGTGGGCACTGCATGGCACAGCACATGACGTGGTGGGCACAGCGCATTACATGGTGGGCACTGCATGGCACAACACATTACATGGTGGGCACTGCATGGCATAGCACATTTCATGGTGGGCAATGCAACTGCACATTACATGTTAGGAACTGCACATGACATGGTGGGCACTGCTGAACAGCCCAGCACATTGCACAGTGGGCACAACACACTACATGCTGGGCACAGCACATGACATGGTGGGAACTGCATGGCACATCACATTACATGGTGGGCACTGTACATTACTTGGTGGGATCACTGCATGGCACAGCACATTACATGGTGGGCACTGCACATTACATGGTGGGCACTGCAATGCACAGCACATGACATGGAGGGCACTGCAATGCACAGCACATGACATACTGGGCACAGCACATTACATGGGGGGCACTGTAATGCACAGCACATGACATAGTGGGCACAGCAATGCACAGCACATGACATAGTGGGCACAGCACATTACATGGTGGGCACTGCACATGACATGGTGGGCACTGCACATGACATGGTGGGCACTGCAATGTACAGCACATGACATGGTGGGCACTACAATGTACAGCACATTACATGGTGGGCACTGCAATGTACAGCACATGACATGGTGGGCACTGCACATTACATAGTGAGCACTGCAATGCACAGCAAATTACATACTGGGCACAGCACATTACATGGGGGGCACTGCAATGCACAGCACATGACATAGTGGGCACAGCACATGACATGGGGGACGCTGTAATGCACAGCACATGACATAGTGGGCACAGCACATGACATGGGGGGCGCTGCAATGCACAGCAAATGACATAGTGGGCACAGCACATGACATGGGGGGGGGGGGCACTGTAATGCACAGCACATGACATAGTGGGCACAGCACATTACATGGGGCCACTGCAATGCACAGCACATGACATAGTGGGCACAGTACATGACATGGAGGGCACTGCAATGCACAGCACATGACATAGTGGGCACAGCACATTACATGGAGGGCACTGCAATGCACAGCACATGACATAGTGGGCACAGCGCATGACATGGGGGGCGCTGCAATGCACAGCACATGACATAGTGGGCACAGCGCATGACATGGGGGGCGCTGCAATGCACAGCACATGACATAGTGAGCACAGCGCATGACATGGAGGGCGCTGCAATGCACAGCACATGACATAGTGGGCACAGCACATTACATGGGGGGGCACTGTAATGCACAGCACATGACATAGTGGGCACAGCACATTACATGGGGGGGCACTGTAATGCACAGAACATGACATAGTGGGTACAGCACATTACATGGGGGGGGGCACTGTAATGCACAGCACATGACATAGTGGGCACAGCACATTACATGGGGCCACTGCAATGCACAGCACATGACATAGTGGGCACAGCACATTACATGGAGGGCACTGCAATGCACAGCACATGACATAGTGGGCACAGCACATGACATAGTGGGCACAGCACATTACATGGGTGGGCACTGTAATGCACAGCACATGACATAGTGGGCACAGCACATTACATGGGGGCACTGCAATGCACATGACATGACATAGTGGGCACAGCACATTACATGGGGGGCACTGCAATGAACAGCACATGACATGGGGGGCACAGCACATTACATGGGGGGGCACTGCAATGTACATGACATGGTGGGCACAAGAGAGCACATTACATGGGGGGAAGCAGCAGTCTTTCCCCTAGCACAATAAAACACCTCCCTAACAAATGTACTAACCTTATCTCAACAACAGCATGGGAGATGTCCTTCCTCCCGGGCTCCTGCTTGTTAGAACATCAGTGCCCCTCCCCCAGACAGCTCCCAGACACTGAGGATCTGTGTGAGTGTAACAGATCCTGTGATAGGAGTCAGGAGGCATCACAGAGACAGGACTGGGCTGCTGCAGTGACTAACACTTGTCTCCTCCATGTGAGCACAGAGGGCTTTTCTTTCTTCAGGAAAGCACACAGGTATTCATAAGCCACTGCCATGGGCCTATATTGAGGGAGGGGCCTGGAGCTGCAGCTCCACCAGCCCCTATGTTAATCCGGCCCTGGAGTTAACAGTAAGAATCTGCAACATCTAACAGGAGGAGGCTGCTACTACCAACAGAAGAAGGACTGGGAGAGGACCCTCTATGGCAAGCATGGACGGTTGCTCAGAAGTACACGTGAGTGTAAACCCAGGGGAACAGGAATTCCAAAGACTGAGGGTGTTAAGGAGCTGACCGTGAAGTCCTAAGTAGTTATCATCTGGGAGAAATCCTAACAGTCTGTCCAAGAACTCTATTCAGAGTATTGTTCTTTGGACTTAAATTTGGAAATGCTGTGAGGTTGGGAAGTAGTAGTAAACAGGAGGGAGAAGATATGCAGACCATTACTGGAGCCAAGTTTATGAAGGCAGCTCATATTTCTGGAGGATCTACTCACATTCTTTCTGCTATGCATTAATGGAAAGAATAAAGTTCATGTTTATTTGTTTAAGACTGTCTGCTGTGTCATCAGTTTAAGGAAGGTGGGTAATAGAACCATACTGGCGAAAAGGAACAAACTAACTAGCAGCTCCTATGGCGGTAGTGCGCTTCATAGAGTTCTGTGCAAACCTGCTGAATGTCAGATAAGGGTACTCACCGAGGCCGAGATGCTGAGAGTGGCAACCTCTTGCGACTAAGCGCACTCCACTCCTGGAGATGGTAAACAGGGTGAAGGGCACAAAGAGGCACGAGTCACCAGCAGGCTGGGCAGGTCTTGCGTGAAGGTCACCGGCAGGGATAGAGCTGTGCAGGACTGGAAGATGCTGAAGCTCAGGAAGGAGGATGAACAGCTGATCCAACAACAAGCCGGGGGTTAAACACCGTTGACTAGTAAAAGTCTCTGGATAGGCAAAAACAGTCTAGTGCAAAGACTGTTAGCAGGTCTGTCAGCAGGCTGATGACTAGTACTGAAGATTGATAGTAAAAGTCCGTAGGCAGGCCGAGGGTCAAACACAGGTGACTGGAAGCAAAGTCTTTGAGCAAGCCAGGGGCCGAGCACTGAAGACAATAGCAAAGTCCAAGAGCAGGCTGATGGTCAATCACTGGAGACAGGAAGCAATATCCATAGACAGGCCGAGGGTCAAACACAGTAAGCAAGTGGAGAAGTCCGTTAGGCAAGCCGAGGGTCAGATGCAGGTAGAGATCAGAGCAGGTAAAGCTCAATCCGGGTCACAACAAGAATCAGGATACAAAGCAGGAAACACACGGGGAGCTGAAAGACAAACCAGCAATCTGGTCATGGCACAGAGTGGCTTTTATAGGCCAGTGGGATGCTCATGTTGTGCGCGCTATTGCGTACGCGCGTTCGCTGTTGCGCTGAATCGCGCAGTCGCATTAGCCGTTTCGCTGAATTGCACACAAACATTAGCCGTTTAGCTGAATTGCGCACGCGCATTAGCTGTATTGTGCCCAGGGATGTGCCAGAGTGCCGCTCTACTGCGCATGTGTGAAGGAAGGCAGCGATATTGGCGAGACTGGTACTTGCCTCTTTCCTGACACTGAAACAGTTTGTTTGAGACCTCAATTAAGTAGTCGGCAAATATCAGGACCCTTATTCCATCAATTTGGAGGGAGTGGGTTTGTCTGAACTTTTGTAGGATAAGGGCCTTTGCGTTCCATGTTGTAAGACCCAATATGGTGAGCCCGCTCCACTGTGCAGGAGCCTGGAAGGCCTAGTGCGTCCGGAATACGCTTGGCGCAGAATTCAGTGCTGGTGCTTGTAAGGATTCTGGGATACCCACGAATTGCAGGTTGCTCCTTTTGGACCTATTTTCTAAATCGTCCAGTTTTTGGATGATATACTGATTTCTCTTGTCTTGAGCTTGTTCCGTGGCCTGTGCCTGGTACATCTCCTCTTCCATGCTAAATAAGCGATGTTCTAATTTGTTCAGCCTAGTGGTGTGTTCCTCTAGCTGGGCTTTGATTTGCTTCATCCCTGTATTAACTGCCCTTTCCACTGAGGCAGATATCATAGGGGACAGGAGAGCTGCCACAGCGTGCGCTATGCGCTCCGTGTTGTTGTCCCCAGTATATTGTGGAATGGAGGCATGTGGGAAGAAGGTCTGTGAGGAGGAGGCTTGAGGAGATTGAGGATTTGCAGAGGGGGTAGGCAGGGAGGCGTGTGGGGCTGTGCAGCCGCTTACCTCCATCTCCACCGCCTGTGTGTCTGTAGGAAGCTCCGAGTAGGCCAAAGCCGGGGCCTCAATTTGCGGCTGGGCCGGCGGCACCGTCAGGGCCGTTTGTGTGCGGGAGCCAGTTTTCTCCACAAAACGATCCATGGCCAGACGGATGTCATCCAGAGGAGCTGTGGGTGGTTTGGGCAGCTCTAGCTGGATTTTTTAAGCCGACTTGGTCTGTTTTGCGGGAGCCAAGGAGAGGAGCAGCTACTCCATGCGGCACCGGAATCGGAAGTGACATTGTTATCTTGGTCTCATCAGACCACAGGACATGGTTCCAGTAAACCATGTCCTTAGTCTGCTTGTCTTCAGCAAACTGTTTGCAGGCTTTCTTGTGCATCATCTTTAGAAGAGGCTTCCTTCTGGGATGACAGCCATGCAGACCGATTTGATGCAGTGTGTGGCATATGGTCTAAGCACTGACAGGCTGACCCCCCCCCACCCCTTCAACTTCTGCAGCAATGCTGGCAGCACTCATAAAAATTTCCCAAAGACAATCTCTGGATATGATGCTGAGCACCTTCACTCAACTTCTTTGGTTGACCATGGTGAGGCCTGTTCTGAGTGGAACCTGTCCTGTTAAACCACTGTACAGTCTTGGCCACCGTGCTGCAGCTCAGTTTCAGGGTCTTGGCAATTTTCTTATAGCCTAGGCCATCTTTATGTAGAGCAACAATTCTTTTTTTCAGATCCTCAGAGAGTTTTTATCCATGAGGTGCAATGTTGAACTTCCAGTGACCAGTATGAAAGAGTGAGAGAAATAACACCAAATTTAACACACCTGCTCCCCCTTCACACCTGAGACCTTGTAACACTAATAAGTCACATGACACCAGAGAGGGAAAATGGCTAATTGGGCCCAATTTGGACATTTTCACTAAGGGGTGTACTCACTTTTGTTGAAAGTGGTTTAGACATTAATGGCTGTGTGTTGAGTTATTTTGAGGGGACAGCAAATTTACACTGTTATACAAGTTGTACACTCACTACTTTACATTGTAGCAAAGTGTCATTTCTTCAGTGTTGTCACATGAAAAGATAGAATAAAATATTTACAAAAATGTGAGGGGTATACTCACTTTTGTGAGATACTGTATGTAATAGATGTCAGTTATATATAAGGAATAGCACTTAGTAATATTCCCTATGTGTTACACTGACATCTATACTAGTGATTTTCCCTAACACTGATATCTGTATACTGAGAGATATTCCTTATGTACAACACTGATATCTGTACACTTCAGCAGAAAGAACAATCAGTGAGAATAATGTTCCTTACATTGGTGGTCAGCAGAAAGAATGCTCCTTACATTGGTGGTCAGTGGGAAGGAGGAGGAGGACACACCCAAGGAGCTCTCTCTGAGAACCAGACTTTTTTCAAGCCTGGGCCTTGCCTGCTAGCTTGGCCAAGGAATAATGCTTGATCCGGGGGGAGGCCTTGGGAGGGATCCCCCTGGTGACACAGGGAAAAGTGAGGAGGAGGTGGGGGACCTGACTCTGGATCCAGGCCCTGGTGTGGATGCAAATGTCTTCAGTCAGAAGATTATCAATCGTTTTAGGGCGATTAGAAGAGCTGAAGAAAAACTTAAAGTTTTAAAGGCTGAACACAAATCCTTCGGAGCCAAATACTGCCAGGCCTGGAGTAAAAATCATTTGGCCATGAAGCCTGTATTGCAGGAATTGGAAGAAAGGGTAAAGAAACAATCTTTATTTTTGGAAAAGCTTAAAGACAGAAGTGGAGCGTTTAAAGAAAAGTTTGATAATGAGAGGAGACTTGCCAGCCAGACATCAGCAAGTTCTGTGGATCAGCAGCCTCAGGTAATGGATGACCGAGGTCCCTCTGCACCTCTCCCCCCCATGTCAGGGATTAGAATCACGAGGGGCAACCAGCCAGGGGGTTGAGAGTGAGCATAGCACGCTGACCTTCATCCAGCGGATGGAGTCACCCCTGAGAGAAGATAAACTTGCTTTTTTTTGATGATCCATCAGAAGTCCCTGAAGCAGAGGAAATACAAACCAGCAAAGCCAGTACAGGTGGAGAAATCCCAGTACACCACGCTGCCTTCCACTTCCAACACGTCTGCCCCACCCACTGTGGTGGATGGTGTCCTGGCAGAGGAGCAGAAAGAGAAGGCCTTGTGCAAAGAGATGCCTGGAGTTTCTGCTGTGAAAGATCCCTCTGTAGACATGGAAGGAAAAGCCCTGACAGAAATGCCTTTGGACCATCAGAGGAATGCTGATGAACCTGCAGCAAGCACCCTGGACATGGATTTTTCTGATCGTATTTCTGCTGAGACCTGTAGTTCCTCTGCTAAGTTTTCTGCACAAGGTATGCCGGCTGCTTGAAAAGTAGGGTGCCCACATGTCCCGGATTGCCCAGGATTATCCTGTAACTCATATTTGTGTCCCGTGTCCTGGGCACCTTTATTCCGGGACAATACAGTGTCCCAGAATGAAATAAGGACACACAGCCGCCGTAATAAATGATTGCCAAACTGGATGCTAGGGGTGCCCCGCCCTAGCAACCAGTGACGTCACATTCGCAGAGTGTCTCAATATCAGAGGGGAGCCGAGGGAACAAGGCCTTTACCCAGTGCTGTCCTGCGCTCTCCGAGTCCACCCACCTCCTCTCCTCCCCCTGGCGCGGCAGCAGCATCAGTCATTTCTGACTCCTTCAGTGACCTCTCGGTGCCATCTGCAACTCAGCGGGCGGCGGCATCCTGCAGTGCCAGTGCTGGCTAGCCTTAGATCCACGGCTCGGCTGTTACCGGTTCTGACTCCCGCTGAGTCCCGCTCGCAGTGCATTGCACCAGCCCGCGACATCTCCGACCTCCTCCTGCCCGACTGCCTGAGGTGGGCCCCCCAGCCAGCCCAGGCTGCCTGGACCAGGGAATGAATGAAGACTGGCGCTCAAGTCTGCTTACCACACCACCAGTTCAGATTAAAAGGTGAGCAAATGGAACCAGAGCAGATCAGGTGACAAGTAGGGCACTGAGGCTGGGGACCGTACAGTAATAAATGAGGCTGACAAAGTGTGGCTCAGCCCTGGGGGGGGGGCAATAAAAAATGTAGCTAACAAGTGGAGGCAATACATTTTTCTTTACTGTCCCCCAGTGGCAGTGCGTCCATAAAGGGTGCAGGAGCTCCGCCCCCTCTCTCCTGCACCGCTCTAATCACCATAGATAGATTCATGCATTGCATGAATCTATCTATGGTCGCTGCTGACACCCCCTATTCAGGTCCCGGCCCATGTTCAGGTGCCGGGCACCTGAATTACAGTGGCGGGGGTGTTTTTTGGAAGCACCTGAACAGAGCCATAGGCTCTAATAGGCGCCCAAAACAGTGATCAGCTGGCTCCATGCTGGGCATTCGCTGATCACTCAGCTGTGTGTTAGTAGAGCGAAGGAATTCGCTTTGCTAACACTGAACCACCTCTCAGTCAATCAGGTTGCCGGGTCTGTTACCGATCACCTGATTGGCTGAAACGTCAGGTGCTGTGATTAGACACCTGAGACAGGACGGAAGAAGACACGCAGGACGTGCAGGAGACCGCCGCTGACCCGCTGCGAGACAGGTAAGGGCTGGGCAGCATCTGCTGGGGCACAGTAGCGGCAATTTATGGGCACACTGGCAGCATCTGATGGGGCACAGTAGTGGCAATTGATGGGCACACTGGCAGCATTTGATAGGGCACAGTAGCGGCAATTGATGGGCACACTGGCAGCATTTGATGGGGCACACTGGCGGCAATTGATAGGCACAGTGTCAGCAATTGATGGGTACAGTGGCTGCATTTGATGGCACAGTGGCGGCAGTTTATGGGTACAGTGGCTGCGTTTGATGACCAAAAAGGAAATCCAGAAAAGACCTTTGTCGGGACAGGATGGAAAGCTTTCTGGATTTTACTCCAGGATTGGGAAACTGTACATTGCCTTTGATGGATTTGACAGAACCAATTTCAGTGGATGAGGTAGTTCATGCAATAGAGAAGCTGGCTACTGAAAAATCCCCTGGGCCAGATGGGTTGATAGCTGAATTTTACAAGTGTTTTAAGTTCATTCTGGCTCCCTTTTTAGCAGAGGTTTATAACAGCTGTCTAGAAGAGGGTTCACTCCCTCCCTCCATGAGGCAATCCGCTGTGATTCTTCTGTCAAGAGGTAAAGATCCCTCAATGATTGAGAACTGGCACCCAATCAGTCTTCTCAATGTTGATAGAAAGATCTTGGCAAAGATTCTTTTTTGGCGCTTGTCGTCATTAGCAGGCGATTTGTTGTCCAGTCATAAGCACTGCTCAGTCGAAGGTAGAAGTGTCCGGAAGGCTTCGGAGCGATGCAGGGCTGCTGGATGGAGAAAGTACTTGCTGGCTAGGGATGAGCTTCGAGTTCGAGTCGAACTCATGTTCGACTCGAACATTGGCTGTTCGCAAGTTCGCCGAACAGCGAACAATTTGGGGTGTTCGCGGCAAATTCGAATGCCGCGGAACACCCTTTAAAAGTCTATGGGAGAAATCAAAAGTGCTAATTTTAAAGGCTAATATGCAAGTTATTGTCATAAAAAGTGTTTGGGGACCCAGGTCCTGCCCCAGGGGACATGGATCAATGCAAAAAAAAGTTTTAAAAACGGCCGTTTTTTCAGGAGCAGTGATTTTAATAATGCTTAAAGTCAAACAATAAAAGTGTAATATCCCTTTAAATTTCGTACCTGGGGGGTGTCTATAGTATGCCTGTAAAGGGGCGCATGTTTCCTGTGTTTAGAACAGTCTGACAGCAAAATGACATTTTGAAGGAAAAAACTCATTTAAAACTACCCGCGGCTATTGCATTGCCGACAATACACATAGAAGTTCATTGATAAAAACGGCATGGGAATTCCCCAAAGGGGAACCCCGAACCAAAATTTAAAAAAAAAATGACGTGGGAGTCCCCCTAAATTCCATACCAGGCCCTTCAGGTCTGGTATGGATATTAAGGGGAACCCCGGCCAAAATTTAAAAAAAAAAATGACATGGGGTTCCCCCTGAATTCCATACCAGACCCTTCAGGTCTGGTATGGATTTTAAGGGGAACCCCGCGCCAAAAAAAAAAAAAAAAAAACGGCGTGGGGTCCCCCCAAAAATCCATACCAGACCCTTATCTGAGCACGCAACCTGGCAGGCCGCAGGAAAAGAGGGGGGGACGTGAGTGCGGCCCCCCCCCTCCTGAACCGTACCAGGCCACATGCCCTCAACATTGGGAGGGTGCTTTGGGGTAGCCCCCCAAAACACCTTGTCCCCATGTTGATGAGAACAAGGGCCTCATCCCCACAACCCTGGCCGGTGGTTGTGGGGGTCTGCGGGCGGGGGGCTTATCGGAATCTGGAAGCCCCCTTTAACAAGGGGACCCCCAGATCCCGGCCCCCCCCTGTGTGAAATGGTAAGGGGGTACCCCTACCATTTCACTAAAAAACTGTCAAAAATGTTAAAAATGACAAGAGACAGTTTTTGACAATTCCTTTATTTAAATACTTCTTCTTTCTTCTATCTTCCTTCATCTTCTGGTTCTTCTGGCTCTTCTGGTTCTTCCTCCGGCGTTCTCGTCCAGCATCTCCTCCGCGGCGTCTTCTATCTTCTTCTCCTCGGGCCGCTCCGCACCCATGGCATGGGGGGAGGCTCCCGCTCTTCTCTTCTTCTTCATCTTCTTCTCTTCTTCTTTTCTTCTCTTCTTCATTTTCTTCTCCGGGCCGCTCCTCACACATGCTAGCATGGCGGGAGGCTCCCGCTGTGTGATGGCGCTCCTCGTCTGACAGTTCTTAAATAACGGGGGGCGGGGCCACCCGGTGACCCCGCCCCCCTCTGACGCACGGTGACTTGACGGGACTTCCCTGTGACGTCACGGGGAATGCCACAGGGAAGTCCCGTCATGTCCCGTGCGTCAGAGGGGGGCGGGGTCACCGGGTGGCCCCGCCCCCCGTTATTTAAGAACTGTCAGACGAGGAGCGCCGTCACACAGCGGGAGCCTCCCTTCATGCCAGCATGGATGCGGAGCGGCCCGGAGAAGAAAATGAAGAAGAGAAGAAGAGAAGAAGATGAAGAAGAGAAGAGCGGGAGCCTCCCCCCATGCCATGGGTGCGGAGCGGCCCGAGGAGAAGAAGATAGAAGACGCCGCGGAGGAGATGCTGGACGAGAACGCCGGAGGAAGAACCAGAAGAGCCAGAAGAACCAGAAGATGAAGGAAGATAGAAGAAAGAAGAAGTATTTAAATAAAGGAATTGTCAAAAACTGTCTCTTGTCATTTTTAACATTTTTGACAGTTTTTTAGTGAAATGGTAGGGGTACTTTTGTACCCCCTTACCATTTCACACAGGGGGGGGGCCGGGATCTGGGGGTCCCCTTGTTAAAGGGGGCTTCCAGATTCCGATAAGCCCCCCGCCCGCAGACCCCCACAACCACCGGCCAGGGTTGTGGGGATGAGGCCCTTGTCCTCATCAACATGGGGACAAGGTGTTTTGGGGGGCTACCCCAAAGCACCCTCCCAATGTTGAGGGCATGTGGCCTGGTATGGTTCAGGAGGGGGGGGGGCCGCACTCTCGTCCCCCCCTCTTTTCCTGCGGCCTGCCAGGTTGCGTGCTCGGATAAGGGTCTGGTATGGATTTTTGGGGGGACCCCACGCCGTTTTTTTTTTTTTTTTGGCGCGGGGTTCCCCTTAAAATCCATACCAGACCTGAAGGGTCTGGTATGGATCTTAGGGGGAACCCCACGTCATTTTTTTTTTTTAATTTTGGCCGGGGTTCCCCTTAATATCCATACCAGACCTGAAGGGCCTGGTATGGAATTTAGGGGGACTCCCACGTCATTTTTTTTTTTTAATTTTGGTTCGGGGTTCCCCTTTGGGGAATTCCCATGCCGTTTTTATCAATGAACTTCTATGTGTATTGTCGGCAATGCAATAGCCGCGGGTAGTTTTAAATGAGTTTTTTCCTTCAAAATGTCATTTTGCTGTCAGACTGTTCTAAACACAGGAAACATGCGCCCCTTTACAGGCATACTATAGACACCCCCCAGGTACGAAATTTAAAGGGATATTACACTTTTATTGTTTGACTTTAAGCATTATTAAAATCACTGCTCCTGAAAAAACGGCCGTTTTTAAAACTTTTTTTTGCATTGATCCATGTCCCCTGGGGCAGGACCCAGGTCCCCAAACACTTTTTATGACAATAACTTGCATATTAGCCTTTAAAATTAGCACTTTTGATTATTCATGTTCGTGTCCCATAGACTTTAACGGTGTTCGCGTGTTCGAACGAACTTTTTTCCTGTTCGCATGTTCTGGTGCGAACCGAACAGGGGGGTGTTCGGCTCATCCCTATTGCTGGCATTGGATCAGGCAAAGGCTTTTGATAGAGTAAATAATGAGTACCTGTATTTGCTACTTGGTAGATACAGCTTGTAGGGGAGGTTTATAGATTGGCTTAAAACATTATGTAGAGGGCTGAGAGCTTCCCACTGGTTAATGGTTGGGTTGGATGGACTTTTGAGGTTGGCTCTGGGGTGTGCCAGGGATGTCCTCTGAGCCCCATTGCTATTTGTATTCACAATCAACTCCTTCATAAGACAGCTAGAGAGTGGATCTTTGTGCGAGGTGCCTTTGGGCATTGCTGGTGTGCCACCTTTGAAGGTTGTGGCCTATGCTGATGATGTGTCTGTTATTGTCTCTGGGACGGAGGAGGTGCAGGAGCGGGTCTCTATGATATTGCAGTAGGCTTCTGGTTCTAAAGTCAACCATGAAGAGAGTGACATTTTCTGGATAGGTGAGGAGGGTGAAAGCTTCAAACTTCTGGATGCCTTCCCAGAGGCCCAGCAGGAAATTAAAGTTTTGGGCATCAAATTTGGTCCTGGTGACTATGGCCATCAAAACTGGGAAAGCAGGTTGGTGGGTGCCAATGCCAAAGTAGCAAGCTGGAAGAAATGCAAGCTTTCCTTGAGGGAGAGGGTTGACTTGATCAAAACGTACCTTGTCCCAATCTTTTTATATGTCAGCTTCGTCTGTATCTTGCCAGCATCTCTCTATGCAAGGGTGTACAGCTGTTTTTTCCCAACCGTTATGGGGAAATAGGCTGAACCTGATCAAACGCAATGTAATTTACCTGTTCAGGCGGGAGGGTGGCCTAGGAATTGTCAACCCAATAGTTTTCTTTTCTCTGCTCTTTTTAAAGTACAACCTTGGTAACATCAATCAAATTGGAAAAATTCTGTGAGCCACAATGATCTTATAAAAGTAAAAATAAAAGGGAAACTGCTGCGCCAATCAAACAAATAAAATAAAAGTGATAAAACAATAAGCAGCCAACACCACCAATTAGACTAATTGTAACAATAAATATATAAACAAAAAGTGTAGCGCTATAATGTGTCAGTCGGCAACACTAGAGTGTGTTGAGTAACAAACAGTGTATATCAAAAGTTAGGTCATACTAGACCTCATATGAAGGACAATGAACCAATGGGAAATCCACTATTCAAAGGAAACCACTATTATCATGTCCTCTGTGGTAAAACAATGTGAATTAAATGTGCATCACACAACTTAAGCCCAAACCCTCAGAACAAAACACCCGCATGTAGGGGTAAGGGTAAGTGATGAGTCTCTGAGGTGAGGACAGTTCATTTAATCAAACGGAGACATCTTGGAGTATAGACATATAGCTCATAATATCATCTATTCTTATTATTGATGGACTCCTCCAATGATCAGCCAGGTATGAGAATAACGTAAAATGCCCTTACCGGACGCGGTGGACTCACAGGCCGTTCAGCGGTGAGTCATACGAGCTTGAACCGTGAAGCACGGTAGGGTTATAACTGTTCCTGGTCCGCAATCGAAGGATCCTAAGAAGAACTCCAGTCACAAACAGTCTCCCGATTCGTCCTCCAGCACTCACGGACGCGGTGGACTCACAGGCCGTTCAGCGGTGAGTCATACGAGCTTGAATCGTGAAGCACGGTAGGGTTATAACTGTTCCTGGTCCGCAATCGAAGGATCTTAAGAAGAACTCCAGTCACAAACAGTCTCCCGATTCGTCCTCCAGCACTCACTCCTCTGCCGCCAAATCCAGCAACCTCTCCTCTCTACGTCCTTCCAAATAGTAGCAGATAGTTCCTATCCTGCAGATTGCTCTCTCTCTATGTCCTTCCAAATGGAATGTCTGTCAGTATCTGACATCAAGTGATGTCAGATACTGACAGACATTCCATTTGGAAGGACATAGAGAGAGAGCAATCTGCAGGATAGGAACTATCTGCTACTATTTGGAAGGACGTAGAGAGGAGAGGTTGCTGGATTTGGCGGCAGAGGAGTGAGTGCTGGAGGACGAATCGGGAGACTGTTTGTGACTGGAGTTCTTCTTAGGATCCTTCGATTGCGGACCAGGAACAGTTATAACCCTACCGTGCTTCACGGTTCAAGCTCGTATGACTCACCGCTGAACGGCCTGTGAGTCCACCGCGTCCGTGAGTGCTGGAGTACGAATCGGGAGACTGTTTGTGACTGGAGTTCTTCTTAGGATCCTTTGATTGCGGACCAGGAACAGTTATAACCCTACCGTGCTTCACGGTTCAAGCTCGTATGACTCACCGCTGAACGGCCTGTGAGTCCACCGCGTCCGGTAAGGGCATTTTACGTTATTCTCATACCTGGCTGATCATTGGAGGAGTCCATCAATAATAAGAATAGATGATATTATGAGCTATATGTCTATACTCCAAGATGTCTCCAGTTGATTAAATGAACTGTCCTCACCTCAGAGACTCATCACTTACCCTTACCCCTACATGCGGGTGTTTTGTTCTGAGGGTTTGGGCTTAAGTTGTGTGATGCACATTTAATTCACATTGTTTTACCACAGAGGACATGATAATAGTGGTTTCCTTTGAATAGTGGATTTCCCATTGGTTCATTGTCCTTCATATGAGGTCTAGTATGACCTAACTTTTGATATACACTGTTTGTTACTCAACACACTCTAGTGTTGCCGACTGACACATTATAGCGCTACACTTTTTGTTTATACACAATGATCTTATGCCTTGCTTGTGCTACCTCCAGCTGCATGCGCTAATCACGCTTCATATAACGTGCAAAGGATAAATTTACAAGTTATGCGCTGCGCTTGGGTGACCCCAAAAACAAAATTAATAGTAACCAACTTTGTGCTTACTAGTGCGATAATATTAAATACAAATAATATGAATGTAGAATAAATAAACAAGGTGTGAAAAAACAAGTGCTTGTTACACAATAAATTAGTGCTTATTAGTGCTTTTTACACCATACATAGTGTCTTAATCAACATAAAAAGTGTGCTTCGTGCTCAATACACAGTAACCTACTTTTCTTAAATGAGAAAAAAAAAAAAAAAAGTTCTCTATGGCACAATGTCCAGCAGTGATAATAAAACAATGTGTGCAGGAGGTTTTCAGCTGTGACAACAATCCAACATCATGCCGAAGATATCCTGAGTGCTGCAAAACATGTTCCTGTGCTCCTTCGTGACCCCCTTAAGCTAATGTGCTCACCTCAGAGCGTGTGACTCAGCTTCTACCCTGAGTCCAAAATTGCTTTGGAGCCACCCCTGGGCTCAGTCTCAGTGTCTGCTCCACTCCTCCAGCTGGAAACAATGTGGCTCCATACATAGAATGAAAAGGAAAATGGCACTGGTGCATCAGTGCACCATACTATAACGGCTTTCTATGCAAAATCAGTGGAAGTTTGGTGCGGTATGCTGTGCTGAGACAGCGCTGATGTAAAGTCTGTGTCAGTCTCTCCATCCTGGCCCCTCCCCTACGCGTCTTCGACACAGGGATCACGTGTCATCATCAGGGGGATATACCGCACCAAACTTCCACTGATTTTGCATAGAAAGCCATTATAGTATGGTGCACTGACGCACCAGTGCCATTTTCTTTTTCATTCTATGTATGGAGCCACATTGTTTCCAGCTGGAGGAGTGGAGCAGACACTGAGACTGAGCCCAGGGGTGGCTCCAAAGCAATTTTGGACTCAGGGTAGAAGCTGAGTCACACGCTCTGAGGTGAGCACATTAGCTTAAGGGGGTCACGAAGGAGCACAGGAACATGTTTTGCAGCACTCAGGATATCTTCGGTATGATGTTGGATTGTTGTCACAGCTGAACACCTCCTGCACACATTGTTTTATTATCACTGCTGGACATTGTGCCATAGAGAACTTTTTTTTTTTTTTTTCTCATTTAAGAAAAGTAGGTTACTGTGTATTGAGCACGAAGCACACTTTTTATGTTGATTAAGACACTATGTATGGTGTAAAAAGCACTAATAAGCACTAATTTATGGTGTAACAAGCACTTGTTTTTTCACACCTTGTTTATTTATTCTACATTCATATTATTTGTATTTAATATTATCGCACTAGTAAGCACAAAGTTGGTTACTATTAATTTTGTTTTTGGGGTCACCCAAGCGCAGCGCATAACTTGTAAATTTAACCTTGGTAACATGCTAGCAGAGAACCAGCCGGGATGGGTAGGTATTTTTCAATCTTGTTTTAGGCCTTTTTTGCAATGCTGGGAAGATTGTGGGCCAGTGAAAAGTCTGAGAGTCCGACATGGCAAGCTCCCAGCTTATGTTGCCCCGTGCCTGAAAATACTTTGGCAGTGGCATGTGATAGTGGAGGATATCAAGTCGTTCCCCAGGAAGCTTCTGGAGAAGAGGATTTTGTGGATGATCGGGATTGTCCTAGAGCAGAGTGTGTTGGTAAAGTGGAGTCTATGATAATAAATTAAAGAGACAGCCACGCTTGGGAAAAATAAAAACTATATAAGACTAAAAAATAATAAAGGATAGCTGCCTCCCCTGATAGGGCTCCCCCACAAGGAGAGCTCTAGACCATAACCAGTTCAATATATTTGTTACTTGTATCTATATGATTTCTTAGGTTTGGTATTTACCACTATTCATACTCACCTTTTTTCTTGTTCACACTTGACACTGGGTACATAATACCAGGCTGGTGGGTGCAGTACATGTAGGTTAGTTCCTAACCACACGTTCAACACAAGTTCTGTTCCTTCTATTTTCATATTGGTAGTGCCTTTAGTATATAGGTAAGCGCCACAACCCCATGTTCTTCTAAACTGGTGAAAGTTACATAGTAGGCGAGGTTGAAAAAAGACACAAGTCCATCAAGTCCAACCTATGTGTGTGATTATGTGTCAGTATTACATTACATAGTTACATAGTAGGTGAGGTTGAAAAAAGACACAAGTCCATCAAGTCCAACCTATGTGTGTGATTATGTGTCAGTATTACATTACATATCCCTGTATATTGCGGTCATTCAGGTGATTATCTAATAGTTTCTTGAAGCTATCAATGCTCCCCGCTGAGACCACCGCCTGTGGAAGGGAATTCCACATCCTTGCTGCTCTTACAGTAAAGAACCCTCTACGTAGTTTAAGGTTAAACCTCTTTTCTTCTAATTGTAATGAGTGGCCACGAGTCTTATTAAACTCTCTTCTGCGAAAAAGTTTTATCCCTATTGTGGGGTCACCAGTACAGTATTTGTAAATTGAAATCATATCCCCTCTCAAGCGTCTCTTCTCCAGAGAGAATAAGTTCAGTGCTCGCAACCTTTCCTCATAACTAAGATCCTCCAGACCCTTTATTAGCTTTGTTGCCCTTCTTTGTACTCGCTCCATTTCCAGTACGTCCCTCCTGAGGACTGGTGCCCAGAACTGGACAGCATACTCCAGGTGCCGGCGGACCAGAGTCTTGTAGAGCGGGAGAATTATCGTTTTATCTCTGCAGTTGATCCCCCTTTTAATGCATGCCAATATTCTGTTTGCTTTATTAGCAGCAGCTTGGCATTGCATGCCATTGCTGAGCCTATCATCCACTAGGACCCCCAAGTCCTTTTCCATCCTAGATTCCCCCAGAGGTTCTCCCCCCAGTGTATAGATTGCATTCATATTTTTGCCACCCAAATGCATTATTTTACATTTTTCTACATTGAACCTCATTTGCCATGTAGTCGCCCACCCCATTAATTTGTTCAGGTCTTTTTGCAAGATTTCCACATCCTGCGGAGAAGTTATTGCCCTGCTTAGCTTAGTATCGTCTGCAAATACAGAGATTGAACTGTTTATCCCATCCTCCAGGTCGTTTATGAACAAATTAAATAGGATTGGTCCCAGCACAGAACCCTGGGGAACCCCACTACCCACCCCTGACCATTCTGAGTACTCCCCATTTATCACCACCCTCTGAACACGCTCTTGTAGCCAGTTTTCAATCCATGTACTCACCCTATGGTCCATGCCAACGCACCTTATTTTGTACAGTAAACGTTTATGGGGAACTGTGTCAAATGCTTTTGCAAAATCCAGATACACCACGTCTACGGGCCTTCCATTATCTAGATGGCAACTCACCTCCTCATAGAAGGTTAATAGATTGGTTTGGCAAGAACGATTCTTCATGAATCCATGCTGATTACTGCTAATGATATCATTCTTATTACTAAAATCTTGTATATAGTCCCTTATCATCCCCTCCAAGAGTTTACATACTATTGATGTTAGGCTAACTGGTCTGTAATTCCCAGGGATGTTTTTTGGGCCCTTTTTAAATATTGGTGCTACATTGGCTTTTCTCCAATCAGCTGGTACCATTCCAGTCAATAGACTGTCTGTAAAAATTAGGAACAACGGTCTGGCAATCACCTGACTGAGTTCCCTAAGTACCCTCGGATGCAAGCCATCTGGTCCCGGTGATTTATTAATGTTAAGTTTCTCAAGTCTAATTTTAATTCCGTCCTCTGTTAACCATGTAGGTGCTTCCTGTGTTGTGTCATGAGGATAAACACTGCAGTTTTGGTTACTGAAGCCCCCCGATTCACTCATGAAGACTGAGGAGAAGAATAAATTCAATACCTTTGCCATCTCCCCATCCTTTGTAACCAGATGTCCTTCCTCATTCTTTATGGGGCCAATATGGTCTGTCCTCCCTTTTTTACTGTTTACATACTTAAAGAATTTCTTGGGATTTTTTTTGCTCTCCTCCGCTATGTGTCTTTCATGTTCTATCTTAGCCATCCTAATTGCACCCTTACATTTCTTATTGCATTCTTTATAAATTCTGAATGCTGTGGATGATCCCTCAACCTTGTATTTTTTGAAGGCCTTCTCCTTTGCTTTTATATGCATTTTTACATTGGAGTTAAGCCATCCAGGATGTTTGTTCGCTCTTTTAAATTTATTACCCAATGGGATACATTGGCTAATGCCCTTATTTAATATGCTCTTAAAGCAAACCCATCTCTCCTCCGTATTCTTTGTACCTAATATTTTATCCCAATTTATGCCTTTTAGCAAGGTTTGTAGTTTAGGGAAGTTGGCTCTTTTGAAATTCAGTGTCTTTGTGTTTCCTTCATGTCTCCTATTTGTGTGATTTATACTGAAACTAATTGACCTGTGATCGCTGTTACCTAAATTCCCCCGTATTTCCACATCTGTTATCAGGTCTGTATTGTTGGTAATCAGTAGATCTAGTAATGTTTTATTTCTATTTGGTGCGTCTACCATCTGACCCATAAAATTGTCCTGCAAGACACTAAGGAACTGGCGAGCCTTAAATGAATGCGCGGTTCCCTCCGCCCAGTCTATGTCTGGATAATTAAAATCCCCCATTATGATAACACTTCCCATCCTTGCTGCTAATCCAATTTGTGATAGGAGATCCGTCTCCACTTCCTCCCTCAGGTTAAGGGGCCTAAAGCATACTCCCAGTATTATTTTCCCCTTAGCTTCATCCCTTTGGAGCTCTACCCATAAAGATTCCACCTCCTCCCTAGCCCCCTCAGTGATGTCATCTCTCACATTCACTTGTACATTATTCTTGATATATAGGCATACCCCTCCCCCTTTTTTACCCTCTCTATCCTTGCGGTATAGGGTATACCCTTGAATGTTTGCCAGCCAATCATGAGAGCTGTTGAACCAGGTCTCTGAAATTCCCACAAAATCCAAATCCTCCTTGTACAACAGTATCTCTAGTTCACACATCTTGTCCGCCAGGCTCCTGGCATTGGTGAACATGCCACATAGTTTAGACCGGTCGCATATTGTCCTTGTATTGGGTGTTTCAAGATTGCAACTTGGACTTGCTACTATACTCACCTTGTGTTTTTGTGCTTTGGTTAACCTACCACTAATGCCCCCAATACTACCCTCTGGAATATCTTCCGCGCTGGCTATCACTGTCTCTGGACCCTCCCCCCCATCGCCTAGTTTAAAAACCCCTCTAACTTTTTGGCCATCTTCATTCCCAGCAGATCTGCACCCTCCTCATTTAGGTGCAGTCCGTCCCTTCTATAGTACCGGTTACCGACTGAGAAGTCGGCCCAGTCCTCCAGGAACCAGGAGTCTATGGACCACTTTTTGCTGCAGTGTCCCTTTAACATAGAGGTGTATAGAAGGGTGGGGAGGGCTCTAGGCATCCCCTTTTTCTATCACATGAGTTATATGGAATGGGTGTACGGGGCTTTCCTGACTCGCTGGGATTTTGATTCAGATACACTGTTTATAGTTAGTATAGATATCTGTTAATTTACATGGAATGCACGGTGCCAGATTAGCCTGCGGAAGAAAGTCCTCTCTGTTGAGGTGGTGGTGCACAATATTTGGGGTCTTGAGAAAAGGCAGGGAGCCTCGGGCGGTCTGGAAAGGGGAGTGGAGGAATATCAGATCTGACTTTGGTGAACTGTCCATCTCTGGGTGAGGAGCTCTTTTCTTTTCTGTTTCTTTCACTCCCTTAGCTTTTGTTGGTTAATATCTTCTTCAGCTTTTATTACAGTGTAAATTTGCTATCCCCTCAAAATAACTTAACACACAGTCATTAATGTCTAAACCACTGGCAACAAAAGTGAGTACACCCCAAGTGAAAATGTCCAAATTGGGCTCAAAGTTTCAATATTTTGTGTGACCACCAGGGCCGGTGCTACCACTAGGCAAACTAGGCAACTGCCTAGGGCGCACTGCTGCATAGGGGTGCCCAGCCACTGGTTTCCCTCCGCGTCTGCATGCTCTGCAGGCTGCAGCATGTAACTAACTCAGTCTCAGGCAGCTGCTCTGTCCGACCGGTAGTGTAATTAGAGGCGCAGTGCAGCACTGGAGCCAGCGCTAGAAGAATCAGAGCCGATGCTTCCTGTATAGTGCTACCTCCTGTCACATGGGCGGGGCAAAGGGGGTGGAGTCAGGAGTGGAGCCAATGGGGGCGGCAAAATGAGGTTTCTCCTAAGGTGTCAAAAATCCTTGCACCAGCCCTGGTGACCACCATTATTTTCCAGCACTGCCTTACCCCTCTTGGGCATGGAGTTCACCAGAGCTTCATGAGTTGCCACTGGAGTCCTCTTCCACTCCTCCATGTCGACATTACAGAGCTGGTAGATGTTAGAGACCTTGTGCTCCTCCACCATCCATTTGAGGATGCCCCACAGATTCTCAATAGGGTTTAGGTCTGGAGACATGCTTGGCCAGTCCATCACCTTTACCCTCAGCTTCTTTAGCAAGACAGTGGTCATCTTGAAGGTGTATTTGTGGTCTTATTGTGTTGTGTTGGAATACTGCCCTGCAGCCCAGTCTCTGAAGAAAGGGGATCATGCTCTGCTTTAATATGTCACAGTTAGAGTTGCCACCTCATCCCTTTAAACCTGAACACCTTTGAATTACATAGGTTCTGAGGCTAATTAAATGCAGATAAGGCACCAAGTGAGTTTAATTACCACTTTAATCAGCCACAGAACCTGTGTAATTAATATGTGTTCGGGTTTAAAGGGATGAGGTGGCAACCATAGTCACAGTACATGTTGGCATTCATGGTTGCCTCAATGAACTGTAGCTCCCCAGTGTCTACAATCAAAGCAGCCCATAAATAGCAGCACTTTCTATCTCTCAGTGCCCGTTTGTGTGGACTAGCTCCCTGGGTGTTGTGACTGCTTTGTGACTCTGAATACCGTATATGAACTTCTGCCTGAATTCATGACTACTCTCTAGCCTGCTGTTTTTGTACTTCACCGTTAGCTCGTGTATGACCTTTGCCTGACTCACCATTCTGCATTTCGATTGTGTACCGCTTTGCCTGATCTGTTGCCAACCTGATCTGCCTGACTAAGTTTTCGCCTGAATACTCAGCACACAAGCTCCACTTCGGACACTACCTATCACAGGTACCTTACACATGAAAAGATATAATAAAATATTTACAAAAATGTGAGGGTGTACTCACTTTTGTGAGATACTGTATGTGTATATATATATATACCGTCACCTTCGCTACCTCTATTTCACCAGAACCGGGTCTAGGGTCCCATTGAGTTTATCACCATACAATGTAGGCACTGGACACTTGAGTATCTTTTCCAGTGCTTTAATAAACATAAGTTGAAGGAAGTAGTAGGGAAGAGGCAGAAGGAGAGTTGCAGGAAAGTTAAAATACCTTTTCTTGGTGTAACATTAGGAATTTAGAACTAATCGATGAATGTACTATCTCTTTGGAGTTGAATCTTTGCCCGCCTGGATAGGTTTCTCTCACTAACCTAGCAGCCAGTACGCAGCACGAACAAAAGTCTCTGCCACAGACTTGATTGGAACAATACCCGTACGATCCTCTGCCACAGGATGTAATGGTATATGATGAACAGCAAACACAGCACTAGAACCTTTAAGCCAACCCGGCAGTACTATGCGGTAAGATTACTTTAGGATGCGTCCTCCAACTGAGTCACCAGGCCCCTCTCCAGACCAGCACTCTGCATGATCCTTCAATGACGGGTCCTCCCCTGGGATCTTCTCAGTTGTCCAGCTTCTTCCCTCTAGGACAGACAGCCCAGGACCATTCCTCTGCCGCTGTGGTAGGCTCCCAGACAGGCTTCTGGGCTCACCCACACGCTGCAGCTACGTGGGCCTCCTGGACGGAGGACCACGAGGTAGTACTCCTAGCACATACCTGTCGGACAGGAGGGCCAGCAGGTGGAACAAAACGAACCCCAAAACATGGAGTCTGTCCCATAAATACCCTCTCCCGGGATGCAACTCGGAGGACCTCCTCCACTGAGTTATCTCTGAGACAGAGGAGCACTCATACACTTCAGCGTGTTGCCTTTCCAACACCAACCCATGGTGACAACGACACCCACAGGCACAGTGTAAAACTACATGCAACTCAGCCAAGCTGGAACAGAGGCAAATCTGACTATGTATGAACGGATAACCCACTGAATTTACCTATCAGCGGTAGATTGAGAATCTACCAGCTCTGCATACTCTCCCCACTACAATAGACGTTGTCCTCAACGTCTGACAAAAATAACTCCCAAGCCTGAGAGTAGGTATTTGAACTTAAAACTTGGACAAGGGCAAGGAAAAAGAAAAGACAGTATAGAGATAATACAGTTTCAACATTTATAAAACAACATGTTCACATCCACAAACAAAATCACATTACGACTGTCACAACCCCACTGTCTATCTAGCTGAAAAGCCTAAAAGCTTGATAGGAGATCCAATTGTTCCTGAAAAAAAAACAAAGTTAGACACACACTAAATATATACAGTATCCTTACTAAACAGCTTAGGAGCAAAGTCTTATTCCAAAAGAAGAATGACACTCTCTTCCCGTATATTTTTCCCTTTTAATAAAACAAACTAAAGTAACTTGAGAAGTCCATCCCTATTTTTAATAGAGAAAATCCAGCTATCAAAGAGTCTTTGAATTTTAGAGATACTGAGATGAACATTATCTCTTGATCGCGAAGATCTCTAAACACTAACACTCTCTAACTATACACCCAAGAGTTCTTTGTTCATAATCACCAATAAAACCGAGGATCTGGCAATGTCAGTTTCTTTCCCAGTTTATCCACTGTGGTGATAAAGTACACAATATCATCTTTTCCGGGTCTGCAAATGACCACTTTGTCAGCATAGATGTGCCGACCATAGTTCCAGTGTAGGAAACATCCACTGAAGCGTTCGACCATGGCAACAGAACATCCAGTCTTCCGGAAAGGCTTTGGCACAGACAAATAGTCCCAAACAGCTTCACTGTACCACAGTTCCAGGTTGGTCTCAATTTCCTGCATGATCTCCTGAGGAACATAGGGAAACTCCAACCCATATTCTGTGGCAACTCGTTTGGAAAGCACTCTCTGTAAACGTGCAAGTTTAGGCAAAGATCTATTTTTCCCCAAACCAGGAGGCACACAAGAGTTCGGTGATTTACTCACCATAGATCCGACGGGTGTCGGAAGCAAACTAGCAACTTTAGACAATGTCTCCTTAGTAGTACTGTGCGGCTCCACACAAAGTGATGTCTTCCCAGAATCCAGGGCTAACCACTCTGAGAAAGTCAAGGCAGAAGCAACATCTTCGCCCTGGGCCCACAATAGTTCCTGTGACATTGTCTCAAACAAATCATCATCACCAGAGAGATCCGACATGGAATCTATCTCCGAATCTCTCAACTCTTCTGCTGGCAAATATTTACACAGAGTCCCAGATATGTCCCCCTTTGATCTCTCACCCGTTCCTGACGTGGACTTCCCCGGATCTATGCATTTCTCTGACTCTGGTTTGGGTAGTCTCTGGGGTAGGCCTTGACCACGGCCGCGGGAAGCCTTTACATATCCCACCTTCCTCTGGAGAGGTGCAACGGGGATAGGCGTAGTGGACGTGGAAATGAAAGCGATGTCCGCTGATGAATTAGTGACAACGGTATCTCCCTCAGGAACACTCTCGGTGGCAACAGGTGAAATCACAGTCTGTTGTTCTCCAACAGCAACAGTAGCAGCTTCCACTGTAGCAATACCTGTAGCCCAGTCCATCCGATAAGCACAAGGCGACATAGTAGGCTGCTCCACTATGAACAAATATTCTCCACACCGCAAACAACGAACAAATGGACGGACATGTATGGCCAGCGCTTCACACTTATGGCAAAGCATGCCCAGCCCTTCAATATCTCCAACCATGTAGAGAACAAACCTCCCCTACGGTTTCAGACAAATGCTATCTGTCAGCAAGGTTCCGGTCAGCATAGCACCCGCAGCGGTACTCGTAGGGAACATCCTAGGTCCCATAGTTGGCGGTATCAATGAAAAAGAAGACATGGCTGCACTCTGATCTTCTCAACATGATCACGAGGCCTCCCTTCTCCTCTGGCGCCAAACACACACACACGCGTCCCAAGCAGCAACAAGTAGGTTAAGCTTCTCCCACTTGTTCTTCTGATCACGTAGCTCCCGGGCTTTTACTGCTCACCCACAGCCTACGCAGTCAGAAATAAAGTCCTGCACTTTAACCCCTTCCTCTCTCCAAAAATTGACAAAGTCCAGAAATCAGTTTCAACATGAACTCCCGGTGAAATACTTCTCAGGGCTGTGGGAGGTTGACGGCTAACAATCCCGGACGACGCACCCACATTGTAGCACTAACTCTCGGTGGAGCTGCTGGTTTATTGCGGGCTGTTACCGTTACCTTTGCTACCTCTATTTCACCAGAACCGGATCTAGGGTCCCGTTGAGTTTATCACCATACAATGTAGGCACCGGACACTTGAGTATCTTTTCCAATGCTTTAATAAACATAAGTTTATGAAGGAAGTAGCAGGTAAGGGGCAGAAGGAGAGTTGCAGGGAAGTTCAAATACCTTTTCTTGGTGTAGCATTAGGAATTTAGAACTTGTAGATGAATGTACTATCTCTTTGGAGTTGAATCTTTGCCTGCCTGGATGGGTTTCTCTCACTAACCCAGCAGCCAGTACGCAGCACGAACAAAAGTCTCTGCCACAGACTTGATTGGAACAATACCCGTACGATCCTCTGCCACAGGATGTAATGGTATAAGATGAACAGCAAACACAGCACTAGAACCTTTAAGCCGACCCGGCAGTACTATGCGGTAAGATTACTTTAGGATGCGTCCTCCAACTGAGTCACCAGGCCCCTCTCCAGACCAGCACTCTGCATGATCCTTCCATGACGGGTCCTCCCCTTGGATCTTCTCAGTTGTCCAGCTTCTTCCCTCTAGGACACACAGCCCAGGACCATTCGTCTGCCGCTGTGGTAGGCTCCAGACAGCCTTCTGGGCCCACCCACACGCTGCAGCTATGTGGGCCTCCCGGACAGAGGACCATGCGGTAGTACTCCTAGCACATACCTGTCGGCCAGGAGGGCCAGCAGGTGGAACGAAACGAACCCCAAAACATGGCATCTGTCCCATAAATACCCTCTCCCAGAATGCAACTCGGAGGACCTCCTCCACCAAGTTATCTCTGAGACAGAGGAGCACTCATACACTTCAGCGTGTTGCATTTCGAAACCGATCCACGGTGACAAAGACACCCACAGGCTCAGTGTAAAACTACATGCAACTCAGCCAAGCTGGAACAGAGGCAAATCTGACTATGTATGAACGGATAACCCACTGAATTTACCTATCAGCGGTAGATTGAAAATCTATCTATCTATATATATATATATATATATATATATATATATATATCTAGAGAGAGAGATTTTCTGCTTATTGATTGCATTAATTTTACTAAAGAAAAATTGGGAAGCGTAAAGAATGTTTCTTACATTGGTGGTCAGAGACAATAATTTTTCTTACATTGGTGGTCAGAGAGAATAATGTTTCTTACATTGGTGGTCAGAGAGAATAATGTTTCTTGCATTAATGGTGAGAGAGAAGAATGCTCCTTACATTGGTGGTCAGTGAAAATAATGTTCTTTACATTGGTGGTCAGTGGAAAGAATGCCCCCTTACATTGGTGGCCTGTAGAAAGGATGCCACTTACATTGGTGGTCAACGGGAAGCATGACCCTTACAATGATGGTCAGTGGGAAGAATGCCCCTTACATTGGTGGTCAGTGAAAATGACATAAAGTAAATAAAAATTATTTTTAAAAAATTTAAAGCACACCCATGACCCCCGCACACGCTCTATATGAAAAGCTTTATGTAGGAGGAGCACATGTATGTAAACAATAATGGCGCCACACATGTATGGTATCATCGGGAATGTTGGCGTAAGAGCAAATCTAGGGCCATAATTTTGTAACATGCTGGACAGAGCTTTGTATTTTTGTAAATTTTTTATCAAACTGTTCAGCTAAAAAAGACATTTGTTGCACCTGTTATATTGTGTTAATTTATGAAATCCTTAATTTTGGAAATGTACCATTGTTGCACTTTCTTTAATGCAAGTTTATTTTTCTTTATATTCTATAATAAACATTTATTTTGAACACATGGGCAGGGATAGGGGACCCTGGGATCTCCTATTGACCGAGGGCCCCATGAGTTGTCAGTCCGCACCTAATATAGTGCATATAAAAAGTCTACACACCCCTGTTAAAATGTCAGGTTTCTGTGATGTTAAAAAAGGAAACAAACATAAATCATTTCAGAAATGTTTCCACCTTTTAGTGTGACCTATAAACTGCACAACTCAATTGAAAAACAAACTGAAATATTTTAGTAGGGGGATGGTAAAAAACTAAAATAATGTGGTTGCATAAGTGTACACACCCTCTTAAAACTGGGAATGGACATGTAGCTGTGTTCAGACGCCCACTGCCTTCCAGAATGTCATTGGTGTGGGCTTTTTTCGACACATGTGCAGTATATCACACTGTTGCTGTTTGTAATCTATGTCTGAAGCGGATGAAACATGGCCAGAACAGCACCTGTTTGGGCACAACATGATTGACAAGACATATGATGACCTGCCATGCAGTCTGTTGGCAAGAGCACCTGAAAGACCCACATAATAAAAAAGGCGACTTCTACTTGCTCCCCATCTGTGATCTCAACCTCTACTATACCTCCAGTCCTCTCAAAGACTTGCACTGAAATTAATGAAGGTATAGCAATAGGTGCCACAAGTACTTGCAACCAATCTTCTAGCAGTACACCACCAGTTGATATCAGCAGGCAAATGTCGCTACCCCAGTTCCTGAACTGTAAAAAAAGCCAGCCATCCACATGCTCAGTGTCTAAATGCTAGCTTGGCCAAATTGCTAGCGCTGCAACTCTTGCCTTTTCAGCTGGTAGACTCTGCCCCCTTTTGTGAATTTGTAGAATGTGCTGTACCACAGTGGCAGGTTCCAAAACAATTTTGTTTCACATAAGGCCATTCCAGCTCTCTACCATCATGTGGAAGGCAATGTTTTGGCCTTGTTGGGCAGGGCAGTCAGCAGCAAGGTTCATATGACCACTGACTCATGGTCCAGCAGGTATGGTCAGAGATGTTACATTTCCTTCATGGGGCACTGGGTAACTCTGATGGCAGCTGGGAAGGATGCAGGACAGGGTTCAGTGTTGAAACTTGTTCTGCCACCACATCTCCAAAAAGCTGATGGTGATTTTGCCACATCTCTCTGCTCCACCCCTCCTCTTCTTCTTCTTCCTCTATCGCTTCTTCTACAGAATTGTCCTCTGAACCAGCAGTGCTCAGGGAATCGTTCAAGGGCTAGGCAAGCAGTCAGGCTAAAAGATGTCATGCAGTGCTTCAGTTGATCTGCCTAGGGGACAGGAGCTTCACTGGGGCAGAGATTCTATCAGCTCTGCAGGGGCAGGCTCAGAGGTGGTTCACGTCATGGCAGCTTGACCCAGGAATGGTTGTATGCGACAATGGCACCAACCTGCTCTCCGCCCTCCGACAGGGACACTTGACACATGTTCCATGCTTGGCACACGTCCTGAATTTGGTGGTGCAGCATTTCTTGACCAGGTACCCAGGCTTACAAGATCTCCTGAGGCAGGCCAGAAAAGTCTGTGGTCAATTCCAGTGGTCATACAATGCCAGTGCTCGGCTGGCTGACATTCAAACGGGAATTCAACCTGCCCAGCAACTGCCTCATTTGTGACATGACCACCAGGTGGAACTCAACATTGGCAATGCTGTGGCAACTGCACACACAGCAGAGGGCCATCAATGAGTACATGTGTGAGTATGGCACCAGGACAGGCTCAGGGGAGCTTGGCTTCTTTTTGCCACACCAGTGGCTACTGATAAAGGATGCATGCACTGTCCTGTCACCATTTGAGGAGGTCATGAGGATGGTGAGCAGCGAAAATGCATACATCAGTGACACTGTCCCTCTAGTGTTCCTTCTGGAGCACATGCTTCATGGAATCATGGACAGGGCACTTGAGGCAGAACAGCGGGAGGAAGAGGAGGACATCCTTACCTCTCAAGGCCCCCTTTATCCAGATAGCATTCCTGCGGGGCTGCCAAACACAGAGGAAGAAAAGGAGCAGGAGGATTGTGTCAGCATAGATGCAGAGGATAACACGCAGCAGTCTTCAAGGGATGGTTTTCAGTCCCCAGAAACCCAAGGAGTTGTACGTGGCTGGGAGGAGGTAGTTCCTGACAATATCATCCTTAGTGACCCAGAGGACTCTGAATTTAATGCCTCTGCAAACCTAAGCTGCATGGGCTCCCTGATTCTGCAAAGCCTGCAAAAGGACCCTGGGATTCGTGGGAACAAGGAGAGGGATCATTGCTGGCAACCCTTCTTGATCCAAGTTACAAGGGTAAAGTTGCAGAGCTCATCCCGCCTTCGCAGAGGGTGCAGAGGATGAAACATCTTCAGGACGCCTTGAAGAAAAGTTTGTGTAATGCCTTTCAAGGCCCTGGGAGGTTACCATTTCCTGGTTCTGGACAACGTGTTTGTGAGGCTTTGTTAGGCCAGAGGAAGAGCGGTGGAGAAGGTGGCTGGCTGACCGATGCCTTTAAACTATTTTTTAGTCCTCAGTGCCCAGGGCTGATAGGTTCAAGCAACCATCGGCAGCGTCTGCATTATATGGTGTGTGAATATCCAAGGGCAAGAGCAGACTGGAGACCTTTCCAACTGAGCATCCATTGGGTTACTGGGTCTTAAAGATGGACCACTGGCCAGAACTTGCTCAAGATGCAATCGAGCTACTGGCTGGTCCTGCATTCAGCGTGATTTCTAAACACGCTTTCAGTGCTGCTGAAAGGTTTGTAATGGATCAAAGAGTGTGCCTGTCCACAGACTCCATTGATAGGTTCACATTTATAAAAATGAATCCGTCCTGGATCAGCAGCTATCAAGCCCCTGATGCTGATGTTACTGATTAAATTTGCTAGGGATCTGGGATTCCTTGAAGACTGCCTATGCTGCCTATGCTATTACTGAATCTTGATGATGCTAGCTTCCAACAATATTTTTGGTTTAGGGCATCACCAACACCCAAGGCCCAATTTTTCTGCCCCTGTTTGACAGTAGCATGTAATTACAATTTTTGAAATAATTTTTAACAGCAGGGACCGTTCCTGCGCCCAACAAGAGTAACTGTAAGGGGTTACAGTATTTTGGCACCACCAACATCAAAGGCCCAATTTTTTGGAAGAGTATATAGTGCAGTCTGTATATTGTGTGTGTATATATACTGCAGTTCAGAGTATATAGTGCAGTCAGTGTAGTATATATAATGCAGTGCGGAGTATATAATACAGTGTATTGAAGGGGTTAAGGGGAACCCTATGACAGAATTAAGAAATAAAACGACTTGGGGGTCCCCCCATAATCCATTCCTTTGGGTCTGGTATAGATTTTAAGTGGAACTCCACGTGAAAATTAAAAAAAAAACAGCATGGGGTCCCCCCAAAATCCATACCAGTTCCTTATCTGAGCAAGCAGCCTGGCAGGCCAGGAAAGGGGGAGGGGACGAGTGAGTACCCCCCTAACCATACCAGGCCACATGCCCTCAACATGGGGAGGGTGCTTTGGGGTGGGGGAACCCACGCCGATTATTTCCTTAATTTTTATCTATATTGCCGGGAGCCGGCAATACAATACATGGACGGGCAATTTTTACATGACATTTTTTCCTTTAGAAATGCCATTTTGCTGCGGCACTGTAATACACATCACACAGATGCGCCACTTTACAGGCAGACTAAGGGCACCCCCGGCACAATATTTAAAGGAATATTTCATTTTTATTGTTTCACTTTAAGCATTATAAAAATCAATGCTCCTGAAAAAAACGGTTGTTTTAAAAACGTTTTTTTGCATTGATACATGTCCCTAGGGCAGTACCCGGGTCCCCATACACTTTTTATGGCAATAACCTGCAAATAAGCTTTTAAAATGAGCACTTTTGATTTTTCACATACATGGCCCATAGACTTTAGTAGGGTTTGCATGTTCTGGTGCGAACCGAACCGGCGGGTGTTCGCCCCATCACTAATGAAAACATACAGCACAAAAAGAAAGAGACTCTTACGGGGTCTTAACCATTTACTGTTTTCCACAAATCTAAAGAAAAAAACTTTGGCTTTATATACATTGTAGTCTTCCCTTTAGTTACTAGATATATAACTCTCCTGGCTTGTGAATAATCTTTCATACCACCATTTCTGCTTTGCTCAGTTTTTCATACAGTCATTTCACAAAAGGAAATGATTCTTCTCTACTGAATAGTATGAAATTTGAAAAAGATACGGTACTTCCAAGTTGCCAGATAACATCAAAAGGATACCTTCAGAAACAGGTAATGCAGAATGTTAGTGTGTAGAATTAGTCTTTTATTCTAAGAAAAAACAGAAATCAACAATGTTCTCATCTTTCAAAAAACAATTTAAAAGTACCAGCTGATCAGATACAACAGATCTTTTATACAATACTATACAATATTCTATAGCCTAGTACACACAGACCGAATATCGGGCGGCATCGGGCAGTTCAATGGAAACTGGCCTACTTTCAGCCCATGTGTACGGCAGCTGGGCTGGCGTCTGTCGAAGCTGAAAAAGACGAAAAAGCCTGTTGGCATCCGATCATCCCTCTCAGCCAATGGCTGAGAGCACTGCGGTGTTCTGGGGGGGGGGGGGGGGGACCTGTCAGAACATAATAGCTCAGCATGGGAGATCGCTGTACTTACTAACATTGCATAGTTAGTATTGTGGCTCCTCCCAAGCACTTCATTTTTTTTTTCGTTCAGCCCGCTGGGTTGAGCGAAAAAAAAAAACGATAGTGTTTACCAGGCTTATTATGTACAAACATTAGGCTCTAAATCACCTTCACATAGATGTCTTATGTCTCGGGGTAGCCTGAAGCTACAACATCAAGATCACTCTGCTGATGTACTACTCCTCCAATGACAAAAACTGTTTCATTTCGTCTAAAAGGAATTCAAACTGATTTGTTTCTCCACTTCTCTTTTTTAACATTTTCTAAATATCTGTTCATAATATACACATTCCTTACCTTCAGTTTTACCTTGACTCGAGCAAGTTTCAACTAGGTGCATTCACACAGGCAACAATAAGTTACTGATTAATTACATTACTCAAGCACATCAGAACTGTGTATAAAAGATTACTTTAGCTATAAAACAATTAAATTACTTATACAATATCAAATTAGGTGCACTATCCCTTTAAGTGACAAACACATGCAAAAGTGCATCAGTTGCATACAAAAAAATCTGTAACAATAAATCTTCATTAAAAACTAAAATTAATTTATGTGCAAATAAAAAATCTCATGAATGTGTGCAAAGTGCAACAGGTGACATAAACAATACATAAACTATAATGTGCCAGTGCAATAAAAAAAATAGTTGAAGTGTTCATAAAAGTCCATCAAACTTCATCCATGACCATGAAAGGAAAGCGTGAATCTACTGCAAGCTCTTTACGCTCCTTCACCAAAGAAATATGAACACAATTTGCTTACTAGAGCAAAGCATACGGCCAAACGCTTATCACCACACCAGTTATCTCAGGATGAACAACAAGGGATAATAATCTCTGTTTAGTAACAAATTGCTCCTTATAGCGGCTGCTGTCAGCCCCACCAAACATAGCAGCGGCAACAGGTACTGGCCAATCCCCATGAAAGATGGAAATCACTGTAGTAAGTGTTGCTAGCTTCTGGAAAAATACCCAGTAACATTGTTGCATACGTAACTACCAGCACATCTTACAAAAATGCAATAGACATATATCCCAGAGTGAGGTTTAACTCCCCCACTAACAAGTTTCAACAAGCCTGCACCAACACACATTGAACAAACTACTGTTATGACTCAATCAACCCAAACTTTTAACCTGTATCCTATAAAGGAAAAAAAGTTCCTGTTCCCTGTCAAGAGTAGTGAAGGACTGTGTAAGAAACTGGATTAGATGGCAATTGGGGCCAAGCTGTCCAGGTCCTGCCACTTCATTTTGGTATAGAACAACTACATACCTGTCTTTGGGTTTACCGTCTTGGATGCATTTCTCCCAGCCATAGGCCCTCTCACTCAGGGCCATTGCTAAGGTGGTACAGCCTGGCTTACTGACAAAGGCCCGGGCTCCCCTGATAAACTGATGGGGCCCTGGCCCCTTAAAGGAATCTAAACAGAGGGAAAGGAATTGTGGACAGGAGAACTATTCCCCCTGCGTAGCTCTCCCTACAGCAGCTGAAAGCTGGCTTCTCTTTCTCTCTTTCCCACCAACTTTCAGCTGCTGCATGTGGAACTACAGGGAATTGGTTCTAGCAATTGCTCCCCTGCTGAACCAACCACCCACCCCCCGTCCAGGATTCCCTTCTTCTGCTGCCTGAACCCCCCATGTGCTACTTTCCCTGCAGTGCATCCAGCTTCCCTCCTCTCCCTCCTGCCAACTGCTGCAGACACACAGGGGGAGGGAGGGCATTAAATATGTTTTATCTACCAGCCCCTTCCTTTTTTGAATGAACACAGGAAGTGATTGTAGCAATCATTCACTGTGTTCATTCATAACTGAAGCATTAGTAAACTTTGTTTACTATGCTTCAGTTGGTGAATGAACAGGGAGCCCCTGTACAGAGTGCTCCCTGTTCATTCATCTGCAGAGAAACGACTGGAGATCTGTGTCCTCAATTCCTTTCTCTGTATCATAAGTCAGACATCAGGGGTCTGGTGTAAAAAAAAAAAAAAACTATACATTTGTAAAAAAAAAAAAAAAAAAATGAAGGGCTCATTCACACAAGTTCTCTGGCCCAGACAATGTAAACAAGCAGTTTGTTTATGCTTCTGGAGCTGTCTGTTGCTCTGTGGGGACACAATGGCTGTACAAACACAGCTGCAGGTCCTAATTTGATAAATGTGCAGGTACAGGTAAGTGGCCCCGAATACGCACTGTCTGTGTTTGGGGCCATACACCTACCCCCATAGGTTAACATAGGCTCACAGCTCCAACCACATAAAAAAACACTGATTCACACTATACAGGCCACAGCGCCCATGTGATTGAGCCCCATGACCTCTTTTACACACACAGAACTTTTTGTTACGTTGGGTATGTGTCCACTATTGAGTTTAGTGTATTTTTGCTAAAAATATCATGGACCAACACCCCCTAGCGGAGGAGAATGGAGTCCCTAATCTTCTTCCCATTTCATCTATATAGCTTTTCTTTCCAGCTATCACCTGATGTTATGACCGATATATTACAGGATGTGCAGATTTACATTTGTTGCTTGGATGATATTGATGGTACAATCTATTACAGTTCGCAACATGAAATTACACTTTTGACAAAAGAGAGGAGAGTGGGGGGGGGGTAGTCTATATCCTTGACATAGCTTGAGCCCAATTGGGGTGTCTTGAGGGTAATGGACTGCACCCCTAACCCTCTTCAAGGTTACATGTAAAAATGTTTGAAAATAAAAAAATATCATGGACCGATGACTGTGAATGCAGTGGGAGCAGGGCTGCTATTAAAAAAAAATGTTCACACTTTTCATCACAGTTCGCATACTGACAGCATGTTGCAGGCAGAACACTTAGTGCCATATATTAATCCTGACAGCAGTCAGAAATGGTGCACTAGTCTTCTTTTTACAGCCTTCCCCTTTTTCAATCTTCCCTTGTACTTCCAGGAAGCACCACCAGATTGGTCCAGCTCCACAGAGGGATGCTTGGTTCTAGGCCCCAAGGCCCAACTACACCAAGCCCCAGATTCACAGCTGAGGATAAGGGGCAGCAAGGTCTCTCTAGTTGCATCCTGCATGATCCCAAAATGTCCTGTTTTCAGTCCTGCCCAGCTGGGCATTTACAGTTAATATTGCCAGGATAAGCTCTACACTGTGCAGTACCAAGGTGTGCTGTTGACATAGCCTGCTGTCTCCCTGGGCCCCACCCACATCTGGCATGATATGGGTACTAGCTCCACCCATGACATCAGTACAGGAGGGGCAAAATTAAAAGGGTCACTGACACCTGCCAACACCTCTTCCACAAATTCACACCCTTAGAAAGCATGTATATCTTACCTCACTGTTGTCTCCTTTGATGTTCCACACCTGCTTCCTCAGCTGTCCATTAAAATGTTACACTCTGCATTTTGTGTATATTTATTGTTCCTGTTGCAGAAACTATTGTCACCAGGATAGTAAGTGGAGGGAAATCACTCTATCAGAGCTCAGTAAAAAACTGACAAGGGTTTTAATTCTTTCCCCACTATTTCCAAAACATTAAAAGTAGGGGCTGGACATGCCCATTAAATATCTCTTCATAAATATATGTGAGTAGCTTTGGGCAAGATACATAAGGAACCTGTGTGAAAATGGCACTGGGGCCAGCACAAACCCAATCCCAGGTTAATATTATTAATATGATACAGGATTTGTATAGCGTCAAAACTTTGCGCAGCACTTTAAAATATAAAGGGAGACAATACAGCTACAATACAATAAAATACAAGGGTTAAGAGGGCCCTACTCATGAGAACTTACAATCTTAGTGGCTATATTGCAAGTCTCAGGTGGTGTACACAGAGAAGAGAATGGGTCCAAGAACAGAGCCTTGGGGGACCCCTACAGAAAGAGGAAGTGGAGATGAGGAGAGTTGTAGGTAACACTAAAGGAGAATTTTGATAGAAGAGGTGGAGAACCAGGAAAGAGTAACATTTTGGAGGCCAATAAAGTGGAGGATTGGTTGGTCAACAGTACCAGTATGGGGTAGTGTTATTGATTTTAGCAGTTAGTAAATGATTAGTGAGTTTTAGTAGGGCAGTGGAGGGGTGTGAGCCAGACTGTAAGGGGTCAGTAAGGTTGTTTTCATTGAGGTAGGAGCTCAGATGTTTGTAGACGAAGTGTTATAAAAGTTGGTAAATGTGGCCAAGGAGATAGGTCTTTGTTTTTTCTGGTTAGTGGGGTCCAGTGAGAACTTTTAAAGTATGGGGGTGGTCTGTGCATGCTTTATAGGTGAGGGGAAGATGCCAGTAGAGAGAGAGAGATGGATGATGTGAGTGAGAGAGCATAGGATAGAAGAAGAGGGTGACTGTAATAGTTGTGAGGGAACAGGATCCAGAGAACAATTGATTATGTTAGAAAGGATTGGTAACCTCTTCAGTAGTGGGTGGGTCAACAGAGGAAAGTATTGAATATGCTGTTAGACAGGGCATGTTGAGTGGGGAGGATATCTGTACAGTGGAGATGTCCTCA
The DNA here is from genome assembly GCF_042186555.1 of Aquarana catesbeiana. Taxonomy (NCBI): domain Eukaryota; kingdom Metazoa; phylum Chordata; class Amphibia; order Anura; family Ranidae; genus Aquarana; species Aquarana catesbeiana. The sequence continues at coordinate 119,279,908 of NC_133327.1, forward strand.
CAAACTGCATCAATCTAGTTTTTGAAGTGATTGGCAATCTCTTGAGCAGTAAGTGAGTCAGTGGGTGGAGGTTGATTCTGCATGTAGTTATAAGAGCAAGTGCAACCAGTGAGGATGAGGGGCAACTGTTATAGACAGAAGTGGCCAGGTTAGGACAGGACAGGGGTGAGATTTTGTCATAGAGTTGGTCAATAGTAGAACAGGGAAGTGAAGGGTTAATGTGACAAATATTTCTATGAGTAATCATTCTATGCCTGGAGGGATAGGTGGTTGAGGACAAGGACACTGTAAAACTGATGAGGTGGTAATCAGAGAGAAGAAACGGTGTGTTGGTGTGAGTGGAAGTGTGTGTCCATTGTGTTAGGTTAAAAGATGATGTATGACTTGATGGATAAGTATCTGCCTGTATTTCTCAGCACTGAGGACACCATTTATCCTGACCAAATCACCAACTCCATTTGCAGAAATGCAACCCCAAACTTGCAAGGAATCTTCCCCATGCTTCACTGTTGCCTGCAGACACTCATTATTGTATCACTCTCTGGCCCTGCAGTGAACAAACTGCCTCCTGCTACAGCTAAATATTTCAACTTTTGACTCATCAATCCAGAGCACCTGTTGCCATTTTTCTGCACCCCAGTTACTATGTTCTAATGCATAGTTGAGTGGATTAGCCTTGTTTCCACATCAGAGGTATGGGTTTTTGGGCCAATTCTTCCATGAAGACCATTTCTGGCCAGACTACTCCAGACGGAAAATGGGTGTACCTGGGTTCCACTGGTTTTCACCAGGTCTTTGCTGATGGCACTGCTGGACATCTTCCAATGTCGAAGGGAAGCAAGCATGATGTCTCTTTCATAGTTACATAGTTACATAGTTACATAGTAGGTGAGGTTGAAAAAAGACACAAGTCCATCAAGTCGAACCTATGTGTGTGATTATGTGTCAGTATTACATTACATATCCCTGTATATTGCGGTCATTCAGGTGATTATCTAATAGTTTCTTGAAGCTATCAATGCTCCCCGCTGAGACCACCGCCTGTGGAAGGGAATTCCTCATCCTTGCCGCTCTTACAGTAAAGAACCCTCTACGTAGTTTAAGGTTAAACCTCTTTTCTTCTAATTGTAATGAGTGGTCACGAGTCTTATTAAACTCTCTTCTGCGAAAAAGTTTTATCCCTATTGTGGGGTCACCAGTACAGTATTTGTAAATTGAAATCATATCCCCTCTCAAGCGTCTCTTCTCCAGAGAGAATAAGTTCAGTGCTCGCAACCTTTCCTCATAACTAAGATCCTCCAGACCCTTTATTAGCTTTGTTGCCCTTCTTTGTACTCGCTCCATTTCCAGTACGTTCCTTCCGAGGACTGGTGCCCAGAACTGGACAGCATACTCCAGGTGCGGCCGGACCAGAGTCTTGTAGAGCGGGAGAATTATCGTTTTATCTCTGCATTTGATCCCCCTTTTAATGCATGCCAATATTCTGTTTGCTTTATTAGCAGCAGCTTGGCATTGCATGCCATTGCTGAGCCTATCATCTACTAGGACCCCCAGGTCCTTTTCCATCCTAGATTCCCCCAGAGGTTCTCCCCCTAGTGTATAGATTGCATTCATATTTTTGCCACCCAAATGCATTATTTTACATTTTTCTACATTGAACCTCATTTGCCATGTAGTCGCCCACCCCATTAATTTGTTCAGGTCTTTTTGCAAGATTTCCACATCCTGCGGAGAAGTTATTGCCCTGCTTAGCTTAGTATCGTCTGCAAATACAGAGATTGAACTGTTTATCCCATCCTCCAGGTCGTTTATGAACAAATTAAATAGGATTGGTCCCAGCACAGAACCCTGGGGAACCCCACTACCCACCCCTGACCATTCTGAGTACTCCCCATTTATCACCACCCTCTGAACACGCTCTTGTAGCCAGTTTTCAATCCATGTACTCACCCTATGGTCCATGCCAACGCACCTTATTTTGTACAGTAAACGTTTATGGGGAACTGTGTCAAATGCTTTTGCAAAATCCAGATACACCACGTCTACGGGCCTTCCATTATCTAGATGGCAACTCACCTCCTCATAGAAGGTTAATAGATTGGTTTGGCAAGAACGATTCTTCATGAATCCATGCTGATTACTGCTAATGATATCATTCTTATTACTAAAATACCTTTGCTTTTATATGCATTTTTACATTGGAGTTAAGCCATCCAGGATGTTTGTTCGCTCTTTTAAATTTATTACCCAATGGGATACATTGGCTAATGCCCTTATTTAATATGCTCTTAAAGCAAACCCATCTCTCCTCCGTATTCTTTGTTCCTAATATTTTATCCCAATTTATGCCTTTTAGCAAGGTTTGTAGTTTAGGGAAGTTGGCTCTTTTGAAATTCAGTGTCTTTGTGTTCCCTTCATGTCTCCTATTTGTGTGATTTATACTGAAACTAATTGACCTGTGATCGCTTTCATCTGCTGGATTAAGTTTACTTGTCCGACTACTGCGTCTTTGGTCCTCAATGTTGCCCTTTTCTTTGCGCTTCTTCAAAAGAGTTTGAACAGCACATCTTCAAACCCCATTCTGCTTTGAAATCTTTGCCTAGAACAGACCTTGCTGATTCGGTATAACTACCTTGTATTTTGTTGCTTCAAAAGAGTTTTGTACAGCACATCTTTAAACCCCATTCTGCTTTGAAATCTTTGCCTAGAACAGACCTTGCTGATGCAGTGCTTAGTCTTGCCATGGTGTATGACCTGTGACATGAAACTGTCTTCCACAACCTCACCTTAGTAGCAGAGTTTGGTTGTTCCTCACTCAATTTTAAGCCTCATACACAACTGTTTCTGTTTCAGTTAATGACTGCGTTTAAACCCACATATTAATTTGATGATCATTAGCATCTGCTTGGTATAACTGGTTAATCGTACACCTGACTCTAATCCTACAAAATTCCAGACTTTGTGAAAGTGCACAAAGTGTGTGCATGTAATAGTTGATGCTGGTTTGAAGCCAAAGGGTAGTCACACCAAATTTTGATTTTTGCTCACTTTGTATTTTGTAAATTGATAAAAAGGAAAGATTAAAATATATATTTTTGAAAGCATTCTTACTTTACAGCATTTTAGTCACACTTGCCTAAAACTTTTGCGCAGTACTGTAAATGAGAGCACACATCTCACTGTCCTGATGTTTAAGTCAGCATGTGGGTTTAGTATTTTCAGGAGGGGATGAGTGCAGTAATGGGGAGAGGATAGGAGTGAGGGTGATATATTTAACCACTTCCCGACTGCCGCATGCAGATGTACATCGGCAGAATGGCACGGGTGGGCAAATGGGCATACCTGTATGTCCCGCCCTCCCCGTGGGGAGGGTGCGATCGCGCCCCTCTCCCCGTGCCCGCGATGGTCGGGTTCATTAGGGGAGTGATCAGTCCCCAGGGCCAGACCAATGGTTTATGGTCTGGACCTGGTGATCGCTCCTAACAAATAAAAAGCTTCCCCTGCCTGTGTAAGTGTAAACACAGACAGGAGGAAGTGATGTCATCTCTCCTCGTGGGGTCTTTTCGATTCCAGTGAGAGAGAGAGGACATCTAACCATGAGTTGCACACATAGGTACACTTTCCACCCCCTGATCACCCCCTGATCGCCCCCCAGCTAACCCTTTCACTTCCTGTCACTGTGTCACCAATTGCAGTTTTCAGATTTTTCACTGATCACTGCATTGGTGTCATTTGTGACTGAAATAAGTGTTAGGGCTGTTAGTATTAGCTCCTGTTAGGTCTAGGTTACCCCCTAAACCCTCATAATAAAGGTTTAACCCCTTGATCGCCCCCCAGTTAACCTTTTCACTCTCTGTCGCCAGTGTCACTAATTGATCGCCGTATTTGTGTCACTGGTGACGCTAGTTAGCCAGTTAGGTGATTCGTTTAACTGTCAGGTTTTTATAGCATCAGGTACCCCCATATATACTACCTAATAAAGGTTTTAACCCCCTGGTTAACCCTTTCACTCCCTGTCGCCAGTGTCACTAATCGATTGCCGTATTTGTGTCACTGGTGATGCTACTTAGCCAGTTTCACCATCAGGTTTTTATAGCCTCAGGTACCCCCATATATTACCTAATAAAGGTTTTAACCCCCTGATTGCCCCCTAGTTAACCCTTTCATCCCCTGTCACCAGTGACCATATTAGTGTTACGGTGATGCTGGTTAGTTAGTTTGCTTTTTATAGCATCAAGCACCCGCCGTATATTACCCAATAAATATTTAGCCCCCTGATCAAATCTATACTAGCATCCCCAGCAGTTTAGGGTTCCCAAAAATGCAGTGTTAGCGGGATCAGCCCAGATTCCCGCTAGCACCTGTGTTTAGACCCTCCGCCCAGCCCAGCCCACCCAAGTGTGGTATCAATCAATCACTGTCACTTACAAAACACAACACACATAACTGCAATGTTTGCAGAGTCAGGCCTGATCCCTGTGAAAGCTAACAATTTTTTTGGTAGCGTTTAAATCAGTCTCTGACAGTCAGGAGCTTTTTTACCTGTGGGTCTCACTAGTGTACCAGTAAATTTAGAGACCAAAATGTCAAATCGAAAGTACACTAGTGAAGAGGTCTACACGTTTCTGAGCATGACAGATAGTGAAGAGGAAGTCACTCATCTGTCAGATTCAGGCTCAGAATACGATCCTGTAGACAGCAGCGGCACCCTGACAGATAGCTCTGACGATGGAGTAGTGGTGCCTGCCAAGGTCAGGCGTACCAGACCCCCTTATTCTGCTGTCATTGAGGTGTAAGAACCGCAGGGCTCTCGTATGGAGCAGAGAGCCAGTACTAGCGCTGCTCATCCTTCTGGTGAACTAGCAAGCACCAGCGGCCTAGTACACCCTGGTCGTAGTCAAACCAGCACTGCAGTAACACGTGGTGACGTGGCGAGTCCCATAAGTGCAGTTCAAACTGGTGCGGTGGCTAGCACAACTAGCGTCCTGCAGCCACCAAGAAGAAGACAAACACAGGCCCGTCGAGCCCATAGTGCCCTTCCTGCTGCATTCGCCAATCCGAATTGGGAACCCACCACTTCTGCAGCACCCGTACTTCCCCCATTCACTGGCCAACCCAGAATTTAGGTGATTTTATGTCACTTAATTTTTATTCACTGTTTTTCACGGAAGATCTTTATAGATCTATTGTGGACCAAAGCAATTTGTATGCTGGTCAATTCATCGCTGCTAATCCCCATTTGACCCTTGCCAGAGATTGGAAACCAATTACGATTTCCGAATTTAAGACCTTTCTGGTCCTATCCCTCCTCATGGGCATAACCAAAAAGATTGAGTTGTGGTCATATTGGTCCACTGACCCAATTCACCATATGCCCGTGTTCTCTGCCTTCATGGCCAGGGCATGATATGAGCAGATCTTGCGGTTCATACACTTCAACAACAATGAACTCTGTTGTCTTCGGGGTTACCCTGGATACGATTGGCTCCACAAAATTCGGCCCCCTCGTAAACCACTTCAACCAACGGTTTGCAGCCTTGTTTACTCCCCATCAAGTTGTCTGCATTGATGAGTCTCTGATTACGTTTTCTGCCCACTTTTCTTACAAACAGTATCTTCCCAGTAAAATATTCTAAAAGGGGAATGGCGCTGTTCGCAAATATTAAAAAAATCAACAAATGTAATGTACAACCCACCAAAAAAAATATTTTTTGTAATGGAAAAGAGAAAAAAATATATATTTAAAAAGAACAGTAAATGTGCAAAGTGCACCAAGGTCACAGCAACATGTGTAAGAAAACTCTAACTAAAATAATGTAAATTAAACCAATACGTAATGGCATAGGGTGTGAATAAGTGGGTCACAACCATAAGTAAAGAATTGTTGCAAAATCGTGCATGGTAAAAAATATATCATAAAAATATCATTATAAAAATATCATAAAAAAATGTCATAAAAAAGTGATGTCGTTGTTTAAGAACCCACTCAAGTGTCCAATATCATATGTAATACATAAAAAATGCATATAAGTGTCCCAAATGAACTATAGTGTTCTTCCTGATGTGAATAGTGAATGAAAAAATGTGTTATGAAAATAAAAAGTGTAAAAAATAAAACAAAAAAGTGTTAAATAAAATATAAATAAATTAGCATATGTAATGCAATCAAAATCGTCCAATATAAATTGTCCAATGGAGGTATGTCTGACAGGTATGTTATCCTCAACGAGTATTGATGTTTGGTGTATCCGTGACTGGCAGGCCCCCTCTTGTGCCCCCACTCACCAGAAAGCCCAACCCCAGCAAGCATGCCAGATATGGGGTCAAGATGTATAAGCTCTATGACAAGGCCACAGGCTATACATATAGTTTTATGGTTTACGAGGGAAGAGATAGTCGCGTAGAGTCGGAGAACTGCCCAGATTACATAGGGAGCGCTGGTAAGATTGTGTGGGACTTGGTGTCACCCTTATTCGGAAAGGAGCAGGGCCAGATTAAGAGCAACATGGGCCTGGTGCTAAGGATCTTGGTGGGCCTTTTTATGAAAACGCAAACAATTTTTTGTTGAATTAAATTAAAGAGAGAGAGGGGTGTGAGAGAGAGAGAGAGGGGGGGGGGGGGGGTGATAGCGAGATCGGGGGCTGAAAGAGAGGGGATGAGAGGGAGGGGAAAAGAGAGAGAAAGGTGTTGAATGAGAGAGATGGGGACGAGAGAGAGGAGGTGAGAAAAAGGGGAATAGAGAGAGGGTGAAAGAGAGAGGGGGTGGTAGGAAAGAGGCGGTTGAAGGGGGCGAAAGAGAGAGAATGGGGGATGAAGGGGGTGAGAGAGAGAACAGGGTGAAAGAGAGGGGATGAGAGAGAGAGAGAGGGGGTGAAAGAGAGGGGATGAGAGAGAGAGAGAGAGAGGGGGTGAAAGAGAGGGGATGAGAGAGGGGGTGAAAGAGAGAGAGAGAGAGAGAGAGAGAGAGAGAGAGAGAGAGAGAGAGAGAGAGAGAGGAGGGGTGAGTCTGTGGGGGGCACAGCATAGTACATTACACCGGGGGGAATAGCACAGTACATTACATAGTTGGCACTACACATTACATGGTGGATACATGGATACAGCACATTTAATGGTGGGCGAAGCACAGCACATTACATGGCGGGCACAGCACATTACACTGTTGGCACTGCCCAATACAGCACATTACAAGGTAGGCACAGTACATTATATGGTGGGCACAGCACATTGCATGGTTGGTACTGCACAACACAGCACATTGCATGGTGGGCACAACACAGCACATGCACACGGCGGGCACAGGACCTTATATGGTGGGCACAGCACATGACATGGCAGGCACAGCTGAGCACATTACATGGTGGGCACAGCACATTATATGGTGGGTACTGCACAGCACATTATATGGTGGGCACAGCATATTATATGATGGGCACTGCACAGCACATGACAAGGTGGGCACTGCATGACACCACATGATATGGTGGGCACTGCATGACACAGCACAGCACATTACATTGTGAGCACAGCACATTAATTGGTGGACACTGCACATGACATGGTGAGCCCTGCATAGCGCATTCCATTGTGGGTACAGCACAGCACATGCCATGGTGGACAATGTACAGCACATTACATGCTGGGTACAGCACATTACATGGTAAGCACTGCATGGCGCAGCACATGATATGGTGGGCACAACACAGCACGACAGGGTGGGCACTGCACAGTAATTTACATGGTGGGCACTGCACATGACACGGTTGGCACTGCATGGCACAGCACATTACATGGTGGGTACAGCGCATTACATGGTGGGCACTGCATGGCACAGCACATGACGTGGTGGGCACAGCGCATTACATGGTGGGCACTGCATGGCACAACACATTACATGGTGGGCACTGCATGGCATAGCACATTTCATGGTGGGCAATGCAACTGCACATTACATGTTAGGAACTGCACATGACATGGTGGGCACTGCTGAACAGCCCAGCACATTGCACAGTGGGCACAACACACTACATGCTGGGCACAGCACATGACATGGTGGGAACTGCATGGCACATCACATTACATGGTGGGCACTGTACATTACTTGGTGGGATCACTGCATGGCACAGCACATTACATGGTGGGCACTGCACATTACATGGTGGGCACTGCAATGCACAGCACATGACATGGAGGGCACTGCAATGCACAGCACATGACATACTGGGCACAGCACATTACATGGGGGGCACTGTAATGCACAGCACATGACATAGTGGGCACAGCAATGCACAGCACATGACATAGTGGGCACAGCACATTACATGGTGGGCACTGCACATGACATGGTGGGCACTGCACATGACATGGTGGGCACTGCAATGTACAGCACATGACATGGTGGGCACTACAATGTACAGCACATTACATGGTGGGCACTGCAATGTACAGCACATGACATGGTGGGCACTGCACATTACATAGTGAGCACTGCAATGCACAGCAAATTACATACTGGGCACAGCACATTACATGGGGGGCACTGCAATGCACAGCACATGACATAGTGGGCACAGCACATGACATGGGGGACGCTGTAATGCACAGCACATGACATAGTGGGCACAGCACATGACATGGGGGGCGCTGCAATGCACAGCAAATGACATAGTGGGCACAGCACATGACATGGGGGGGGGGGGGCACTGTAATGCACAGCACATGACATAGTGGGCACAGCACATTACATGGGGCCACTGCAATGCACAGCACATGACATAGTGGGCACAGTACATGACATGGAGGGCACTGCAATGCACAGCACATGACATAGTGGGCACAGCACATTACATGGAGGGCGCTGCAATGCACAGCACATGACATAGTGGGCACAGCGCATGACATGGGGGGCGCTGCAATGCACAGCACATGACATAGTGGGCACAGCGCATGACATGGGGGGCGCTGCAATGCACAGCACATGACATAGTGAGCACAGCGCATGACATGGAGGGCGCTGCAATGCACAGCACATGACATAGTGGGCACAGCACATTACATGGGGGGGCACTGTAATGCACAGCACATGACATAGTGGGCACAGCACATTACATGGGGGGGCACTGTAATGCACAGAACATGACATAGTGGGTACAGCACATTACATGGGGGGGGGGCACTGTAATGCACAGCACATGACATAGTGGGCACAGCACATTACATGGGGCCACTGCAATGCACAGCACATGACATAGTGGGCACAGCACATTACATGGAGGGCACTGCAATGCACAGCACATGACATAGTGGGCACAGCACATGACATAGTGGGCACAGCACATTACATGGGTGGGCACTGTAATGCACAGCACATGACATAGTGGGCACAGCACATTACATGGGGGCACTGCAATGCACATGACATGACATAGTGGGCACAGCACATTACATGGGGGGCGCTGCAATGAACAGCACATGACATGGGGGGCACAGCACATTACATGGGGGGGCACTGCAATGTACATGACATGGTGGGCACAAGAGAGCACATTACATGGGGGGAAGCAGCAGTCTTTCCCCTAGCACAATAAAACACCTCCCTAACAAATGTACTAACCTTATCTCAACAACAGCATGGGAGATGTCCTTCCTCCCGGGCTCCTGCTTGTTAGAACATCAGTGCCCCTCCCCCAGACAGCTCCCAGACACTGAGGATCTGTGTGAGTGTAACAGATCCTGTGATAGGAGTCAGGAGGCATCACAGAGACAGGACTGGGCTGCTGCAGTGACTAACACTTGTCTCCTCCATGTGAGCACAGAGGGCTTTTCTTTCTTCAGGAAAGCACACAGGTATTCATAAGCCACTGCCATGGGCCTATATTGAGGGAGGGGCCTGGAGCTGCAGCTCCACCAGCCCCTATGTTAATCCGGCCCTGGAAAGGAGTACCCCTTGTATGTGGATAATTATTACACGAGTGTGCCACTTTTTAGTTACTTGTTTGATCACCAAATTGGCGCATGTGGCACTGTGCTATCTAATCACCGGGGCTTACCCCAGCGGCTTGTAGATTCCCGTCTTAGGCTGGGGAGAGAGCCTGCTTGAAGTGTAATAATTTGCTAGCTGTGAAGTGGAGGGATAATCAGAATGTTTACGTTCTGTCCTCTCTTCATGCAGACACGGCGGTCCAAATTCCTACACGATACTGGTGTTGTGTCTCTGTGTCCACGAATATAACCATAATATGGGAGGGGTCTCTTAACATTAGGGGCGGATTGCCCCCATGCTTCGGCATATATTTTTTAGGCACAGATTGAGTTAAAAAATGTTTTATTTTTGCTGTTTTATTGTATTTGCTTTGCAGGTATGGTAAGTTTTACTGTTATACTGTAATGTTACTTTCTTTTATTGTTAACCATCATTTGCTTAGCAGGTACGCCATTCAGCTGCAGTACTGATTTATTCATCTTGACAGCAACAGCGTTTGCTCCCACAACACGTAAATCAGCGACTCCAGCACTGTAGGAGGTGATTTCACCACCACAGTTAAAAGAAAATGGTGCATGTATGCCCATCATTAGAAGTGGGTGGATGAAGGGCGGTATTCTAATGGTGGGCATACCCACCGATCAATCTCTTTTTTTTGTTCAGCCCACAGGCTTCATGAAAAAAAAGAACATTAAAATATATGCCCAACAAGGACCAGCAACTGGTACTGGTATGTTGCTGGACTTTGAGTGGTTATACCAGAATTATGCCTGCCGGTTTAGGTATCATCTTGGTATCATTCTTTTCAGCCAGCGGTCGGCTTTCATGTAAAATCAATCCTAGCAGCTAATTAGCCGCCTCTAGACTTCTTTTTTAAGCAGTGGGAGGGAATGTTCCCCCCCCCCCCCCATCTTCCATGAATTTCTATTTTCTCGGGCTCTCCTGTCCCTACAGGGAACCCTAGAATGCAGCCGGTGGGTCCAGCTGACCATACAGCTTGACAGAGACCAGAATGGCTCCAATCATCTCTATGGCCTAAGAAACCGGAAGCTATGAGCATTTCATGACTTAGGTCTCATTCACACGAGGCGGACTCCGTTTCCACGGAGCCCTCCTCGGTCCGCCGGCTCAGCGGGAGATCAGTCCATTGATCTCCGCTGAGCCGGCGGATGACAGGTCCCTCTCCGGTCACAGCATGTCCGTTTTCAGATCTCACCCGATCCGATCCGCCAGCGACGGATCTGGACGTAGGGCCATCCGTCTGCTTTTAGCAGATCGGACGGGGTCGGATGTCAGCGGACATGTCTCCGCTGACATCTGTCGCTCCATAGGCTAACATGGACCGCCCGTTCAGGTCCACCATCAAAACTGACAGGCGGACCTGAACGTTCCGATCGTGTGAAATGGGCCATAGGTTTCGCCGGATATAAACAGCGCCATTGGGAAATTGGCAAAGCTTTTTATCACACCGATCTTGGTGTGGTCAGATGCTTTGAGGGCAGAGGAGAGATCTAGGGTCTAATAGACCCCAATTTTTTCAAAAAAGAGTACCTGTCACTACCTGTTGCTGTCATAGGGCATATTTACATTCCCTGAGATAACAATAAAAATGATTACAAAAAAAATGAAAGGAACACTTTAAAAATATAATAAAAAAGCAAAATAAATTATAAAAAAAAAAAAAAAAAGCACCCCTGTTCCCTGTCCCCCCATGCTCATGCCCAAAGGCGAACGCAAGCGTCGGTCTGGTGTCATATAAACAGCAATTGCACCATGCATGTGAGGTATCACCTCAAAGGTCAGATCGAGGGCAGTAATTTTAGCAGTAGACCTCCTCTGTAAATCTAAAATGGTAACTGTTAAGGCTTTTAAAGGCTTTTAAAAATGTATGAAGTTTGTAGGCATAAGATCATCTTTTTTATTTCATCAAACATTTGGGCAATATAGTGTGTTTTTGTGCATTAAAATTAAAAAAAGTGTGTTTTTTCCAAAAAAATTGCATCACCCACCATTTTAATCTGTAGGGCCTTTGCCCATGTTTGGGGATTCAAAGTCATTTTCTTGCAAAAAAATATTTTTTAATGTAAACAAAAAGTGTCAGAAAGGGCTTTGTCTTCAAGTGGTTAGAAGAGTGGGTGATGTGTGACATAAGCTTCTAAATGTTGTGCATAAAATGCCAGGACAGTTCAAACCCCCCCCCCCCAAATGACCCCTTTTTGGAAAGTAGACGCCCCAAGCTATTTGCTGATAGGCATGTTGAGTCCATGGAATATTTTATATTTTGCCACAAATTTCGGGAATATTACACTTTTTTTATTGCTCAAACATGCCATGGGCATATGTGAAATTACACCCCAAAATACATTCTGCTGCTTCTCTGGAGTACGGGAATACAACACATGTGAGACTTTTTTGGAGCCTAGCCGTGTACAGGACCCCGAAAACAAATCACCGCCTTCAGGCTTTCTGAGGGCGTAAAATGGTGATTTCACTTCCTCACTACTTATCACAGTTTCGGAGGCCCTGAAATGTCAAGATAGCACAAAACCCCCACAAATTACCCCATTTTGGAAAGAAGACACTTCAAGCTTTGTGCTGACAGGCTTGTTGTGTCCATGGAATATTTGATATTTTGCCACAAGTTTCAGGAAAGTTAATTTTTTTTTTTACACAAAGTTGTCACTAAATGATATATTGTTCAAACATGGCATGGTTATATGTGGAATTACACCCCAAAATACATTCTGCTGCTTCTCTGTGTACGGAGATACCACATGTGTGAGACTTTTTGGGAGCCTAGCCATGTACAGGACTCCAAAAACCAATCACCGCCTTCAGGCTTTCTAAAGGCGTAAAATTGTGATTTTACGCCTCACTAGCTATTATAGTTACGGAGGCCCTGAAATGTCCAGATAGCACAAACCCCCCCCCCCATATGACCCCATTTTGGAAAGTAGACACCCCGAGGTATTTGCTAAGAGGCATGGTGAGTATTTTGCACATCTCATTTATTTTTGAAAATGAAGAACGAAAAGAAACATTTTTTTTTTTTTAATTTTCAACAGATCTGCAATATACTCAACATGCCTCTCAGCAGATAGCTTGGGGTTTCTAATTTCCAAAATGGGGTCATTTGGGGGGGGTTGCTATCTGGGCATTTCATGGCCTCCAAAGCTGTGATAGGCAGTGAGGAGTGAAATAAAAAATGTACGCCCTTAGAAAGCCTGAAGGCAATGATTGGTTTTCGGGATCCTGTACGCAGTTAGACTGCCTTAAAGTTCCACACATGTGGTATCACTGTACTCAGGAGAAGCAGCAGAATGTATTTTGGGGTGTAATTTCTGTTTGAGCAATATATCATTTAGTGACAACTTTGTGCAAAAAAAAAAAAAAATTGTAATTTTCCCGCAACTTGTGTCAAAATATAAAATATTCCATGGACTCAACATGCCTATCAGCAAATAGCTTGGGGTGTCTACTTTCCAAAATGGGGTCATTGAGGGGGGGAGGGGTTGTGCCATCTTGGCATTTTATGGCCTTCAAAACTGTGATAAGTAGTGACGAGTGAAATAAAAAATTTACACCCTTAGAAACCCTGAAAGCTGTGCTTGGTTGGTTTTCGGGGTCCTGTACGCAGCTAGGCTCCCAAAAAGTCTCACACATGTGGTATCCCCATACTCAGGAGAAGCAGCAGAATGTATTTTGGGGTGTAATTCCACATATAACCATGGCATGTGTGACCATTACAGTATATCATTTGATGACAACTTTTACAACTTTGTTTAATTTTTTTTTTTTGTCATTTTTCAATCACTTGTGACAAAAAAATAAAATATTCATACTTTCCAAAATGGGATCATTTTTTTTGGGGGGGAGGGGGTTGTACTGCCCTGCCATTTTAGCACCTCAAGAAATGAGATAGGCAGTCATAAACTAATGCCGCGTACCCACGATCGGACTTTTCGACCGGACTGGTCTGACGGACGCTGACGGACCAAATCTGGCGAACAATCCGATTGTGTGTGGGCTTCACCGGACCTTCAGTGGACTTTTCCAGTCGCAAATCTGACAGACTTTAGATTTGGAACATGCTTCAAATCTTTACGTCGTAACTCCGCCGGACCCGGAAATCCGCTCGTCTGTATGCTAATCCGATGGACAAAAACCGACGCTAGGGCAGCTATTGGCTAGTGGCTATCAACTTCCTTATTTTAGTCCGGTGTACGTCACCATGTACGAATCCATCGGAATTTGGTGTGATCGTGTGTGGGCAAGTCCAGTCGTTAGAAAGTCCGTTGAAAGTCTGTCAAAAGTCAGTCGAAAGTCTGTCGAAAGTCTGTCGGACGGGCCGTCGGACTTTTGTAGCAGAAAAGTCTGACCGTGTGTACGCAGCATTAAAGCTGCATCAATTCCAGAAAATGTACCCTTATTTGTAGACGCTAAGTTATTTGCGCAAACCAATCAATATACGCTTATTGACATTTTTTTACCAAAGACATGTGGCTGAATACATTTTGGCCTAAATGTATGACTAAAATTGAGTTAATTAAATTTTTTTATAACAAAAAGTAGAAAATATCATTTTTTTTTAACATTTTCGGTCTTTTTCCGTTTTATATCTCAAACAATAAAAATGGCAGAGGCAATAAATACCATAAAAAGAAAGCTCTAATTGTGGGAAAAAAAGAATGCAAATTTTGTTTGGGTACAGCATTGCACGAACGCGCAAATACCAGTTAAAGCAGCGCAGTGCCAAATTGTAAAAAGTGCTCAGGTCATTGAGCAGCCAAATCCCCTGGGGCTGAAGTGGTTAAGCTGTGGGGTGACGAGGAGGAGTAAAATAAGGAAAACTTGAGGACAAAGACACTAATGTGAGAAAGAAGGGTTAGACTTAGAAGGAGCATATTAAATGAAAAGAGAGGTTCAGGGGTGTTTTCAGTGAAACAGTATATAAAACAGATTCATCCTGTATGCATTCTGACGTTATGCCGAGAAGCCCACGACCAGCTTATCTACCCCAGTCATCAGGGAAAGCTTGGCAAGTGTCAGGGATGTAGGTTAATCCCTCTTTTTGATGTCTGTGTGTTCAGGAACATTAGTTGATCCTTCCATTAATTAGTCTTTAAGAATTGTATTTTTTTAACATTTCAGTTTTCAGTCATCACATAACTAGCTGCTCTTTTCCTTTTAATGTCTTCTCCCTTTTTCTCTTTTTTCACATGATTGTACCAGCTGCTACAAAGCAGGAGGAGTTAGCAAAGTGTTAATATGTCCTTGATCCATGGATGAAGCCATATAGAAAAGACAAGGCAACAGCAAAGAAATGAAAATTTTATAGAAAAAGAAGGCATTATAAAGTGGTTCTTCCCTGGGCTTTGTCTTTGGCTTTTCAAGGTGAGGCAAGTTTAAGGTTGCCTATCTTTGAATTCTTAAGTGAGAGTAAGTACAGGCAAAAGAATTGCGATCTATCCAAATATTTCAAGTATTTTTTTTTATTTGATGCCACATGCAATTATAAGAATAAAAATAAAAGATTCTTGACTTTCGCTTATATAAGGTACATATGCACAATAAACATCCATAAAATATATTCCATGATTACAAGAAATAACTTATTTCAGTAATATTTTCATTAAATATTTTAACAGTCAGGGCTGAATTTATTGCTTGGACTATTATGGCGCGTACACACGACTGGTTTTGCATATAATCTCCGAAGGTTTCTCCGACGGAACTCTGATGGAATTCCATTCAAGCGGTCTTGCCTACACACAGTCAAACCAAAGTCCAACCGTCCAGAACGAGGAACGAGGTGACGTACAGCACGTACGACGGGGCTAGAAAAAGGAAGTGCAATAGCCAGTAGCCAATAGCTTCCATCTCATACTTGCTTCAGAGCATGCGTCATTTTAAGGAATAGGAATTGGTTCCGTTGGAAATATTTAGAACAGTGATAATCAACCAGGGTTCTGTGGAACCCTAGGGTTCCTTCAGAGGTTGCTAGGGGTTCCTTCAGCATTGGGCAATTTCTGCCTCTCAGATAAGTTCCCACTGACACCATTGATCTTTTTAGCTATCTGTAAGGAGGTAATTCTTCCCAATGACCACAAGTGTAAGGACCATTCTTCCCACTGACCATCACACTAATGTATCATGAGTTGTAGATTTCTAATTTTTAGCAGGGCTTCCCTGAGACCAGAGAACTATTTCAAGGGTTCCTCTGTGTTAACAAGGTTGAGAAAGGCTGATTTAGAACATGTTCCATTTCTATATCCGTCAGAATTTTCGAAAAAAAAAAAATGTCAGATGAGGCATACACCCGATCCGAATAGATGATGAAAAGTTTCAGTCGGACTTTTTCTGTCAGACATTCTGCTAGCCACTATAGGTGATCCCAAAATTTGGATAATGTTAGATTTTAGCCGAATTTCATGAATCTGGATGTCTCTAGCTGAATTTGAATTTGTTTTTGTTTTTTTTTGGCTTCTGGGGAAACAAAAGGATACATCTGGGGAAAAAAAGGACCAAATATACAGTATATTGCCAAAAGTATTGGGACACCTGCCTTTACACGCATATACACTTTAATGACATCCCAATCTTAGTCCATAGGGTCCAATATTGAGTTGGCCCACCCTTTGCAGCTATAACAGCTTCAACTCTTCTGGAAAGGCTGTCCACAAGGTTTAGGAGTGTGTCTATGGGAATGTTTGATCATTCTTTCAGAAGTGCACTTGTGAGGTCAGGCACTGATGTTGGACGAGAAGGCCTGGCTCATAGTCTCCCCTCTAATTCATCCCAAAGGTGTTCTATCGGGTTGAGGTCAGGACTCTGTGCAAAGGGTGACCCAACTCAATATTGAACCCTACGGACTAAGACTGGGATGCCATTGAAGTTCATGTGTGTGTAAAGGCAGGGGTCCTGATACTTTTGGCAATATAGTGTATCTCCCAAGGCTATTTCTGGTTTACATTATAACTGCTACTGCTGTTGCTTAAAAATCCTTACTTCTGTCGCCACCTGGTTTTACCCTTCTAACTCACCTGGTAGTATTTTTAACAAAGGTAGCTCAGGCTGCTTTTGAGCCCCTGCATTTTATCAGTTTCTAAAATATACATTATTATGAAGCCTGGCTGGGTTCGTTTTTGACTTTAATAGGGTTTCTAGTTTTGTAAATTTGCGTTTTTTAAGTTATACTTAATCACAAATCTTTAGTAAATGCCAGTCCTATTGCCACTTGCTACACTAAATGGCCTCACTTAGACAGATTGCAGTCTCTACCACCCCTCTATAAAGCCAGGTGTTCAAGAAGTGATCCTACCACCTCCAGCTGGGTATTGTATTAAAATACCATGCTGCAATAGGACAGCATGGTCCTATTGATTTAAATAGGCAGGTTTGTCAAACTCAAAAAGCCAAGTTAAATTTGCAGTAGTTTCAAAGCAAAGCCTCGCAGGCGCAGCATGTGTGAAACCTTCAATTGCTGCATGTTATCTTTTAGGTGGGCGGTAAAACTTAAAATTAACTGCCTGTTTTAGCTGCCCCTTGCCACCTGTGTAAATGAGGCCTTGGGGTAATAACCTTTCATATCTTAAGATAAAATAATGGCCACAATTCACCCCCCACCCAAGTCGTTTCAGTTTCTTTACCTCTAATGTAATACCTGAATGAATAGCTTTTTTGTTCTTCTTTGCATCATCAGTTGCACTTCTGAGAAGTAAGGTTATATATTGCTCTATGGAATAGTTAGTAGCAGCGCTAAACCTAAATATGCTAATTAGTGACAGTGACACTAGTGCTTCAAAAGTAAACAATATTGATACATAAAATATATGAGTTATAAAAAATATAAGTCCATCTGTGTGTGAACAAATAGTGCTCAAAACCGCTAGCCAGATGTGGATAAACTTCAGTTGATTGAATAAATCCTCCACCGCAACCACAGTGATGACACCACACAGAATGCTCGCTTACCGAAAGGCAAGCTCTATAAGCCTGCGACCTGTTACCCAGCCAGGGCCTTTGTCCAAGGGGAAATCAAGAGGGCGATATCCAGGCAAACCCTACAGAGGTGGTCAACATACGGCACAGAACTCGCCAATCTCGCCAATCACGGATCAAACAGGTAGGCAGATTAGGTACCATTCAGATGTTCCCATTCACAGGTGCATGACATGATTCTCCCGACTATGTGTATATATCGAGGAGTTTCTGTACCTAGTAGGTGAGCCTGAATTGCAGAGGATGGCCTCTTTTACGCCTCCAACTCGAGGCCCCTGATAAGATAAACAGGAAGCACAGGAGTGAGGAGTGGTACGAGTGCTTGGCAGGATAAACAGCAGGAGGTCAGTCCCTGAGAGCTGATTGGAGGAAAGGGACACATCCCCATCCACACACGGCACAGGGATGAAGGAAGGATTCAGAGCTGTGTTCTGAATAGACAAGCTGTGTGCTGAGCTCCCTCCCCAACACAAATTAATCTTGTGTGTTGAGAACTTCTTAGAAGTGACTCTTGCTGATAACAGAGGAATGAAGCACCAGAGAGAAACCACACTTAGAGCTTTGGAGATAGACAAGTAAACACTACAGCTATAATATATGTGCTTTGTTCGAATTTCCTGACTAAGGTTTACAACCACTTTAAATGTATTTTTTTAATCCAATAAGTGTAAGTATCTGTAGTTGACTTATTATTAGCCTCTTTCAGTCTACTGTACAGTCTGCACAAAAAAGCTCAGAGAGAGGGAGAAAGAAGCAGAATAAGAAGCCAATCAGGTACACTGCAGTGCAAGGAGCATGCTGAAAGAGAGCAAATTGACAGAGAGGTAAACTTATTAGTGTGCTGCTTCTCCTGTCTAGTCACAGGATGGAGGCGAGGAGGAGACCTGTGAAAGTAAAAAGCAGCAGAAAAAGATTAGGTCCCCTCCCATGCTAAAAAGGTTGTGCAGTGGGACAGAGCTTTGTAAATCTCAGGACTGAATGGACAATAATGCAAATTCTTTTACATGTATTTCATCTGTGTATTTAGTTGTTGGCATGGAATTCAGACTTAGAATTACAAAGAATTATTGCTATTGCTATTGCTGTTAACCACTTAAGCTCCGGAGGGTTTTACTGCCTTAATGACCAGGCCATTTTTTGCTATTCGGCACTGTGCTACTTTAACTGGCAATTGCTCTGTCATTCAACACTGTACCCAAATTAAATTTATATCATTATTTCACACAAATAGAGCTTTATTTTGGTGGTATTTGAGCACCAGTGGATTTTTTACTTTTTATTATATAAACGAAAAAAGACCGAAAATTTTGAAAAAGAATCCTGGTATTTTCTGCTTTCTGTTATAAAACATTTCCAATAAAAAAATAAAAATGTCTTTATAAATTTAGGCAAAAATATAATCTGCTACATGTCTTTGGTAAAAAAAATCCTAATAAGGTTAGGTATCTTAAAGAGGGAGTCCACCTAAATCCACCTAAAAAAAAAAAAATATTAAAAGCCAGCAGCTACAAATACTGCAGCTGCTGACTTTTAATAAATGGCCACTTACATGTCCCAGGGTCCAGCGATGTCGGCAGCCGACTCCGATAACCCGCTCGATTCTCGGCAGCTGCCACCGCCATCCTAGGTGAGGGAATCAGGAAGTGAAACGTTGCGGCTTCACTTCCCGGTTCCCTACTGCACATGCGCGAATCGCGCTGCGCATCATAACTGGTCCCCGCTATCTCCTGGGACCTGTGTGTTTCCCAGGAGACAGCGCGGAGGGACAGGAAGAGGCATAGACTCCCGTGGGAGTCTATGCCAGAAGTGGATGCAAATACCTGTCTTTGACAGGTATCTGCACCCCCCTCCCCCTGAAAGGTGCCAAATGTGACACCGGAGGGGGGGAGGGTTCCGAAAAGCGGAAGTTCCATTTTTTTGTGGAACTCCACTTTAATTGGATGGTATGAAAGTTACAGCGTCTACAAACTATGGTATGTATTTGAAAATCAATCCTAAAGTACTGACGGCTACAGGACAGTACACATACTCCCTTTTTGTAAAGTATACAGTCTGAGGCATTTAGTTAGAGGCATGGCGAGTTTTTTGAAGTCTTCATTTTTTTGTCACAGTTTTTTGGAAATCTAAGAAATTAAATACAATTTGGAAGTTTTTTTTGCACAATTGCTTTTTTTAAATACTGTCACCAGTGCAGTACAGCGTCATCATATGGCTGATGTGGTGGTGATCAGGGACACTGACTGGTGACAGTATGTTAAAAAAATACAAACATAAAATAAAGTTGAAATAATTTTTTTTTTAATTTTTTTTTTCTTTTTTTAACATTTTTTTATATTTTATCTTTTTATCAGAGTAGTTTAGTGCCACCATAGTAATGCCCTGTACACACGATCGGACATTGATCGGACATTCCAACAACAAAATCCATGGATTTTTTCCGACGGATGTTGGCTTAAACTTGTTTTGCGTACACACGGTCGCACAAAGTTGTCAGAATTTCCGATCGCCAAGAACGCGGTGACGTACACCACGTACGACGAGACTAGAAAAGGCCGGTTCAGAACCAAGCGCGGCACCCTTTGGGCTCCTTTTGCTAATCTCGTGTTAGTAAAAGTTTGGTGAGAGACGATTCACGCTTTTTCAGACTCGTGGTTTTCAGATTGTGTTCTGCTGTTCAGTTTGTGCTTGTGGGTTTGTATCTGCTCTTCAGTGCATGCAGCAAGTGACGTATGACTCTTGTCATTCTGTTCTTGTTCGTTCGTTACTGTTTTTCAGGTCACTCTTTACAGGCCTTGCTGTTCTTCAGTGCGTTCTGTTACTTCGTTCTGAGCAGCCGACCATTTTCTAGCCATGTTGCATATACGTACTCCTCGTAGAGTTCGTGCTGTGCGGGGGCTTGGTGTTGGGGTCCTGACCTTGACACAAGTCCAGTCCATGAACAGAGTGGGGAGGAGTTCATGGACCAAGAATTGGTTGCTTCAGCGTGACCAGTTCTGTCACATGCCTTTGCTCCGTGAGATCCATGAGAATAATCCTGATGATTTCAGGAACTTTCTCCGGATCACGGACCCCGTATTTCACCGTATGTTGGCTTTGCTGACCCCTTATATTAGCAGGCAGGATACCTGCATGAGGCAAGCCATCACTGCGGAGCAGAGGCTCATTGCCACCCTGCGGTACTTGGCGACAGGGAGAAGCCTGCAGGACTTGAAGTTTTCGACAGGCATCTCCCCCCAGGCTCTGGGTATCATTATCCCAGAGACCTGTTCTGCCATCATACAGGTCCTGCAGAAGGAGTATATGAAGGTAAGATTTTTATCCTTTAATATCACATTTTATTGTATATAATGTTTGCTAATATATTGTATTTCTTTCCTCATTCCCTAATTACCATGATTGGAATATGCTGTGAATGTCCCCTTTGTTCTCATGCATGCTGGATTTTTATTTAATTATTTTTGTTGTCCTTCATACATATTTGCCTTTACTTACCTTCCCAGCATGGTCTCCTGGCCCTATATTCACCCCATGTAGTCACCTAACAATGTATTTTATCAGCTCCATAGTAGTGCTTTACCCCAAACACCCCCTAAAATGTTTTTAAATGTGATTTGTGCTTTAAATTCAGGCTGAGTGCCAGAGGCTTTTTTTGGGGGTCCCCAAATCATTTTTAACCCTACCTCCCCCTAACTGTTAAGTCAGCTGATAACAATTCTCTATCTATCCTCAATCATCTATCTGCTGACTTTGCCAAACCCATACACACTATACCCATCTCTTTTGTGGTCAGATTTATGGATGCATTCCCCAAAGCATGTAGTGCAAGGGCCTGCCTGTATACTTTCAAATGGTACTGTTTAAAGTTTCTGTATACTATTATTACTGTATTTATCGGCGTATAACACGAGCTGGCATATAACACGCACCCCAAGTTTAGGAGGGAATTTTAAGGAAAAAAACTTTTAGGAGGGAAGTTTAAGGAAAAAAAACTTACATTTAAATGCCCATCAATGCAGCGTTATCGTGTCCATCTGCAGCCTTGTCAGTGTCATTGCAGCCTTTTCGGTGTCAGTGCAGCCTTGCCCCCAGTGTCCATTACAGGCTTGGACAGATCACCGCCGACATACACAAAGCGTGTAGTTTTAAATATGGCGCCGCGGAGTTCGGAGGGACTCAGCGGAGCTGAACGAGCGCCGCCGAGAACACAGTGACTGGGCGGAGCCGAGATACACATAGCCGAGGGTTCTCGGCTCTTCTCGGCGCCGTTCACAGTCACGCCCAGTCCCTATGATGGACATAGCACAAGTCCAATGGCGGGACTGGGCGGGACTGTGAATGGCGCCGAGAAGAGCCGAGTACCCTCGGCTATGTGTATCTCGGCTCCGCCCAGTCACTGTGTTCTCGGCGGTGCTCGTTCAGCTCCGCCGAGTCCCTCCGAACTCCGCAGCACCATATTTAAAACTACACGCTATGTGAATGTCGGCGGCGATCGTGGCGATCGCTCCGATAGATCACAAAATAGCGGGGATCGGCGTATAACACGCACCCACGATTTCCCCCTGATTTTAAGGGGAAAAAAGTGCGTGTTATACGCCGATAAATACGGTACCTTGATAGGTAATAGCAGAATGCCCAAATGTGCTCAAATGTGTACAATGTGTATTTATATCTTTGTCTTATGACACTTGTTACCTGTCCAGTGGGCTGTCAATAGTGTAACTAAGGAGGGGCTGTTCAAAGTAATACACATTATTTAGGCATTCATCTTTCAATGAAGTGGAGAGGGTTACCTGTCCAAGAGTCCCCCCCCCATAATGTTAGAAATGGCCCATGGGGGGGGGGTCTGATAGGTGTACCTTATACTTTGGTCTTTAAAAACTCCCTCAAATAAATGTCATCTTGATGTTGGCCAAGAATGTTTGTGTCTAATCAGCTTTCCCTGTTTATGTGCAAAATGGCTATTTATTTTTTTTGTTTGACGCCACAGTTTCCTTCCACGCCACAGGAATGGCAGACTGTGGCCTCTCACTTTGCCCAGCGGTGGGACTTTCCTAACTGCGGAGGGGCAATTGATGGGAAACACGTCCACGTCATCCCACCCCCCAACTCGGGGTCATACTATTATAATTATAAGGGGTTCAATAGTATTGTGATGTTGGCGGTGGTGTCGGCTACTTATGAGTTCTTGTATGTGGACGTGGGGAAGAATGGCCAGATGTCCGA
Source organism: Aquarana catesbeiana (assembly GCF_042186555.1). Lineage (NCBI taxonomy): Eukaryota > Metazoa > Chordata > Amphibia > Anura > Ranidae > Aquarana > Aquarana catesbeiana. The sequence continues at coordinate 119,303,114 of NC_133327.1, forward strand.
TGGTGGAGTCATCGCCTAGACGAAGTTCTACAGGCGTCTGCAGAATGGCAACTTGGACTTGCCACCTCCAGAAGACAATGTGGAAGGACTCCCATTTGTCTTCGTTGCGGATGAAGCGTTTGCGCTGGGGGACCATCTTATGCGGCCATTCCCGATGAGGACCCTCACCCTGGACCAGAGGGTTTTTAATTACCGGCTGGCCATAGCCAGAAGAGTGGTGGAGAACACGTTTGGAATCATGGCCAGCCGGTTCCGCCTATTTCTTACACCCATACACATGGCGGAGTACAAACTGAATCATATTATCCTGGCGTGCTGTGTTCTACACAACTTTTTACGGCAACATTCTGCCAACTATGCTGGCTCAATTGGGCCTGAGGCTGGACTTCAAAATGAAACAACCCTGACGGCGCTTGAAACTGGCCGTCCTGGCTTGCCCTCCCTGAGTGCCCGTGATGTCCGTCTAAGATACCTTGAATACTTTGCGGGTAGGGGGGCCATCAATATGCCAGACAATGTCTGAAACCTTTTTCAAATAAAAAAAACAAATAACTACTCAAATCTTTGGTGACATTTACTGCTTGTGTTTGTTTTAGCTGACCCTGACAGAAATGTGATGAGTCCTGAAAATGGTGTGAAAATGGCGTGATTGTGTAACCTTACAAAGCACTGGTGGGTGTTATTTACTAAAGGCAAAGACACTTTGCACTACAAGTGCACTTGAAACTGCACTTGTAGTGCAAAGTGGATTTGCCCTTAGGATATAACACCCATTGTCACAGAAAACACCAATTAGAGCACCACAAAAGTGTTGGAGCGTTGAAACAATAATCCACACATTCTTGATTATCAATCTTTTTATTACCAGCACAATCACGTGTGCATTTAGAAACGGTTTTTAAAACAAACCAACATGTTTTTTGTATAACAATTTTTGGGGTCACATTAGAAAAAGTAGAAATGTCCATTTAAGATAAAACAGGCATGTTTAAAACCAAAAAGAAAGACACAAATCTTGAACTTACAAAGTTCACATTTGGTAGAACTTGAAGGCAATATCAGACATGAGTATTTACAAACTGTGTTTGATATTGCGTTCAGATGGGGTGAAGTCACCCCAGGAAAAGCCAAATTTTGAAAATGCACACAAATTTCCGAATGTCAACATGTGCTCCCTGCCATCACGGGGGATCAAGGGACGTATTTTGGGGGTGCAACCCCTTCCTCACAGCTACTTTATTATTGAGGAAGTAGTTGCACCCCCAAAACGCGTCCATTGATCTCCCGTGATGGCAGATAGCACATGTTGACACACTGTGTGCATCTTCAAAATTTGGCTTTTCTAAAATTTGTCAAAAAATGTCAAAAATTTGTTGCACACCAAAAAAAAGGGATTTTGAGGGGTTTTAAACTCTCCCTAAAACATCAATGATGTTCTTCATTTTTTGAAGAACATCATTGATGTTTTTCTTGATGTTTTCCAAGTCCCTATTACACCCCATGATCTCCCCGTTCAGGATCTGTGCACTTTCCGAGGTGAAAGGATCTGGATCCACAACATCACGATCACCTAAAAAGATAGAAACCAAAAAACACCATGTATTATAAATATGCCGGCATCCATCTCTTACCTGAGCCTGTGGTCACAGACACTCACCTGTTGTAGTGCCAATTTCCACCACGTCTTCCTCCTCCTGCTCTGATTGTTCTGGGTGGATTTCTCCTTCTTCCAGAGGTGGGGGGTCTCTGGTCTCCTCGGATGAGGGGTGTCCTCCGAGTCTTTTCTCCCATATGTAAAAAAAAATAGGTCTACTTAGCACACAGATATTTGATGGCAGAACTATAAATATGAAACATTGCTTGGAAGTGGGGTACAATTGTCTGTTTTGGTAGAGTTCCACGATGTTGCATTTTTCTTGTCCTTTGTGAAGCTTCAATACTTACCTGTTTTGTACAAGCTTCCTATATAGTATACACTGGAGCACCTGTGTGGGCCCCTAATAAAAAGGGTGTTCTGGGGTCCCACACTAGTGCTCCAGCATCCAGATGTGTAAACAGCTGCTGAGTGTCCTCTCCTTACACAGAATCTAGTTTGCATTTCATTCTAGTAACAAACCCATCTACACAACCAAATTAGTTTCACACAAGTAGGCCCTAAAAAATGTGGGCAAATGCATATGGCCAAAACAATGGTGTTATATAGGCCGAAAGAAAAATGTTTGATACGAACGAATAATGTGCCCATGAACATGATTTTAAACTGGATAACAGTTAAAGGGGTTGTAAAGGTATTTTTTTTTTTTTTTTTAAATAACAAACATGTTATACTTACCTTCACTGTGCAGCTCGTTCTGCACAGAGTGGCCCCGAACCTGGTCTTCTGGGGTCCCTCGGCGGCTGTTTCAGCTCCTCCCCGCAAGCATTTACCACCTTAATGCGAGCTCCCGCATGGTGGTGAGTGCTTGCGGGCGCGCTCCCGTGATACAGCCGGCGGCTATAGCCGCTCGCTGTATCACTCGGCCCCGCCCCCCGGCGCGCCGCGTCATCGGATGTGATTGACAGCAGCGCGAGCCAATGGCTGCGCTGCTTTCAGTCCATCCACTGCAGCCAATCAGCAACCAGGCTGAGCTGCAATGAAGATGACGAGGACGAGCAGCGAAGATTCGAGGCGTCAGGTAAGTAAAACGGGGGGGCTGGGGGCGGCGGTACTGTCAAAAGTTTTTTCACCTTAATGCATAGAATGCATTAAGGTGAAAAAATTTTTACCTTTACAACCCCTTTAAGAAAAGCACATGGAGCAGCACGAACGTAATAAACATAAAAAGAATAGGAACACAGCACAACTACTTACTTTTTTGCAGCACTCTCCGGATCTTTCTGTACTGCTTGTGCTCTCTTAATTTTAGGTCCGACCACCGCTTCCTGAGCTGATCTTTTGATCGACGTACCCCGAAATTCTGGTGCAGACTTTTGACCACTTTCGCCATGATCTTGGCCTTTCGGACATTGGGGTTGGGGTAAGGTCCATACTTTCTGTCATAGTCGGCCTTCTTCAGGATGTCCACCATCTCCAACATCTCCCCAAAGGACATATTTGATGCCTTAAATCGTCTCCTTCTGGATCGGGACGTTTCTGCCTCCGGGCTTTCCTCCTCCTCCTCCTCGTTGGTGTAATTATCAGACACCTGCTCTGACTCCGCCATGTGCTCTTCCCCACTGCGACGAACGAGAAGGGGCAGGGAATAGACTAGAAAGAACGTCAGGGGCGGGCGGAGTTTCACACATGCGCAATGTCTATAAAGCGTAACACGCGTGCGTAGTACGTACGATCTGTGAGCGGAGGAAGGAGTAACGGAGGCGCCGATCGTGATTGCGAAGATTTAACATATACTGCTTCTAGATTGAGGCCTGTATTTGCACAAGTTTAGAAGACTTTAGGCTGACATTAGGGTTTGTCTTGTGTTGTGTCTTGCAGTGAAAATGGATATCTTGAAAGATAAGGACTTTATGCCAATCTTCATTGATATGTTCAGGTAAATGCCCTGTCTATGGGAGATAAACCACCCTGAATATAAGAACCAAACAAACAGAAAGGCAGGGCTGGATAATTTTTTGGAATTTGTGAAGACGGTGATCCCCACGGCAGACATCACCTATTTGAAGGTCCAGGATTCCCAGAGATCAGGAGCTGCAGATGACATTTATGTCCCCAGGCTGTGGTACTATGACAGACTGCATTTTCTGGCAGGTCAGACTGAACCCAGGCCAGCACTCTCCAATCTTCCTTCCACGCTTCCTTCCCCCCCAGCTGAGGCTTCTGAAGCCCAACCTGGGCCTTCCAGGCAGCAACATGTGGAGGAGCCCAGCTTGAGCCAGGTAGAGCATTCCTCTAAATCTTCATGGTTGACCAATCAATGATATTAACTAGATGTTAGTTTGGAGTACTAATTTATGATTATGATTGATGATGCAAAAACTAAAACCATGTCCCTTTTTCATACACAGGGAAGTCTCAGCCAGGAGGTGGCCGGGCCAAGCAGGCTGCCTGATATCCAGGTCCCTCCCCTACACCTTCAAAGACAAAGTGGCAGGAAGAGGAGTAACCTGGAGGAGGCTGCCATAGGCCTCTTTTGGAAGGCTACAGAGGCCCTGAGAAGCCCCCACAGTGTGGAGGAGGACTTTGCTGGCATAACTGCCTGCAAAATGATGCAGATGGAGGAGGGCCAATGACTCCTGTGTGAGTTCTTAATTTTGGAAGCTCTCAATAAGGGGTTGAGGGGCCAAATAACATATGCTACCCACATTTGTAACCTCACACATAGTCCTCCTTCTCCTCCAGGTTCTACTCCTCCAGGTCCTATTCCTCCTCCTGCCACATCTCCAACACCAGAGCCACAGCCGGGAAGGAAGCGTGGAAAGAAGACCAGAGAGTGATGACCCTGGGTTCAGTCTGGTCTGGCAAAAGTTGTAGCCTCTTGTAGTACCACAGCCTGGGGACATAGATGTCATCTGCTGCTTTCATGATCTCTGGGACTTCTGGACCAGACTGCACTCCCTTAGATATGGACGCCTCAGTCCACCAATTTTGCAGTAAAAGAATTGATGTCTGCCCTGGGGGTCCAAAGCTTCGACCAAATTATGTTTCTCCAGCGTTGCCTCCCTCTTTGTTTGGTTCTGAGCCCTTAATAAAGGAATTTTTGTTTCAATTATACTCGCCTATGTGTGTTTTCCTTCAAAAAGGACAGTTTGTTTGTGAGGATTCAGGTACATTTCAAAAATACAATGTGAAATTAACAAGGGACACCAACACCAAACAATCTCCTTGAGATTAAATAATACAAGATATCAATGGTGTTGTGGTAACTTGACACACAAAACACACACAAAAATATTATGGAGTAAAACTAAAAATAAAATCAAATAAAGATCAGCCTTGAAAAAAATACAAACCCCAAAAAAAAAAAAAAAACAGCCTTGAAAAAATAAATAAATAAATAAAACAAAAAAGAAATTTGGTCAGATGTGACAAATCAAAATATATTGAGGGAATCACGATAAATAATAAAGAAAGAAGTTTGTGAGAACTCTGTGTGAATATGAGCAGCAAAACTACTTCATTCTTCTCACATTATAAAGAAGAAGAGAGTGCGCTGTATTAAACCATTTTTTACATTGCAGCGTGACGAAAGTGCTCTATCCATTCCGAACGCTAATTTTACCAGACCGAGCTGTTCCATCTCGGAATTTCTTCTGAGCATGCATGGCACTTTGTGCGTCGGAATTGTCCACACACGGTCGGAATTGACGCGATCGGATTTTGTTGTCGGAAAATTTTATAGCCTGCTCTCAAACTTTGTGTGTCAGAAAATCCGATGGAAAATGTCCGATGGAGCCCACACACGGTCGGAATTTCTGACTACACACTCCGATTGCACATTTTCCGTCGGAAAATCCGACTGTGTGTATGGGGCATAACACTGTACTACTTTGGAAGAGTGATCAAGTATTTTTAATTTTTTTTTTTTCACTTTGATTGTTGTTTCAATGACGATCATTGTAACGGCAATGTTTCGAAAGGAAATTCCAATACCTATAATCTGTCATGAAAGGGTGACATTCAGCGCACACCCTTTTTTTAAGCCAATTGGAGCCTCAGGCTCTAATGATGTGCTTCCAAAAAAAAAACCCCATTGAAATCCATGCGTCCGGTGTCCTGCATGTAGATTAGGGGGCTGGATTCATGGATAGGGAGGTGGCGCCCGTGCGCCCTGCATTACGGGCCGCCACTGACCTTATTGCATCTACAGTATGTATATCATTAACGCAACTTGCTACTGTTATTAAAAGGTAAAACATTAACAAATTAAAAAAGGTTATTTTTATTATTGTTTCTAGAAAAATGAACTCAAAAACAATGTAACGCATAGCCTTAAAATTGCTTATAATACAAACCAGCATTTGGCTTTTAATTATCCTCATAAGCATAGCCAGAGGAACTAGGGATACAAATCTGCCCTTTAGATCTTCAAAAAGTATTTTGAATCATAATTATCTAATAATTAATGAACATTGGGGAGAACATAATTTCTCAATGTGTCATTCTTTCAGGATTTGCTATCTTGGTCAAAGACAATCCTTCATACAGTATCTGGTTTAATGTTCTAACTGTGGACAACTCTGTTCCCCAGTCCATGGACTTGTAAGGATATTTTTACATTTTACACAGTGTCATAAAAAAACATTCATATTCTCAAATGCTCCAATTAAAAAGACCCCCAAAACTACCTTGTTCCATTTACAATCTTTTAAAAGTCTTCTTTCATTCATATACAGTACATGTACACGCACCGGCCACTTTATTAGGTACACCTGTTCAATTGCTTGGTAACACAAATTGCTAATCAGCCAATCACATGGACAAAGACATTCTTTTCTTTTGTTGTGGCTGCAAAGTGATGTTTATTACCTCTTCAACTTCAGTGACCCCATTTCAATCCTCGTTCTCTGTTTGTACTACATCCACTATATTCAGCTAAAGGAAAAAAACTGGGTCTTCGTACTCAAAGCACTTAAGCCTCCTGCCTGAGCTGAGACATTTGTTGACACTTTCCAATTGTGCTCTATACTGGACATCTTGTCCTTATCACACCCAATGTTCCTGGTGAACCAAATCTCCCATGCGACAGGGGTCTTAGCATCATTGCTAATGAACTTGATGCACACCCACTTACCAAAAGATGGGCCCTTGGCAATAGCCTGACCCCCAGGCAGAAAGCAGTAGATGCTGGGATGGAGTGAGAATGTTTCAGCATGAAGCCCACTGTGGTCATCAGGTCTCACAAAATAATAGTAATTTTTAGACATATGCAATTTGTTTTATTACAAATCGAAATTCAAACAAAATTTTCATTATTCGGAGCTTCAGATGTATCCAAATCATAATAGTAATGAATTTCAACAAATCTAAAATAAATTAGAATGAAAACAACAAATTAATTTGTATTCATTTGTTTTATTCATTTATGACTTCAGAGGGTTTTGTAAGTTCAATAATATGTGTCACACTCTGTATTGTTATGATAGGTCAAAGTCGCAAAAGATCAGAGTTGCATGGAAGATGCATTGAAGTAGCAAGCAAGTCGCAATGCAAAGTCACACTGGAGGTCGCATGTCTTTGGGGTCCCAGCAGTTTGAACCAAGTCTTAATGTTTAAAGCATTCAAAATAACATAATGAATGAATCCAAATCTTCTGAAATAACTTCTGAAAATATGAATCAATTCGGAACAACGAATATATGAAACAAATCTGAACATTACAAAAATTAATCATTCTAACATAACGAATATGACAAAACAAAATGACTGACTTAACAAATGAATCCAAAACTAAATTAATTGTTTTGTCGTGCACAGCTCAGTAATTTTTTAAACCTAAACGGTAAACAGTTTCTGCATTTCCTGTGTAGCTCAAATTTTTCACTTTTTTCATCTGTGCTCAGGTTTGTTGTTTTGCAATAGACCCCATGGCTCTGAAAAAAAATGCAGAAGTCTTCAAAAACTGAACAATAATGGTCACCTCCTTAACAGTTGGGGTGTAGGTTATAAATAACTACATCAGCATCAGTGTTTATGTTTGAAATACACCAATAATAGTTTTTCTTCATCGGCCAAGTAATGACCTCCATTCCTGCAGGATGGGTGCAAGATCTCCAGATCTTCTCTATGCCTAAAGTTTGATGATCTTATGTGTCGTCTAACATGATCCTAAGAAAAAGAAACAGATACACTGATATACATTGCAAGATACAGTACTGTACAAAATACAGTAGTATTTAATTATCTTGATTTTGGAATACATTTTATTTTATTTTGTAAACATATTTAAACGTTTATTTTACAGTTTGCATAAAATCTTTATTTTACAAATAACCTTATAGGGGGTGCATCCACGACAAAGGATTCACAGTGCATATTTTTTTCTTAAGAGAGAGTACTGCGGTAGCTGTTTCTTATGCTTTTCTGCTGCATTTTGTTGTGACCCACGTGTGTAGACAGGTGCCTAAAAGGTTACTATGTGCTTTGCCAAATAAAGGGTTAATGTTTGGTGTTGCAGGGGGTAGTACTCGGTGCTGTGGTGCACCTTCCTCTGCATGTGTCACGTCCTGCATCTGATGTGATAGCCTTCTGAGGTGGAGGCCAGACATTGTTTCCTGTCCATGTATGGGAGGTGATGAGAATAATCTGTACCTAGATGTGAGCTGGAGAAATGGTGGAGTTACTTCACAATGGGACCCTGGTATGGGTTCTGAGGACTGCCCTTTCTGTACTACCTTGTGGGGAACACAACTAATCTTTTGTAATGTTTTGACAGCACCACACAGCATTGCCCAGCCTAAGCCCTGTATAGTATGTATAGTGAGGAAGGATGGAAACGTAATAGTGACTCTGAATGTTGCACCATTTGTGTTAGTTTGGAAACCACTAGCAACTGTAAATACAAATATATTTTATTTGGTAAAGAAGTTACTGGTTAAGAGAAGTCATCTAGTCTGAATTAATTTTGAGAGTTTTCTTTTACACTCCTGCCCACTCCTTCAGTATATTTCTTTACTCTTGTATTTTACAGACTGGAAGTTGGACCAAATAATGGACATTTGAATTACATGTAAATTGGCTGGTTTCCTGTTCCCTGACATCATTATTGCAAATAGTACTACTTTTAGTAAGTATACTTATATCATTTAGCTTAAATATTAAATGCAAATTATGAAAGCCATATGGCTCAGAAAATGAATTTATATACAACACTATCCTATTGTAGATTGAAGCAGCCCTACGCTCTGTGCCCCCTCTGCGGTCGTCCCCATTTTTGTCTGTGTGGGAGCTAGATGGCCCACATCGGACGACAGGGGGTCCTTGCAATGTTGTGGCCCCCCGGCGTCGTCCCCTTAACCCTCCGGCCTTTTGTTCCATCAGGGCCGAAACTGTGGAAAGTTTTACAAAATGTATATTTACACATCTGAACTTTTTTTGAGTGTGAATTATTTTATTTTTTTAACATAGTTGGTAATGAGGCACATTAATATTCCCTGGGGAAGCCTATTTGGCAAAACATGTAGAAGATTTAAGTGCATTCTTGGAATCCAGTACATTATAATGCTACATCATTTTATATGTATTTGTAATCTTGAATGTGCTTATGGATTTTAATTGTTTTTTAAATAACTAACTTGGTGGACTTACCTGGCATCTACAAAATCCCATTTCTTATGCTGTGCAGGTGCCGAGCCCGGCTGTCTCCCAGGGGCACGTTTTCATACTACATCCTCCATGCACAGCATGCTAGTTCAGGCTTTATTAGTCATGAGCATTGCTGAATCCCAGTAAGGGTCTGTTTCCTCTATATATGTTGAACCTTTTAGTATTGCTCTGCTGGCCCCATACATGTTTGGAGTGAAGGCTTCACCTGCCCCTGTTCATAAAATTTGAAATTCACTTATTATTCAGAATTTTGAAAACCCATCGCCCACCCAGGCTGTGGGCATATATAACAGCGTATTCCAACTTAAGATAGTGAGATTCGTTCTCTTACCTGTTGCGTCTTTGAACCTTGGTCGTGTCCTGAAGAAGCCTAACGGCGAAACGCGTATACGCACAAGGGCTCACTGTACAAACTGCATAGATGCATATGTATAATGTTTTTTACTCTTTCCAAAAATTATGTTTATATCTTGTATTTTTTCAATAAATGTGATTATTTATATTGTTTCCTTCTCCATTGTTTCCTGGCCTATAAAGTCAGACTTTTGGTAGTACCTCCAGTAGTACCCCTCTTTCTTCCCCAATATTACAGACGTGGCAATTGAGTGCCCTCTCTTTCTATTTATGTAGGTAGGGGTGGCTTGGTACTTGGCGCACCACACCCAGAGACATGGTCCCTATTTTATGGCCCACTGTGGAATGCAACCCTTCTAGGATCTGGGCCTGAAACCATATGTGTACAAGACCACGCGTGGTTGTTCCCCACTCTGCCTTCAGGCTGAACATAGAGAAGTGTACAGTATTTTAAGGATCTGGCGAAGAAAAATCAGCACTCAGTGCTATTCCTCTCAAAATGTCTTTGGAGTCAATGCTGGAACAGGTGTCATTGGGAAGATAAAGGATGTTATCCTTCTGTATGTGGGGCTCCAATGAAATAGTTTAGCCTCCAGCCATGAGGTGAACCCACATGTGAAACACTACAAATCTATCAGCATGCAGTTCCCCAATGCTAACCAGATGCTACAGAGCTGCAAGGATGCACATGTGGCACAGGGTGCCATGGGGAAAAGCAGGCATTTGACACTCTCAAATGTGTTGAAAGTTGATAATTTCAGCAGCAGGTGTAGCTCTGCAGGAGCGTAAAGATTGTATTTAACAGAGTCAATACTTGTAAACATTATTTATGTACTTTAGCAGGCTGCCTTAAAAAATAGCAATAGTGTCACTTCATCTGTATTTTCCATAGTAAAATATAGTTTATCATATTCTAACCATTTTATCTTTGATAAAATATACACTGTAATAAAATAATAAATCCAGAAAACAAAATAACTGTAAACAGCATAAGACTACTACAGAAGTATAGCTAAAAAAAATGTTGCCGCTGTCACCAGCATCGTCAAAGGAGTCATAGTGGCTGGTACCGGCAGATTAAAGATGATATTAAATAGCAGAGACATTATGCAGTCTAAAGGGCCTAGAAGATAGGACATGATAATTTACACTTATTAGCAGGAGAATGGACTAGATTAAAGGTAGCATGCTAAAATGGATTGTCATTTTCCTTTTTTGTGTGTGCATGGAAAACTTGCAGAACCTTTTATTCACCTATTAAATTCATTATTCTGTTCTCAAACTTAGATACCCACAACAGACAGAAAGCCATCTAGGTGACGTCTTTATAGCGAAAAGGGCATATCACAGATTAAAGGTGTGAGCAGCAGCTGAAAAGGGAACCTCATTTATGTCAATTCATCTCACTCCAAAGAGGGGTCTAGAAATTAATTAGGCAGCAAATTAAAATGATGGGACCAGTGGCAGAATTCAAAAAAAGACCCTTTTGAAAGAGCGCAGAGGATACATTGAAAAGATGAGTGTTAAACACTTTAACCGTACTTTTCTTGAAGATCAAAAGCTTTGGTGCAGCGCTGCAAAGATGCACAATCATATATGAATATATCTATACCCCTCCTACTCATTATCCTCTACTTAAATAGCTGCTGACTGTAATGGCACAGACAGATAATGTATTAGCCGAGACAGACACCATTTAACAATTCATTTTTACGGCTTGTTTGAAGATACACAAGCCATGGGGATTGTCATATTCTGTTTTGTTACTTTAGTTTATAGTGTTTTATTGCTAATTTTGCATAATTTGTATTTTTTATTAGAAAATATAATACAAGGTTTTGGTTATTAAACACTGCCCCATGCCAAAATGCCACATTCCACATTTAAATACACCTATGGGGAAAAGTAAAAAAAATATATAATAGATCTGGCTCACAGCCCCTAGGCGGGGATGACTTCACCATCCTTACAACCAGATCCTGGGAAAGTTAAGGATCCCAAGTTTTATGGGTTGCTCCTGCACTGAGATGGAGCATCTTCTTTGTGATAAGAGATTTGTGATATTTGGTGTTCCCAGGATCACACCTGAAGTACTGTGTTATCATCCTCTCCTGTGCAGAACTCAGGTGCGAGTATATATTTTAACATGTGTGTAGACTGGTTTTAAAACATCTATGTAGTTCTAACGCACTCCTTGTCAAAGGATGGCAAAGCTACATAGTATGGTTGTCACCATAGGACAGGAAGTGTTTTCATAGCAGAATTACCAAATTAAAATGAAGGACAAAAGGTACGCAAGAGAAAACTAATATAGCCACCACATCTAAGAATAGGTAAGTTGTACTATCAATTTTTGTACTTTTTTATGAATTGCAGTGTTTAGGCATCATGACAGTGGGACACTATTTAATAAGCAGACCTTGTATTTTAGTGTAAGACTAGTCAATAAAATCTCATATAAAAATATTACAAATGACATTGTAAAAAATAAAATAAAAAAAAAATAAACATAGCAAGGGGGCATAGTACAGCTTCCAAAGCTGTGTTTACCTGCACGGAACACCTGTGCATCCCTGTGCAGGCAAACACTGCCCCGCTGGACGTATGCTTTAGTAAGCCCCACGGCCTTAGTAGGCATTTAGCAGTAATTTTGAAAGTTATGTTGTGTTTATGTGTGCTAATAATGATTTTACTGTATTTTTAGTGAAATTAGTGATTTGATAAACATTTGATTAACTATTGCAGGGCCTAAAAAATCAGTAGCACTTTTTTTTTTCTACAGGTCATGTGCTTTCAGAAAATGTATAGAATGTATAGTTTGACGGGGGGCTTCTACAAACTCTGAAAACTGTGAATGTTGAAAGATGATAACTTTCATTTTTTTATAGACTAAATTGCTTATTTACAATTTTGCATACCTTCCATTTTCACCATTTCTCAAAAAAATGCAATTTAAAATTTATGCATTTTTTTTTGTTTTTTGTTAGTGACTAATTAGTTTTAGCTTGTATATTTTTTAATTTAGATGGAATTTTGTACTTTTTGCTGGGTTTGTGACTGCTATTAATGATTTTAGTGTATTTTAGTGTATTTTTAGCAAAAATATTGGTTTCGTGAGCATTTGTACAAATATCACGGGGCTTAAAAAATCCTGACTCCTTCACTCTATATATCTTGTACATTACATAGTCCTGACCAAAGTGTTCATTGTCTGAAGAGTTGCTGGTTTTAATGGAGTTCTTCCTTAAGGTGGGCTCAGTCAGGCAAACTTATATCTTTTTGTGCAGAAAGCATATGTAAAGGAAAGTTTGCATTTTTTTTTAAATGATCCTTTGTCCTGAGGTTTGTTAGTCTATTAGACTGTCAATTGTGATACAGTAATTAGGAATATTTTGTGGGTACAAGGACTGTGGCATACTGAATGTGTAGAGTGTATACAGGGACTCTGCTCAGGTCCTGTTTAATCATTTCCCTTTAAGGCTGTGTTCACACTTTTCGCAATAGCAGGAGATTTTTACCAGCTCTCTATGGAGCCAGTTCACATATCTCCGCTGCAGCTCCGCTGCAAATTGCACAGGAGCCCTGTGTGTCTTTTGGTCCGTTTCAGGTCCGAATTCAGCCAAAAATTTGGGCTGAAATCGGACCTGAAATGGTGAATGGAGACGCACCGGACCCCTGCAGTGAGCCGCATGCAAAGATAGTGTGAACTTAGCCATTACTGCGGTTAGGTGCAACCCGACTATGTCAACCATTTGTCCACTATGTCCACCAACCACCATCATGCTCACATTTTGTTACACTGTTTTGACATTTTCATTGCAAAGCCAAGCAGATTATTTGTTATAGGCATTGTTCATTTTTACATATTATTTATATTTTTTTAAATATCACTTCTCTTAGTTTATAATAGACATTTCTGCCATATTTCAGGTTATCAGTAAATAAAGTTTAACCACTTCCCATGCAGGCCAATTCTGATATTTCTCTCCTACATGTAATATTCATGATTTTTTGCTAGAAAATTACATAGAACCCCGAAACGTTATATATGTTTTTTTAGCAAAGACACTAGAGAATACAATGGCGATCGTTGCAGCTCTTTATCTCGCACAGTATTTGCGCAGCAATTTTTCGAACACATCTTTATTGGAAAAAAAAAACTGTTTCATGCTTTAAAAAAAACAAAAAAACATTAAAGTTAGCCCAATCATATTGCATAAAGTGAAAGATGAAGTTATGCTGAGTAAATAGATACCTAACATGTCACGCTTCAAAATTGCACACGCTCGTGGAATGGCGCCAAACTTCGGTATTTAAAAATCCCCATAGGCGACGATTTAAAATTTTTTACTGGTTACATGTTTACAGTTACAGAGGAGGTCTAGGGCTAAAATTATTGCTCTCACTCTAACGGTCTAATGTGTGATTTGAACACCGTTTTCATATGTGGGCAGGACTTACGTATGCGTTTTTTTATTGCTAATTTTACTTGTCTTTTTTTAGTTAGACACTTTAAAAATATATATATATATATATTCCCATTACAAGGAATGTAAATATCCCTTGTAATAGGAATATGGCATGAATGGTCCTCTTTACAGTGAGATATGGGGTCAACAAGACCCCACATCACACCTCTAGGCTGGGAAGCCTAAAATTAAAAAAAATAAACCATCTCGGCTTCGCAGCCGAGGCTGCACCATTCGTTTGAATGCAGAGGCCGGGCGTGACGTCATAACATCAAACCTGGCCTTCGAACGATCATAGAGACGCCGGCGACCATCTGGTTTGCCGGAAATCTTAATGGTCACCATCCGGGGCTGGCGGATCCATTCTCCGACTCCCCGATGGAAGCAGTGAGACGGTAGAAGCACCGGAGGGCCCTCTCGCTGCTCGTAAGAGCGATCAAGTGGCGGAACATCTTATGGAGTAGGGAATCGCCGGCTGAAAAATACGATATCTGAATGATGCCTGTAGCTGCAGGCATCATTCAGCTATACCCGCTCAAATTCAAGGACGTCATATGACGTACCTTGGGCGGAGAGTGGTTAAAGTAAAAGCACTCAGTAATTTTTCCATGTTTTGTTAGTGAAAAAAAGTTGTGGGGGTTTGGCAACCCTGTCGGGAATGTGCTAAGTGGGAGCCAAGCGGCCACGCAAGGCAATTAGCCCCACAACTGCCATTAATCTTTACTATGTAACCAGCAGGAACTACCTAAAGCCACTGAAAGTACAGCAATTCTTTTTTCTCTGGCAGAAGGGCCCAAGGTATGACCTTGCACATAGGCCCACTGCTTTCATAAAACAATCCTGCATACAAGCTTTAACGTGTTAATATCATTTTCTTTTTTAAATATGTAGCTTTCATTAAAGTGATTGTAAAGGGTTGTTTTTGTTTTTTTTTTTTTTAAATGACAAACATGTCATACTTACCTCCACTGTGCAGCTCGTTTTGCACAGAGTGGCCCTGAACATCATCTTCTGGGGTCCCCTGGCGGCTCTCGCGGCTCCTTCCCACATCAGATAACCCCCTGGGAGAAGTGCGCTCCTGAGGGGGTTACCTTCCGGACACGCTCCTGAGTCCAGCATTTGCGTCCATAGACACGCATCATTGGATTTGATTGACAGCGGTGGAAGCCAATGGCTGCGCTGCTATCAATCTATCCAATCAAGAGCCGGGACCCCGTGGAGAGAGGGACAGTGTCCCTGCCAAAGAGATGAAGGGGCTCAAGTAAGTAAAACGGAATGGGGGGGGGGCTGGGGGGGCCAGTGACTGCCAGGTGTTCTTTCACCTTAATGCATAGCATGCAATAAGGTGAATAAACACGAAGGTTTACAACCCCTTTAAGGCTCGGTTCACACCTATGCCTTTTTTGGTGCTTTTTGCAGAAATGCACTACAGTTCATTTAACATGGTTTCCTATTAGACATGTTCACATCTATGTTTCCTGTCGCATCATGGCAGCATACACTTTGGGTTGTGACTCCGCCCCCACAGCCTGATAGGACCATATAGCTATAAATTGTAGAGAGGGCCCCCGCCCCAGTATTTCCTTATTTTTCCTCACCTGTCAGGACCGAACGATGTAAGAAGCACCCCCTTACCGAATTCGCCCCAGCCAGGTTCTAGCCTCTCCTGGGTGGAAGTCCTTGCCTGTACAGCCTCTAAACGAGCTAGATGGAAGGAACCCCACTCTGGTGATCTCAGGGGTATGTTGCGGCTTCAGTATAAGCCTTAAATAGGCTTAGTTGTGTGCAGCGGTTTCCATTAGTCTTTTACATCTCGTGGTGTGGCTTTCCTGGGTGTTGTAGTCCCTCTGTGCCTCCCCTGGTGCGACGAGCGTCTCGGTGCTTCCGCGCATGCGCGGTGCGCGCCCTCAGGGCATCCTGGTGTGTTTGCCAGGTTCCAAGATGGCGCCGAGCAGGACGCGACGCTACTGCGCATGTGCGAGCGGGACGTGACCTCGGCGGCCATGGCTGCGTTTTTAAAAGGCTCAGACTGTCATTCTGTGATTCCTCCAGTTACGGTTAAGATCCCCTGACTGTACTAACAGCTGTATTTTCACTTCTGGCGTTTCCCCCCTCGGGGTAAGTGTTTTTCCTTTCTCCTTGTACCTTTTGATTGGCTGCTTGCATGTTTATACCTGCCTGTGTCTCTCCCAGGTATATCACAATTTTCCTTTCTATGGAGGCCGCTGCCCCAGCAGATCACCATCAGCCCAAATAGGTAAGGGGGGGGATTTCCATGGTAAATAGTGAAGATCGAAAAAGAGAGTAGGATCGTACTAACGCTGCCTAATTGGTCAGCCCTACCAGGTCATCAAGATCATCAAAATCAAGGCGAAGAGAGACCTCACGCAGGAGAAGCCGCTCCAGCCATAGGCGAAGCCGCTCACGAGGCAGAAGTCGCTCAGCCCACAGGGGAAGCCGTAGGAGGAGTCGATCCTACTCTAGGCATAGACGTTCCTATAACAGAAGATTCCCTGCATGTAGACATCAGTCTCCTGTACACCCTCCCCACCCAGCGGGGAATGCTTGCTGGGAACCCTACCAGACAAATTGGCCTGCCGCAGATGTATGGAGGAGGCCACCAGGGAGAAGGAGCTGGATACTATAGAGCCTACCGGAGTCCCTGCTCTACACGTCTCAACTCCAGATGCGGAGGCTACAGCCCAGAGCGCCTCACCATTCCATCCCAGTACGTCAAGGGAACAGGAATTCCCGTCAGACCATGAAGAGGTGGAGGCATCAGCTGGATTTGATTTCTCGCTCATAGGACCCTTTGTGAAATCGATCAAGGAAGCGATAAACTGGGAGGAACCTGAGGAGGTACAGCAGAAGCAGAGGAAGTATTTCCCGAATCTCAAGAGAGTTCCTGAAGCCTTTCCATTCATAGAAGAGCTGGATGAGCTTATTAAGGAGGAATGGCAGAATCTGGAAAAGAAAATTAGTCTATCCAACAGACTTACCAAATTGTACCCTCTGAAAGAGCCCAAGGTATCTCCCTTGGTTTCCCCTCCAGTGGTAGACGCTTCTTTGATGCGCCTAACCAGACACGTGACGCTCCCTATTGAGGACGCAGTGACGTTTAGAGATGTGCTGGACAGAAAGGTGGATACAGACCTTAAAAGGGCTTACCTTTTTGCAGGGGGCGCCTGCAGACCAGCAGTGGCACTGGCCGCCGTCGGGAAAGCTATTTCCGGTTGGTCCTCAAATATCGCAAAGCTCGTCACCGAGGGCGCAGATCAAGACCAGATCATTAAGGCCTTTCAAGAACTCAGCCTTGCAGGGAACTTTGTGGCGGAAGCTTCCGTGGACACTATTAGGTCCACATCAAGATCCATGTTAGCCACTGTAATGGCCAGGAGGGCGTTATGGCTTAAACCCTGGTCGGCCGACCCTGCCGGATTCCGTATGACGGGGTAAACCTCTTCGGAGCTAAGCTGGATACAACGATTTCTAAAGTGACAGGCGGGAAGTCAGGTCTTATTCCTTCAGACAGAAGACCAAAACAACAAAGGGCGCCTCCCTTTAAGCGCAATCTCCCAGAGAGATACAGGGATGCAAAACCCTTTAGGCCTGGGAAGGAATACAGGAGAAGTTGGAAGAACCCTCAGACGTCCTTCCTCAAATTCCAAAAAGCCAAAACCCCTGCCTCCAATGAGCAGAAACCTTTTTGAAGGTACGCCTGCTCAACCAGCTGTAGTGGGTGCCAGGCTCACAAAGTTCAAGCCGGTTTGGGCGGAAATGATAAAAGACCAGTGGACAGTATCCACCATCCATGTTGGGCACAGATGGTCATTCAAAAATCGCACCCCCAAGGGGTCACTTTTGCACAACCAAGCTCCCTCCTTCCCGAGAGAAAAGGCTGTCCTTGGTCCAGTACATCCAGGATCTGCTCCAGAAGCAAGCAATAGTGGAGGTCTCACCATCTCAAAGAGGGCAAGGTTTCTATTCCCCACTCTTCCTGGTAAAAAAGAAATCAGGGGACTTTCGTCCGGTCCTGAACCTAAAAAACCTCAACCGGTCAATCCGGGTAGAAACGTTCAGGATGGAAAGCCTACAATCAATCCTCCAAGGGATAAATCGGGGAGATTGGATGCTTTCAATCGACCTCCAGGACGCATACCTACATATCCCTATCCACGCAGAGTTCCAGAGATTCCTCCGTTTCACTATAAGCAGTTGGCACTTCCAATTTCGAAGTCTCCCGTTCGGGATCTCCACCGCACCCAGGACATTTACGAAGGTCCTATTGCCTGTAATAGCCCACTTGAGAGGAAAAGGATTGAAAGTCCATCATTACCTGGACGACATCCTGCTTCTCTCGGACAACAAGGAGTCTCTCATCCAGCATCAGGAAATCCTGGTCTCCACATTACAGTCCCTAGGGTGGCTGATAAACTGAAAAAAAAGCAGCATCCATCCCACACAGAGAATGGTCTTTCTGGGGGCTGAGCTGGACACGAGAGAGAACACAGTAGAGCTTCCAAGGGAGAAGATTCCTCCCCTAATTCAGAAAGTGAGGAAGGCTATCTCGGCCAAGAGGCTACCCGCCAGAGCATGCCTCAGTATCCTGGGCTCCTTAGCGTCCACCATTCCGATGGTCCAGTGGGCCCAATGGAACTTGAGGCCTCTCCAAATTTCCTTTCTGCGCCAGTGGAACGGTATGTCAATGTCCCAGTCGATTTACATCTCTCAAGAGGTGAAGCAATCATTGCTTTGGTGGACACGGCCTTGCAACTTGAGAAGGTGCAAACACATAATCACTACTCACCAGGAGACGGTGACCTCAGATGCCAGTCTGCAGGGGTAGGGAGCCCACTATCAGGCTACGCGGCTCAAGGCCGCTGGCCATTCAGGACACAGGATTCAGTGTCGAATGTTTTGGAGATGAGAGCAGCGTTTCAGGCCCTCCTGTCCTTCAGTTCCCTCTTGAGGGAGAAGCATGTCCTTCTGAGGATGGACAACAAGGTAGCGGTCGCCTATATCAACAGGCAGGGGGGCACCAGAAGCAGGTCCATGATGCAGGAGGTCCGTCCTGTTCTAGAGTGGGTACAATTGAACCTGTCGGGTTTAAGGGCAGTTTATGTACCGGAAGTCCAGAACGTTTTGGCCGACTCGCTGAGCAGGAATTTCACCTCCAACAATGAGTGGTCTCTGAACCCACAGGCCTATGCCCTCATATCCCAGACCTGGGGTTCACCAGAGATAGACCTGGCTGCAACTCCGGAGAACGCAAAATGCCAGAGATTCCTATCAAGGATACCATTCCCTTCGGCGGAGGGGACGGATTGCCTCCTACACCCCTGGAATTTTCACCTGGGGTACATCTTCCCTCCGACTCCACTCATAGCGAGATTCCTCCTGAGGCTCAAGAAATCAATGGCACTGGTGGTAGCAGTGATTCCTTTCTGGCCAAGGAGGCCATGGTTTACTACCCTCATGCAGCTGAACACGGCAGATCCCCTGCCTCTCCCGTTGTCGACGGACCTGCTCTCCCAGGGTCATCTTCTTCACCCGAACCCGGAGAAGTTACATTTGATGGCCTGGAGACTGAAAGGGCTAGGTACCTAGAGCAAGGCTGTTCCCAGAAGGTGGTGGATACCTTACTCCAGGCCAGAAGGCCTACCATGAATAACACATACAGGCGGGTCTGGGAGAAGTTTAGCGCTTTCACTCAACAGCAAGGTTGGGACTCATCCTCACCGCCGGTGTCACAGGTCCTGGAGTTTCTTCAATTAGGCCTAGAGAAAGGCCTTAGGTCAAGTACCCTGAAGGTTCAAGTCTTGGCCCTGTCCGCCTTGACAGGAGTTAAATGGGCACAAGATCCCCTTGTGGTTCAGTTTCAACGGGCCTGTCTAAAACTGAGGCCTCCTAGAAAACCTTCCTTCCCAGTCTGGGACCTCTCAGTTGTGCTGGAAGCCCTATCTAAGGAGCCCTTCTTCCCTAAGAGGAGCATATCTCTCTGGGATTTAACGCTGAAAGTCTCGTTCTTAATAGCCATAACATCGGCTAAAAGGGTGTCAGAGATGCAAGCTTTAATGGTCAGTGATCCATATCTGGTTGTCTTTCCAGACAGATTAGTCTTAAGATCTTCGGATCGATTCATCCCCAAGGTATCCTCATCTTTTCACTTCAACCAGGAGATTAACCTTCCAGCACTCAGTACGGAACAGGGCGATCCTCATCCATTAGATGTCAAGGGTAATGTCTCAGAATATCTCTCGGCAACCAGATCCATCAGGAAACGGAAAGTCTCCTAATCATCCCGCATGGATTCAGGAGAGGTCAAGCGGCATCCTCACGCACCATTGCTTCATGGCTAGTAAAGACCATCAAGAAGGCCTATTCATTGAGTAATCATCAAATAACTGAGGGCTTAAGGGCACACTCCACCAGGGCAGTGGCAACCTCCTGGGCGGCATATTGTAGAGTCTCGGCGGAGACAATTTGCAGAGCGGCCACCTGGTCTTCCAGGAGCACCATTATGTCCCATTATAAGGTGGATTCCGCCTGCTTATCCACAGTGGATTTCGGAAGATCCGTTATTCAGGCCAATTCTTCTATTCTTTGTTAATAAACTTAGTTTGAATTCCCACACAGTTTTGCGAGTTATTCCCCAAAGTGTATGCTGCCATGATGCGACAGGAAAACGGAAAATTGTATGCTCACCTTTCCGTAATTTTCCTTTCCTGTTGCATCTTCATGGCAGCATACAATTTCCCACCCTTCTGAGGTGATATACACAGAGAATACTGGGGCGGGGGCCCTCTCTACAATTTATAGCTATATGGTCCTATCAGGTTGTGGGGGCGGAGTCACAACCCAAAGTGTATGCTGCCATGAAGATGCAACAGGAAAGGAAAATTACGGAAAGGTGAGTATACAATTTTCCGTTTTTGTTTTCAGCCACTGTGATTTTGGAAAGGGTCAGGGACTTTTTTAAACTCAAAATGGTGCTTTTTTTTGGTTCAATACACTTCAATGGAGAAGCTGCAGAAAAGCATGTAGTGCGTTATTGCCATGATTTTTGCCTCAATTTTTGCCGTGAATTGCGTTTTGCATTTTCTAATGTGCCTAACAACAAATTGGCCAAAAAAAAAAAAAGCATAAGAAACGCAAATCGCACATGCAAAAACGCACAGCAAAAAGCACTGCAGAGGCGACCAAAAGAGCATTTTTTTACTTTTTTTTTTTAAGCTTAAATTTTTCCGAAGTTTTAAGCCCAGGCACATGAAATGTAGTGTTTTCTTCCCGTTCACTGCGTCATTGGTGTCATTCATTAGTGCTAAACCGCAGAGCAGTTGAATCTGTGGTACTATAGCCAAAGCTGTGCTAGTTGTGGGTGGAGTATCAATTTTTAAAAATTGCACAGAAAGAGGATTTGAGCTTTAAAATAATACCTGGTGATCCTCCCATGAAGTTGGGGATCTCCTATTATAGGGTGCTTCTGGGTGGACACCCTGTAAAATGTGCCCTAAGTGGCCAATCTAACACATATTACTGCAGCAGTGATTGGTTTTTAGTACAGGAAAAGTAGGAGTTGTTCCATGCTTGATTACTGCACACGCCTGGAAGAAATACACAAAAGATGCCAAGACTCAAGTAAGAATAGACTCTAATTAGACAATATTAATCTAGCCTGAAGCTTAGCTTTAAGTCCCGGTTCATACCAGTGCGATTCCAGTGCCGGTTCCCGCATCGCAAAGAACTCGCAGGCAGTTCACATTGCCCTCTGCGAACTGCTGCGGGTGTCAATAGAAAGTTAATGACACCCCCCAGATCGGTTCGCATATCGCAGTGCAAACTGTGAATTCGGACAGGAATCGGATCGCATGGGTGTGAACACCCATGCATTTAGATTCTGATGCGAACAAAAAAAAAAGAGTCCTGCATGATTTTGGTCCGAATGCGATGCAAATTCAGCCATACAAACTGTATGGCTGAATTTGCATCACACAGCCATCGCATGTGATCTGCACAGCAGTGCAGTGTGACTCACCTGCGATGTCTGACATGTGTGTGAACCGGCACTGAAGGCTAAAGCCTCATACACACGATCAGATTGACCGAAAGTCCGTTTTTTGTTGCATGCTAGTCTCATGTCGAAAGTGAAGAGGTTACTCACCATACGAAAATTCTCATACAACAGAATACAACTTCAAAAGTGATGTATTGTATTGACTAGTTTTGTATGTATTCTTTCGTTTCTGAGCATGCGTAGTCTTCCGCAAAAACCGTACTTAACTAAACGAAAATCGGACGTTGAGTTCAGGTACGACAAAAATGTTATAGTTTGCACATCCAGCTTTTGTCTGCCGAAAAAAATTGAATCAGCTGTCGAAAATAGGATTTTTATAACTGCTTACCTGTAAAAATCCTTTTCTTGGAGTACATCACGGGACACAGAGCCATAGTATTAACTTAATGGGTATATAGGCACCTTCAGGTGATGGACACTGGTATACCCAATGCAGGAAGTTCACTCCCCTATATAACCCCTCCTCCTACCAGGAGTACCTCAGTTTTTGTAGCAAAGCAATATACTTAAACCCCAAAAAGAGGGAAGGGACCTCTGTGTCCCATGATGTACTCCAAGAAAAGGATTTTACGGGTAAGCTGTTATAAAAATCCTATTTTCTTTATCGTCATGGGACACAGAGCCATAGTATTAACTTAATGGGACATCCCATAACAATGCAATTTGAGAGGAGGGAGATACAACCCACAGGGTACCCCCAGACTTGAGGGCCTATACTGCTGCCTGCAGCACACTGCACCCAAAGCCCCGATATCCTCATACCTCCTTACATCCACTTGATAAAACTTGGTGAATGTATGTACTGAAGATCAAGTTGCGGCCTTACAGATCTGAGCCTTGGAGGCCCGATGACACACTGCCCAAGAAGCGCTAACCGACCTGGTAGAGTGCGCTTTGACTTGAAAAGGGGGAATCTTACTCCTTAAATTATAAGTATGAATTATAACTTGCCGAATCCACTTAGCGACAGTGGATTTCGACACTGCCTGTCCTTTCTTAGGACCCTCTGGCAGAATAAATAAGACATCAGTCTTCCGAATCTGAGCAGTCGTCTTTAAACAGACTTTGACTGCTCTCACCACATCAAGACAATGTAGTGACTTTTCTTCCCTGGAACACGGTTTTGGAAAAAACAATGGCAGGATAATGTCTTGGTTCAGGTGGAAACTTGAGACCACTTTTGGTAAAAAACCTGGACGAGGAAACAACACCACTCTGTCCTCATGAATAATCGAATATGGCTCTTTACAAGAAAGAGCAGTCAATTCTGAAACCCTCCTTGGTGAGGATATAGCAACCAAAAATACCAACTTCCTTGTCAGAAGGACTAAGGGAATATGTTGTATCGGTTCAAATGGCTATTTTTGTAACACTGACAAAACTAAGTTCAAGTCCCAAGGGTTCAAAGGTGGTTTGACTGGCGGATTAAGCCGCATTACCCCTTGCATAAAACCTCAGACTATAGAATGTGTAGCAAGCGGTCTTTGAAATAAGACCGATAAAGCTGAGACTTGGCCCTTAATAGTACTCAAGGCCAACTTCATCTTTACCCCAATTGTAGAAAGGCAAGAATTCTGCCTACGATATACCTCCGATGGTGCCAACTCTTGGATTCACACCAGGAAACATAAGCCCTCCAGACTCTATAATATATAGTTCTGGAAGCTGGCTTCCTTGCATTAATCAAGGTAGAGATAACTGACCTGGAAAACCCACGTTTCTTCAGAATGTGGGTTTCAATAGCTGTTAAATTTAGCGTTTGTAAGTTAGGATGGATTATCGGCCCCTGTGAGAGTAGGTCTGGCCATAGTGGAAGGAACCAAGGACCCTCCAGCGCCATCTTTACGATTTCTGCATACCATGACCTTCTGGGCCATGCTGGTGCTACCAGGATTACCGGCTTTCTTTCCAGCTTGATCCTGCAAAGAAGTTAAGGCAGCAACTGAATAGGAGGAAATGCATAGATCAATGAGAACTGATCCCACGGGGTCATGAGCACATTTGTTCCCCGTGCGAGTGGATCCATTGTCCTGGACACAAAGTTGACCAGCTTCATGTTGAATCTGGACGCTAGAAGATCTACGTCCGGAGTCTCCCCTCTAGTACTGCTCCCTAGCCTGAAAGGCTGGCATCTGTCGTTATCACTTTCCAGATAACAAGACTGAAGAATTTTCCTTTCAGCAGATTCTGGGTTAGTAACCACCAACTGAGGCTTTGTTACACCCTTGGGGACAGCCACATTGGCAAGTTTAAAGCTTGCATTGTTTTGTTCCAAGCAGATAGGATACTGTTTTGTAACAGTCTCGCATGGAACTGGGCATAGGGAACCGCTTCGAATGAAGCCACCATCTTTCCTAGCAACCTCATGCAAAGGCGAATGGAGGGATCGCCTTTTGACCTGACCATCCGCACCAGCTCTCTTATGGAGTTAATCTTTGCCTGAGGCAAGAACACCTTTTTCTGGGCTGTGTCTATGATCAGACCCAGGTACTCCAGCCTTTTTATTGGTTTTAAGAAAGATTTCTCTAGGTTGAGAATCCAACCAAAACTTTCCAGGTAACTGGTTGTAATGCGCACGCTTTGCTCCAAACGAGCCACCGACTGGTCTGTTAGCAATAACCTGGCTAGAGGTGGGGCTAGGACTTTTGTAAACACCCGGGGTGCTGTAGCTAGCCCAAAGGTAGCTACCTCGAAACCTTTGGCGAGAGGGAAATATAGGAACATGCAGATATGCATCCCTGATGTCGATTGCGAAAAGGAGCAGATCTTCATAAACCGATTTCAATTCTTTAGATGTAGCATGGGTCTGACATCTCCATTCGGTTTTGGTACTGTGAAGAGGTTTGAATAATACCCAAACCTTGCTCTACTGTGGGAATCTGTATGATCACCCCCTGAGCCATGAATCGGTCTAGTGCCCGAAACAGAGATTGCCTTTTCCCTGGATCTTTGGGAACGTTTGACCTCAGGAAACGAGACAATGGAAAGTCCCGAAATTCCCGCTTGTACCCCAGAGTTACTGTTGAGATGACCTATCTGTCCTGAATTTCCTCTTGCCTGACTTCTGAAAACTGCAGAAGTCTTCCCCCCACCCTGGCGAGGAGGGGGGTGCCTCTTCATAATGAGGCTTTAGGATTCTGCTTTGCAAGTTTCTTCTTCTGAGCCTGACCCTTAGGTTTTCCTCTAGAGTCTGACGGCAGAGGCCATCACCACTGCCTAGAGGCAGAAGCCCCGTATGCAGGAGAAAGAGCCCATTTAAATGAAGGGCGTTTATACTTTCTTTTGACTGGTAAAAGAGTACTTTTCCCACTAGAAATTGTTTGGATGTATTTGTCCAAATCATCCCCAAATAGCCAATCCCCATCAAAAGGGAACCCAGTCACGAGCTTTTTACATGGTGCTTCGGCTGACCAATTTTTTAACCACAGAATTCTACGCATGTGTACTAGCATAAGCGTAAGGCGGGACCCCTGGTGAATAGAATCTTTAATGGTATCTATGGCAAAGCATAATGCTTTTGGTAGTTCAGCCAAATCCCAGGCTTGTTGTGCAGGAACCTCTTTAAGGGCCTGTCTAAATTGGTCCTTTAGGGATTGACAGACACCTATTGTAGCGACTGCAGGCTGAGTAACGGCACCTGCCAAAGAAAAAGCGTATTTAAACAGGAATTCCAACCTTTTATCTGTTGGATCCTTAAGCATTTGTGCATTGTCTACTGGACAAGTTAGACTTTTATTCACACTGGAAATTGCAGCGTCAACTGCTGTTACCTTCCATTTTTTGGTGAATTTCTCCTCCATAGGATAAAGAACTGAAAATCTCCTTGGAGGAAGAAAATGCTTATCCAGGTGATCCCATTCAGCATAAATAAGCTGTTCTATTAATGCATAAACAGGAAACGCATGCAAAGGCTTTGAAGGTTTTAAAGAACACAAGGAAGAAACCGAGCTTTCAGCAGACTCCGTTAGGGGTAGCATGAAAGTAGAACGAACCATCTCCATAAGAGATTTTATCAGCAGCTTCTCAGATTGTGAGGCTGAAAAGGGTTAATCTACCGCTGTTTCCACCGCAGAGGAGTCATCGGTTTGTCTTTCCTCTTGATTGCCACAGGGTAACACCCCATCCTGTGCCCACTGTTCCCTTTGAAAAAAGGGTCTAAGGTAGGGGGAGGGGACTCTAGCACGCTTCCTATCCATTTGAATGGAGGATGTGATTAAAGCAGCTTATCTTCCTTCCAGGCCCTGCAGGGTGGAGGAAAAGGCATCTTCAGTCACGGGGCTGAGATATGAAAAGCAGCTGCACCACCAATTTGTTCCAATGACTCACCCTGGCTTGCCATAATTGGTATTTCAGGCGAGGATGAATATGTGGGAGGATGAATATGTGGAGATACAACTGGAGTCCCTGGCGCCTGGGGGTGAAACCTTTGGTACCTTTTTGGTCTTTGTGGTGTCTTTTTTGGTACGCATAGTCCTAAGCACAAAAGCAGAGGCACTATTAAATTGCACTACTTGCTGAACATAGTCATGACAGAATGATGCCGCTATTAAGTTCAGTCTAGTGCTGGGAAAAATGTCCTTCCCGTATTAGGAATGCCACTTGCAGCCCTTACGTGCCCCACTGCTCCTGTGTCCCGTGTGCAGCCTGCTTGCTCCTCCTCGCTATCAGCTTAGGAGAGACTGCTCCAGCTGATTCCTAAATATGCTTGTTTTTCCGTGCGTCCTCGTGGACGTTGCATGCCGCACCTAAGCCCCGCCACCTTCGTAATCCTGCCCCCTCCTTTCATTTTAAAAAATATTCTCACGCGCGGGCAGCTTTCTAGTCTGCAGACCCACCACGGGGGGCAAGCCTATGACACCAGCAAGCAGAGAGAACAACTGTGGGAGCAATTTTCGGGACCTCCGCACCCCCCGTGGTGGGGGGGTACACCACTGATGTTTCCCTAAACCTCTGGTCCCTTCAGGGGGGAGAAAAAAGCATCGGCATGTCTCTTACCTGGAGAGGAATCCCCCTGTGCAAGTTGCTGCGGCCACACACAGACTGACACTGAGCTTACAGTGAAGACAACAGATTAAGATATGTGCATAAACTCCCTCTAGTGGAGATTTAAGGTGTGACAACATTTTTTCCTTTAAAGAAGAAATCATAGGTGGACTTTTTAGTTCCTAAGTTTCTTCCCTTACCTTATCCCAGGATTTGCTGATTTAACAGTCAATCCAACCTTCACCCATCACGGCGGGCTGCGTTTAGCAAACCTTCAAGGACCGGGTCCCTTTTTATCAGGGTTCTACTCCCTTGGACCTGTAAAAGAGACCTGCCAGGAAAAGCTTTTAGGTAATGTAGCATGACCAAAGCCCTGGGTCCCGGGGTCCAGCCCTGCAAAGAGAGTCATTACAGGCAAAACCTTGTGCTTCGTATACGAGTCCCGGGTACCATCCACCTTGACCTCAGTGGCACTTTGGATGGATCTATGGAGGCTATTTAAATCCAGCAAGGATCCCTCCTGGAGCTCTTCAGAGTACATCTTCACTCGTGACCAACACCTTAGACACTGGTGAAAAAACTGAGGTACTTCTGGTAGGAGGAGGGGTTATATAGGGGAGTGAACTTCCTGTATTGAGTATACCAGTGTCCATCACCTGAAGGTGCCTATATACCCATTAGGTTAATACTATGGCTCTGTGTCCCATGATGTATGATAAAAAAAGCACCATACTAACGATCCGAAAATCGGCAGATCGTTCGTCGAACTAAATTTTTCATCCAATTTTCATATCGTGTGTACGGGCCTTAAGTTTATCTTTCAAACAAGCTGGCTTATGCTGACAAGCAGCCCCAGTAGTGCACTGTCCTGTTGCTATCAGCAAAAATGATTCAGAGCAATGATGTGCAGCTGTTGTTAGAGTGAGTGCATGTAGACCAGAAGCAATTGCAAAGAAGTTGTAGGGGATCAGCAACACCAAGAAATATAAAAAGAGAGACTAAAATAGTATCTTATGAGAATGAAAAAAATGAGAATTGTTTATGATACACAGTGCTTTAGGGAACTTAATTCCATCCTATTAGGGTTTAGATCTACTTTAGGAGGAATTTAAGCTTTCAAAATGTTGGTTTCAAATAATTCAAAAATATGGGAACTACAGCTTTGTAATTGATATGTTAATAACTAAATTTAACCATGCAATGATAACTGTATAAGATGAATTACACACCTAAAACCATTGGCTTTAAGCCATCTACTTCATCCATTTATATTATGCCATCTGATGCAATAAAAGTTATTCACCTGAGTACCCTTATAAACACTCACCGGCCACTTTATTAGGTACACCTGTTCAATTGTGTGGTAACACATATTGCTAATCAGCCAATCACATGGCAGCAACTCAATGCATTTAGGCATCTAGTCATGGTGAAACCGACTTCCTGAAGTTCAAACCGTGCATCAGAATGAGGAAGAAAGGGTATTCAAGTGATGGGCTGGTCTGAGTATTTAAAAAAACTCTCCTTACAACTAAGGTATGCAAAATATCATCTCTGAACATACAACACATTGAACCTTGAAGCAGATGGGTTACGGCAGCAGAAGACCACACCCGGTGCCACTCCTGTCAGCTAAGAACAGGAAACTGAGGCTACAATTCGCACAGGCTCACCAAAATTGGACAATAGAACATTAGAAAAAGGTTGCCTGGTCTGATGAGTCTCGGTTTCAACTGCAAAATTCAGGGATAAGAGGGTTGGGAACCTGGTACCCAGCCAGGTTCTCACCAGAATACAATACATCTATTCATTAATACTGTTTGTACAGGCCATTCATAATCTTCAACTGCGACATTCAGATGGCAGGGTCAGAATTTGGCCTAACCAACATGAAAGCATGATTCCATCCTGCCTTGTATCAATATTTCAGGCTGGTGGTGATGGTGTAATGGCCATTTATTACCAATTGAGCATTGTTTAAATGCCACGGCCTACCTGAGTATTGTTGCTGACCATGTCCATTCCTTTATGACTACAGTGTACCCATCTTCTGATGGCTACTTCCAGCACGATAATGCACCATGTCACAAAGCTCATATCATCTTAATCTGGTTTCTTGAACATGACAATGAGTTCACTGTACTTCAATGGCCTCCACAGTCACCAGATCTCAATCCGAAAGAGCATCTTTGGGATGTGGTAGAACGGGAGATTTGCATCATAGATGTGCAGCCGACAAATCTGCAGCAATTGTGTGATGCTATCATGTCAATATGGACCTAAATATGAGGAATGTTTCCAACACCTTGTTGAATTTACGTGGGACGAAGAATTAAGGCAGTTCTGAAGGCAAAAGGGGGTCCAACCAGGTACTAGCAAGGTGTACCTAATAAAGTGGCTGGTGAGTGTATGTATGTGTGTGTATGTGTCGGTATGTGTGTGTATGTGTATATGTATATGTGTGTGTATATATATATATATATATATATATATATATATATAGAACTGCTAGGGGAAACAAAATAATGGTCAGTAAAGTCTTTTGTGTGGTCAAAAGATGGAAAAGTTGCTATTTTCTTTCTACCCTTCTGAAAAAAAAAGGTCCATCAAGATCAACCTTTAAAAACACAATAAAAATGCACCTTTCACCTTAATCCCCATCTATGAATGAATCAGAGGAAGGCAAAACGTACAGCATGGTTCAATTTGCTTTATCAGGGTGAAAAAAGTTTCCTGACCTCTAATCCCCTATTAGCAATCAGGCAATTCTCCAGATCAGTGAATGGGGTGAAATTTCACTTTGCAGAGTACCCAAACAAGGAAAATGTAAAAAAATACATAATATTTAAAATATATATTATATATTTAAAAAATGATGATTTGGATAATGGACATTGGCAGGGTTTCATCTCATTTACTAAGCTCTGGAGAAAATTCCCTTGCAAAATGAACAGTCCACTTGCCTTTAGAGAATCAACCACTATCTATCTATCTATCTATCTATCTATCTATCTATCTATCTATCTATCTATCTATCTATCTATCTATCTATCTATCTATCTATCTATCTATCTATCTATCTGTATTGGGACGTCTGCCTTTATACGCACATGAACTTTAATGGCATTCTAGTCTTAGTCCATAGGATTCAATATTGAGTTGGCCCACCCTTTGCAGCTATAACAGCTTCAACTGTTATGGGAAGGCTGTCCACAAGGTTTAGGAGTGTGTCTATGGGAATTTTTGATCATTCTTCCAGAAGTGCATTTCTGTGGTCAAGCACTGATGTTGATGAGAAGGCCTGGCTCACAGTCTCTACTCGTATTCATCCTCCAAGGTGTTCTATCGGGTTGAGGTCAGAACTCCGTGCAGGCCAGTCAAGTTCCTCCACCCCAAACTCGCTCATCCATGTCTTTATGGACCTTGCTTTGTGCACTGGTGCGCAGTTATGTTGGAACAGGAAGGGGCTGTGACGGGAGGGCCCATGGAACTCAGAATCCCTAGGAAAGTATGGGATACCCTTGTTTCAGATCCCCATACAACTCTTATGTCTAAGTCAACCTCTGCTATCCTGGCACAGGGTGAGTGAGAAAATATATCTTGGAATACGTAAAATGGGACAGTAATATTTATCCACAATATCTCCCAGGATATATGTAAAGACTTTGATTCTGAACTCCACATGTTAGTTGAGAGAGCTGATCACATTGGCTTTCTAGAATTGGGTAGGAGTCAGACAGTCTACTCATACTATAGTTTGTTGCCTACTAGGCTGAGGAGGGGGGGAGATCACTGTTTGTATTGTTAATTGTAATTAGCTCCTGCTATTGTGTTTATACTACTGTGTGAAGCTCAGTAACCACAAGTCTGTCCTTAATCTCTGAGTCACCTAGCCTGGGTAAATGATTTAGTAACTAGCTCATGTTAATTAGGTTAATTAGGTTACAGCTGTATTGTTAAAGTAATATGAGCAGGATGGGGGAACCTCCTCTTTAACGGCATATAAAGACTTGTCATTTTGGTTCTAATAAATGAGTCCATGTTAGCAGCTAAGCAAGTGTCATCTTGATTTGTGCTTATAAGCGGTTGGAATATCTGATATCTGTATCCAGACTGGGAGGAAGTGGAATACTGATGGAAGCACTCAAGCAGAGTGTGGGACGATCCGTGACATTGGTGGCAAGCAGTGGGACGCTTCCTGCAGTCTGGGACATCCAAACTTCCACCTGGATCCAAGGTCCGGATAGCAGGAGAGGAAAGGTACAGATACCAGCCGCCATGGAAAAGGAATTCAGAAGGAGGTTGCGAGAGATGCAGATACAGCACAGAGGACCAGTATCAGAACAGGTCCTGCTGGGATGGTTTGATTCTATTTGCTGCAAACTCTGGAAGGAAGCACTAGCCCATGAGCAGTGACACCAGGGAAAAGTTCTCCCCTTCATCGAGGAAAGGTACTGGTCGCAGTATGGATTGCGGGTGCTGTTTTTGGGAGAAAAACCACACGGGACGCTTCCTGCAGTCTGGGACATCCAAACTTCCACCTGGATCTAAGGTCCGGATAGCAGGAGAGGAAAGGTACAGATACCAGCCGCCATGGAAAAGGAATTCAGAAGGAGGTTGCGAGAAATGCAGATACAGCACAGAGGACCAGTATCAGAGCAGGTCCTGCTGGGATGGTTTGATTCTATTTGCTGCAAACTCTGGAAGGAAGCACTAGCCCGTGAGCAGTGACACCAGGAAAAAGTTCTCCCCTTCATCGAGGAAAGGTACTGGTCGCAGTATGGATTGCGGGTGCTGTTTTTGGGAGAAAAGCCACACAAGGAGCAGACAGCTGAATTAAGCAGGCTGGTCTGGGCAGAGATGCAGCTGGATGAGAGCTACAGAGCCCTCCGGTGGCATGTATCCCAAGCCTTCCCTTGGATAGCGGATGACAGCCCAACGGAAGGCTTTGGCTACGGCGGCCTGGGACTGTTGTGTGTGAAGCTGACAGGGGACCCTAACTTTGGGAGTTATTTGGAGTGGCAGTTGGACAAAATCATGGATTACAGAGAATGGCTACTGAACGTCTCGGAAGTGCACTGGAAGATATAGAGTTTCTGGCCGTTCAGGAATGGGAGCTGGAGATCGCCTACAGACGGCTGCTAGACTCTGCTCAGCACCAGGGCTGGGCTCCCTTTGCCTAGGACTATCAGGAAATACCAGTTCACAACTCTGAAATCCTGGCTGAAGAGTCAGCAATGTGGCAGAGTATGCTTTGACAACCTGCCCCTGCAGCTATGGACGCGAAGGTCTTATGGCGGATGCAGCAAGTTCTGACTGACCTTGACGATCCTGTTTCTGCATGGGATGATCTTGGATGGAGGAATGTGCCTGTCCAGCAGCATGCCAGAGAATCGGCAGTGGAAAATCTGGAGATTGCCATCCCCAAAGCTGAATTGCTGACAACAGGGCAGAGCTCTGCTAACCCCTGCCCAGCACTGATAGCATCTTCTGGGTTCCACGGACAGGAGATGGTGAACCTCTATCCCCAGACAACAGTTACAGAGACAGGGGATTTGGTAGACTTTTCTGCTGAGGAAAAACAACCTGATGAACCTCCAGTAGAAGAGCTGGTATCAGGGCCATACTTCACTGTGCTCTGCCCAGCACCAACAGCAGTATCTGTGGAGTTCCAGGGGGCTGGGGCAGTCGGCCCATCTCTCCAGCCACAGATTACAGAATGTATGGACTTAATGGGCTGTTCATCAGAGGATGTTATAGATTATGCATCACCTGCTCAAGTACTGGAAGCAGGACAGAGTACTGCACCCCTGCTCCACACCCGTGGCAGTTACAGAGGCCCGAGGTGAGAAGGTGATGGTTCCTCTTTCCCAGTGGATTTCAGAGATGCAGGAAGGACCAGGCCACACTTCCCCCCCAGC
This sequence comes from Aquarana catesbeiana, assembly GCF_042186555.1. Classification (NCBI taxonomy): domain Eukaryota; kingdom Metazoa; phylum Chordata; class Amphibia; order Anura; family Ranidae; genus Aquarana; species Aquarana catesbeiana. The sequence goes on from NC_133327.1 coordinate 119,336,177, forward strand.
AGCAGGTATCTTCTCTGAGAGAGGCAGAGGTTGGCTGGGTGAGTAATGCGCTGTGTGGAACAATTTGTTTGGGGTACTGTGTGGGCACAGGCATTAGAGGACTGGAACTATGGACTAACTTCGGAGTCAACCCGTCTGGGGTCCCCTCCTGTGTTAGTCTTCTACCGAAAGGGGAGAGATGTGATGGGAGGATCCGTGGAACCCAGAATCCCTTGGAAAGTATAGGATACCATTGTTTCAGCTCCCCATACACCTCTTATGTCTAAGTCACCCTGTGCTATCCTGGCACAGGGTGAGTGAGAAAATATATCTTGGATTACTTAAAATGGGGCAGTAATATTTATCCACAATATCTCCCAGGATATATGTAAAGACTTTGATTCTGAACTCCACATGTTAGTTGAGAGAGCTGATCACATTGGCTTCTAGAACTGGGTAGGAGTCGGACAGTCTACTCATACTATAGTTTGTTCCCACAAATTGTTCCCACAAAGTTGGGAGCATGAAATTGTCCAAAATGCCTTGATATGCTGACGCCTTAAGAGTTTGCTTCACTGGAACTAAGAGGCCCAACCCCAGAAAAACAACCCCACACCATAATCCCCCTTCCACCAAATGATTTGGACCAGTGCACAAAGCAAGGTCCATAGAGACATGGATGAGCGAGTTTGGGGTGAAGGAACATGACTGGCCTGCACATAGTCCTGACCTTAACCTGATAGAACACCTTTGGAATGAATTAGAGCAGGGACTGCAAGCCAGGCCTTCTCATCCATATCAGTGCCTGACCTCACAAATGTGCTTCTGGAAGAATGGTCAAACATTCCCATAGACACACTCCTAAACCTTGTGGACAGCCTTCCCAGAAGATTTGAAGCTGTTATAGCTGTAAAGGATGGGCCAACTCAATTTTGAACCCCATAGACTAAGACTGGGATGCCATTAGATTTCATGTTCGTGTAAAGGCAGTCCCAATACGTTTGGTAACACAGTGTATATATTTTTTGCTTACACATGATTGGATAATAGACATTGGCAGGGTTTCATCTCATTTACCAAGCTCTGGAGAAAATGAACAGTCCACTTGTCTTTAGTGAACCAACCACTATCATCTACCTATCCTATCTATCTACCACGTTAATTTTTTACCATTCTACAAGGTGCTCATAGACACCAGAGAGCAGGCAGACATGTAGCTGCTCCTAAACATAAATATACTGTATATCCTATGAGGGGAGGGTGAGGCATCTTGCAGATGCTGGGTGCTTATCAAGTGAAAACAAAAGCGATGAAAGTTTCCTAACCTGTCCAGTCTTTGTTTCCATCGGAGGCTTCAGCTGGTGAAGCCTGTTATTTCACGGTTGTGGCTACCTTAACCCTTTTTCATTATCCCTTTCTATTTAGGAATACAGGAGACACAGAGACAAAAGAAGATCACCAGAAACTTCAACAATGCAGTACTATTCTGTCATTATCTGGACACTCAATATGTTATTATATTGCACCTAAGCTCAGCTCTTTATACAGGTTAAGTGTTATATGATATTAAAAATAACAGTGCTACCTTTGTGCTGACCTTGGTATTACATGGTATCTCTCCAACCATCTTCCTTCCACACCGGCACCTGTGTACATTGTTAAGTGTGATTACACCATTAACAACTCTGTAGCGTTGTCCTCATCAACAAAGCCCAGTATGGTGTACATGCAAAGTTTAATCTCTCTGAATGTAATAATGAGAGATGGATTGGTCGTTAAACGTTCTTCATGCATAGAATATATCTTGTTAGCTGTGGCTGTGTTAGAAGGGGGTGTTGGTATTAAAATCTTTCATGAGATAGGATGCCATAATTGGTAGGCTCATATATTCCCTTGCTAAATTACGGCTTAAAGATTACAGTGCCATTAAATGTGAAGTGTGTTCTTCCTATAAATTAGTCCTCTCCAGCTCCGGCTCCCATAATGAGCTCACACATATTTTAGTCTTTATCCCCTTTCAGGTTTTATGCCTACTCCAGCTTTCTGTTTATGACCTGCATGTGGTCAGGGTTTTAAAGCAAACCTGTCACAAACCTGAGCAAATCGGATTGAGCGCACAATGAAAATTGAAACAAAGGTTAACTGCAGTGATCAGTGAGTGCCAAAACAATTAGCAGATCTAGAGATACAGGCAGCTGGTGTTCAATGCAAATTTTGACTTTTTTTAGCCTGCCCATCCCACTTCCAAAAAATCACTTTTGGTTACTTAATATAATATGCACATAATCAGTGGTGGCCCATCCATGCGTCCCGCCCCCTAATACACATGCAGGGCACTGGACGCATGGATTCCAATTGGGTTTTTTTTTTTAAGCCTGTGATTAGAGCCAGAATCTCTAATAGGCTTCAAAAAAGGGTAGGCTCGGGGCGCAGAGCACTGCACCCTGATACCACCCAGTTGTGTGACAATAGCAAATGAATATTCGCTAGTGTCACACTAATTCTTCTCCTGGCCAATCAGGAAGCCGGTCTGAGACCCGTTTCCCAATTGGCCGAAAGGAGAAGCAATCCAATTGGCCGCCAAGTAGGAGGGAGGAGACGCATGGTGGAAGCCCCCATGATGCCTGCGGAGGAGAGCAAGGGAAGGGGAAGCCGCGCCCATAATGCCTGTGAGGAGAGTAGGGGAAGAGGAAGCCACGCCCATGATGCCTGTGCAGAAGAGTAGGGGAAGCCGTGCCTGTGATGCCTGTGGAGAAGAGTAGGGGAAGGGGAAGCCGCGCCCATGATGCCTGCGGAGGGGAGCAGGGGAAGCCTCCGCCCGTGATGCCTGCGGAGGAGAGTAGGGGAAGGGGAAGCCGAGCCCGTGATGCCGAGGAGGAGAGTAGGGGAAGGGGAAGCCGCGCCCGTGATGCCAAGGAGGAGAGTAGGGGAAGGGGAAGCAGCGCCCGTGATGCCAAGGAGGAGAGTAGGGGAAGGGGAAGCAGTGCCCATGATGCAGAGGAGGAGGGTAGGGGAAGGGGAAGCCGTGTCGTGATGCCGAGGAGGAGAGTAGGGGAAGGGGAAGCCGCGCCCGTGATGCCGAGGAGGAGAGTAGGGGAAGGGAAAGCCGTGCCTGTGATGCAGAGGAGGAGAGTAGGGGAAGGGGAAGCTGCACCCGTGATGCCTGCAAAGGAGACCAGGGGAAAGGGAAGCTGTGCCCATGATGCTGTGGAGAAGAGTAGGGGAAGGGGAAGCCGCGCCCATGATGCCTGCGGAGGGGAGCAGGGGAAGCCGCCGCCCATGATGCCTGCGGAGGAGAGTAGGGGAAGGGGAAGCCGAGCCCGTGATGCCAAGGAGGAGAGTAGGGGAAGGGGAAGCCGCGCCCGTGATGCCGAGGAGGAGAGTAGGGGACAGGAAAGCCGTGCCTGTGATGCAGAGGAGGAGAGTAGGGGAAGGGGAAGCTGCACCCGTGATGCCTGCAAAGGAGACCAGGGGAAAGGGAAGCTGTGCCCATGATGCTGAGGCGGAGAGTAAGGGAAGGGGAAGCCGCCTGACCGGGGGGGTGGCTGTGGTTGCACTGTTTACTGCCCCCCCAAAATATACCACTAGCCACCACTGCAGGTTTGGAAGGTGCAATGAGGAGATGCAATGTTTGACTCTTACCAGAAAAGTCAGGATTTGTATATAACATCTGCTGCTTATACTGTTTTTCTGGAGGCTGCATTCACACCTGAGAATTTTCAACTCATAAAACGCTTGTAAAACACTCTAAAAAACACCCAACAAGCAAAATCCCATTCATTTCAATGGCACCTGTTCACATCTGAGCGTTTTGTCACCTGAAGCAACACCTGAAAACACCTTAAAGTGGATGTAAACCCATATTTTTTTTTTAATGTCATAATATAGAGTATAAGATTTCCTATCATTTGAGCCCAGTCTTGCCACACAGAGTTAATCCAGCTCTGAGCAATCCTCTTTTATTGTTCAGTGAGATAAAACTTGACAAACAGAGAAAAACTTTGTCAAATCCTCCCCCTTGCTGTGAGTGACAAGTGATTTACATATCTCGTGCACTAACCTAAGACACATGCATTATTTTTTAATTCCCTCCCACTCCTTTCTTCTGCTGCTCTGCCAGGATTGGCTGTTCCACACCTCAGCATAATTGGGCATGCTGAAGTCATGTGGTTACTTTCCTGTCTTTTCACTGGATGTTAGTGATCATAGCAGAAGTTCAGTGTAAGAAATACACAGGAGAAAAATGCATGTTGACAAGGGGAGTGTAGAGGTGGGCGGGGAGTCTACTGACATCACGACTCCACCCACCAAGCTCCAGACAACAGACCCACCCACAGAATATGCAGTTTTTCGACTCTCATAACAGAGAGAGGGGAGACATTTGACAGGTAAAGATACATACGAGGCATGTATATCCTTATAGATAACCCCTATGGCAGTAGTTTAGAAAGGGTGACATTGGGTTTACATCCACTTTGCCGCCACTTGCCGCCCGCCATATAGCAGAATGGTTTCAATATCCTGACTGGGCGTCATATGACGTCCGCAGGATATTGAGCCGCTGCGCGCCCCCGGGGGCGCGCATCGCCGTGATCGTTGTTGCGGGGTGTCAGTCTGACACCCTGCAACACCGATCTAGGTAAAGAGTGTCTGATGGAGACTCTTTACCACATGATCAGCCGTGTCCAATCACGGCTGATCACGATGTAAATAGGAAGAGCTGGTGATCGGCTTTTCCTTACTCGCGTCTGACGGACGTGAGTAGAGGAGAGCCGATCGGCTGCTCTCCTGATTGTTTATCAGCACAGCCCCCCCTCGGATCCTACCCAGAACCACCAGGGAAGCCGCCCAGGACCAACAGGGAAACCATCCACAATGGACCACCAGGTATGCCCCCTAGACCCCCAGGGAAATACTAATCAGTGCCCAGGCAGCTGCCAATCAATGCCCAGGCAGCTGCCAATCAGTGCCCACTCCAATGCCTACCACTGCCAGTGCCACCAGGGATGCCTATCAGTGCCGTGTATCAGTGCCGTGTATCAGTGCCCATCAGTGCCATGTATCAGTGCCCATCAGTGCCCATCAGTGCTGCCTATCAGTGCCCATCAGTGCCACCCATACGAACCCACCTTTGCAGCCTTTCAGTGCCCATCAGTGTCGCCTATCAGTGCCCACCAGCGCCACCCAGTGCCACTCATGAGTGCCCATCAGTGCCGCCTACCAGTGCCCATCAGTGCCGCATATCAGTGCCCATCGTCAGTGCCTGCTCATTGGTGCCACCTCATCGGTGCCGCCTTATCAGTGCCCATCAGTGAAAGAGAAAACTTACTTATTTACAAAAAAATTTAACAGAAACAAAAGCAAAACTTTTATTTTTTTTTTAATTTTCGGACTTTTTTATTTGTTTCGCAAAAAATAAAAACCACAGAGGTGATCAAATACCCTCAAAAGAAAGCTCGATTTGTGGGAACAAAATGATAAAAATTTAGTTTGGGTACAGTGTAGCATGACCGCGCAATTGTCATTCAAACTGCGACAGCACTGAAAGCTGAAAATTGGTCTGGGCAGGAAGGTGTATAAGTGCCCTGTATTGAAGTGGTTAAGCTCAAGAAAGAACATGAGCTTCTTTGGGGCAGATTACAGGTGTTTTTCTGCTTTTTACATTGGTGACCTGAACAAAATTGCGGCACAATCGCGGCAAAAAACAAGACTTTGAAATGCTCAGGTGTGAATGCAGCCTGAATCTACTGAATGTTTTGCTACACAATTTTCAAATAAGGTAATAAAATAGATACATGGTTGCTGGGGATATGGGGAGGTCAATAGATATATGGCTGAAGGGGAAAAGTCGTAGTTATTTGATTCCGATCTCGCTTACCTGCTGACCTTGAGAACACATATGCACACTTGAGCCTGTAAGATATTATTCTAGGGTTCTACACTGCTGAATGTGGGAATATTATACTGTTCAATGCATGGACAGCGGTTGGTGCCCATTCAGCTACAATTTTTTTTACATTTTGACTATTTCAGCAATTAAAGTGGTCGTAAAGTCTCCACAATAAACTCCCATGAAAGGTTCTCTTATGGGGCAGTAGTAATGCCAGTATGTTTTTTTCAGCACTATAATCTATTAATACCTTTTCCCAGCAGTGCTTCTGTACAGTCATGTGGTTTTCTCTGGTCTTTCTCCCAAGCAGAGAGACTCCAGTGGGAGGGGCCCACATTCCTCTGCTGTTAGTTTCAGGAGGGGAGGGGCAAGGAGAGGATCAGCTTCACACCTTGGAAATGGCAGGAAGGAGAGAGAGGGAGATAAAGACGCTGCAGGGAAAGCAGGATGATGGAAAGTCAGTTTACTGACAGGAACAGACAGGAAGGATCAGCCGATTGATCGCAGGAAGGATCGGTCAATCGATCGCAGGAAAGATAGGTTGATCAATCGCCGGATCAAAGAATTGATTGAAGGAAGGATCGATCGATCGCAGGAAGGATCAATCGATCACAGGAAGGATCAATTGATGGCAGGAAGGATCGGTCGGTCAGTCAGGAAAGATCATTAATCAATTGCAGAAAGGATTGGTCAGTCAATCGCAGGAAGGATCAAAGTAAGGAAGGATCGGTCAATCAATCGCAGGAAGAATTGGTCGATCGATCAAAGGAAGGATCAAAGTAAGGAAGGATCGGTCAATCAATCACAGGAAGGATTGGTCAATCGATCGCAGGAAGGATCAGTCGACTGATTGCAGGAAGGATCGATCGAGCACAGGAAGCACCGGTCGGTTGAAATAATGATCAAAGATTTAATCAAAAGAAGGATTCATTGATCACAGGAAGGATAGATTGGTCAATCACAGGAATGATCAGCTGGTCGATCACAGCAAGGATCGGTCGGTCAATTGCAGAAAGGATTGGCCTGTCCATAGCAGGAAGGATCAGAGTAAAGAAGGATGAGTCAATCGATTGCAGGAAGGATGGGTCAATCAATTGCAGTAAGGATCAGTCGATTGATTGCAAGAAGCACTGGTTGATCAAAAGAAGCATCAAAGGATCGATCAAAGATCAGATCGATTGATTGCAGGAAGGATTGGGCGGTTGATTGAAGGAAGGATCAGTTGGTCCATAGCAGGAAGGATCAAAGTAAGGAAGGATCGGTTGGTCAATTGCGGGAAGGTCCAGTCAGTTCATAGCAGAGAGGATCAAAGTAAGGAAGGATCAGTCAATCGATCGATGAGAGGATTGGTTGAAGGAAGGATCGGTTGGTCAATTGCAGAAAGAATTGGTTGGTCAGTTGTTCATCCCTTCTGAAAGCACTAAAGTTGTTAAAAAAAATTAAGAGGCAGTGTAAAAAAATACAAAGTTGTCAATAAAATAAATAAAAATAATTTAAAAAAATGTAAACTGCCCCCTGCCCTGGTGCTTACGTGTAAACTGGAATGCATACGTAAATGGTGTTAGTACCACCCATATGAGGTATCCTTGTGAAAGTGAGAGAGAGAGCAATAATTCTAACACAAGATGTACTGTGTAACTCCAAACTGGTAATCTGTAAAGGCTTTTAAAGTGTTGCTAATAAAGATTTTTAGGTACCATGGTTTGATACCATTCCACAGGCATAAACAATTTTAAAGCATGTTATGTTTTGTATCTGTTTACTCAGCTTAACATCATCATTTATATTTTAACAAAAAATTTATATTTCCCAAAAAAATTGGGTTTGAAAAACTACAACACTTACCATTTTATTTTTTTGGGCCTCTGCTAAAAATATATATATGTTTGGGGGTTCTAAGTAATTTTCTAGCAAGAAAATACTGATTGGGGTGGAGACCGGTAACAAAGAGGAGGGGAGGAGTAGCTTCAGGGGAATAGCACACACGCAGGTTAAAATGGATGAACTGAACTTTATTCAACTTTACCATCTATGTAACTATGAAACAGTGGCTGCCCTCATGTTTTTTTATGACGAGTTTACTATAATGCCACGTACACACAATCGCATATTCCGACAACAAAATCCATGTTTTTTTTCCGATGGATGTTGGCTCAAACTTGTCTTGCATACACACGGTCGCACAAATGTTGTTGGAAATTCCGAACGTCAAGGATGCGGTGAGGTACAACACGTACGACGAGCCGAGAAAAATGAAGTTCAATAGCCAGTGCGGCTCTTCTGCTTGATTCTGAGCATGCGTGGAATTTTGTGCGTCAGAATTGTGTACACACGATCGGAATTTCCGACAACGGATTTTGTTGTCGGAAAATTTGAGATCCAGATCTAAAATTTTGTTTGTCGGAAATTCCGATAACAAATGTCCGATGGAGCCTACACACGGTCAGGATTTCCGACAGAAAGCTCCCATCGAACATTTGTTGTCGGAAATTCCAACCGTGTGTACGCGGCATTAGACTACAAAGCATTTTGCTAGACTCTTTATCTCCCATTGCTCTTTACCGTAACATACAGAAATGCTTGTTACAAGTGCTAGCAAGTGTTTTCAGAGTCCTTGTCCATAGAAATAATATAAAAAAAAAAGATCATCTGACTACATGTTTTATGCGAAAAGTCCTACAACACTTGAGCAAATGCTTATAAAACTCTTGCCAGCACTCATGTCATGTCCATGTTAAAGGACGGTTTTTGCAACAAATAACTAACTGCAGCTAAAACATGTAACAGTAGCATTAAGTGTATTATTTCTTTATTTTATTTTACATGCCTATATTTATATTTTCTGTGCCTTTGCATACAGACCAAGCTGCCCAGCAAAAGTAAGATTCTAACACTGCTAGGAGTGCTGGCAGTAGAAATATGCCAAGGGCTACTAATGACCAGTCATGAATGCTGGGCTTGCCAATTTTGTCACCGCATTCTGACCCCAATAATTACACAGACCGTGAAATGGATTTGAAAAAGTGGCCACAGCAGCCATTTATGTAACCAAAAAAAAAAAGAATTAACAACACAATAGATAATGATAACAAAAATAAATAATACCCAATAAATAGCTTGACAACTGTTGAACTCCAGAAGGAAGTTGTTGGCATCTGCTAGCCTAAAGACTTGGCTAAAATCCACCATTAAAAAACAAATATTTTTATGCACTTAGTGCAAAAGGGAAATGCTGCACCCAATAATCCGGATACAGGAATATGCAATAAATATTCTAAAAAGTGTGCAAACCCACCACTGACTTCCATTGAGGTAAGGCCTTTTGCACCTATACTGCCCTCTTACATTTAACTCTTTCTTGGGACTAATCTCTCCCCAGTCATGTAACCCCTCTATTGATTGTGCTCCTTTTGGTACTGTCTTTTTTATTCTTCTAGTCAATCTAAATCTGAATTCCAGAAATTCTGCATTTTTTAAGACATGCAGGCATACTGAGTTAAGTCTAAAGATGTGCATGCGACTCACAGGCCTAACTAGAACCTTCAGGGCCTTACATCAGAGTCCTCCTTTACATCAGAGTCCGCAGCATTCTCCCTTACATCAGAGTCCACAGTGTTCCCCTTCACCCCAGAGTCCACAGACTTCCCCTTTACATCTGAGTCCACAGCGTTACATCTTATATCAGAGGCCCCCCTTAAATAGGGTTCCCAAAGCCTCCATTACACTAGAGTTCCCCTTTACACCAGAATCCCCCTTTACATGAGAGTCAACAGTGTCCCCGTTTACATTAGAGTCCACTAAGTCCCCCTTTACAGTGTATATAAAGGGGGACTTTGATGTAAGGGTCAGTGGAGACAGGGCAACTACAGCTATTCCACCCATGCTCTGTACCACCTCACCTGGGACTGCAGTCCTGCAAAGGACCCTTTAGATCAATACTGCAGGAGACTATATCTTAGCATCTCTGGGGTATCACACTTCCATGTCCCATCTACTCGGTCCACCCACCCCTGGCAATTATGTGGGCACTAACTCCACTCAATACATCACTAGGGGAGGGATTTCTCTAAAAAGGGAAGCTAACTCCTAGTTACAAGTTCCTTCTTATACTATAATGGGGTCCGAGACATCTAATGGCAGGCAAACTAACTTTACCTGCCAATAGGTTTAGGGAACAGGATACCTGAAAAAGCAACAAAGATGCAAATCTAGGCATCTCTGCTAGCAACAGTCTATACAAAATTTAGAAGCTTTAAGCTGAGACCAGCAATATGTACTATTCAGTCTCTTTCGCAGCTTCAGGTAGTACAAATAACATTGCAGCTGTTGGGCAACCAGACTTCCTGCAGTGTCCACTAGCTGCAGCTTTCACTCAACTCTCCATAACACTCTACAGCAGAAAAGCTCCCTAAAGCTCCATATAGGCTACTACTTCACTCCTCCTGGATGTACTTTCCAGCAAGGCAGTGCAGGCCTTTTAGACCCCAGCCTCAGGCCCTTCTTTCAGCACCAACCTTCCTCAGGCACAGTCCTGGGAGGTTAAGAAAAAAAACTAAAAAACAGCACAATCTCCTACTTAGGTAAAGCCTGGAATGACATGTCCTTCCTCATCATGCATCACTGGCAATAAACCCCCTAATGCTTGACCCGAGAGACACAAAAATTCATAATTCAGCAATATTGTTTCTTCTTGCACTACTTAAGACACTCTCTGGCATAAGGCAGAAGCAAACAATATTTTGATTTTCTTTTTATCTTCAAATAATGCCAACAAATACATAAAAGATAACAATTAGAACTTGGACTGACTACAGTCCAACTTCACACTAAATTTTGACTAGAGACACTCCAACTTAAAGATGAACTTCACCCCAAAAAATTACCATAAAAGCACCTTTATGCCGCATACACACGACCGGACTTTCCTGCAGAAAAGGTCAGACGGAACCATTCCATCACACATTCTGTTCGTGTGTGGGCTTCATCGGACTTTTTCTTTCGTAAATTCTGACGGACCTAGAAATAGAACATGTTTTAAAACTTTCCAACGGAATCAATTCCTATCGGGAAAACCGTTCGTCTGTATGTTATTCCGACGGACCAAAAACGACGCAAGGGCAGCTATTGGCTACTGGCTATTGAACTTCCTTTTTCTAGTCCCGTCTTACGTCATCGCGTTCTAAACAATCGGACTTTGGTGTGATCATGTGTAGGCAAGTCCGTTTCAGCGGAAGTTCATTCTGACGGAAAAAACGGTCGTGTGTATGTGGCATTAGAAGTGATTTAGTAAGGGCAATTTACAAATGATACTTATAGATAATTGCAGGTTTTTAATTGCTTGCATCAATTATTTTTTCTTTTCCTCCTCATTCTTCTTCTGGTGGCCATTTTCACAAAGTACAGATTAATGCACCACCCTTTACTTCCTAGAACTTCCTGCTGGAACATGTGACAGGAACTTCCCAGGATGTAGCTGTGAGGCCTAGGTTATGTGACCAGTGGTTCACTCAACCAAAAAATTGAATAATATAACGTCGAAGCAAACATGTTTTTTTTTACTAATGAATACAAAATTATTTTATATCAGCATGCAGAGCTGTTTGCTGGTGTGACTTTTAGTGAAGGGGGAAAGGTCTGTTCTAAGGGAAGGACCCTACAAAAACATCAGAGAAAAAAATGCACCACAGGGATCAAGGGAAACTAAAATATTTGAAAAATTGTTTCCTGGTAAGCTAAGGAGGAAGTCTGATGACATATTTCTCCTAATGCCGCGTACACACGACCGGACTTTACGGCATACTTGGTTCAGCGAACCAGAGTCCGTCGGACAATTCGATCGTGTGTGGGCTCCAGCGGACTTTTTTTCCTCAAAAGTTTGACGGACCTAGAAATGAAACATGTTTCAAATCTTTTTGACGGACTCGAGTCCGGTCGAAAAGTCCGCTCGTCTGTATGCTAGTCCGACAGACAAAAACCGCCGCTAGGGCAGCTATTGGCTATTGGCTATGAACTTCCTTGTTTTACTCCGGTCGTAGGTCATCACGTACGAATCCGTCGGACTTTGGTTGATCGTGTGTAGGCAAGTCCGTTCATTCGGAAAGTCCGTCGTAAAGCCCGTCAAAGTCCGCCGGGCAGAGTATGCCGTAAAGACCGATCATGTGTACGCGGCATGAGATGTATCTGAAGAGGAGGGTTTCCAAGGCTGCTTAGGACCAAGATATGTTCTGCATTGAATTTAAGATATATATATATATAATTTCACAATGTAATTTTTCTGCACATGTTACATTTTTGGCTATGAAGCTGCCCACTGTGCTGTCACTGTGTATGTTCAATTTTAGACTTTATGTCCACTTTGAAAAGTAAGCAGCAAACCAAGGAAGCATTGAAAGGTTTATAACTGAACACATTTCAACTTTTAATTCTTCACTAATCCAGCCTTCAAAAACAATATCTGTCACTGAACTTGCAGACAAATATGCAGAGGAAGTGAGAGTGAAGAAGAAGAAATTAATCTTGCCGCCCTCTTCCTTACAATCCTTAGTGTCTCCTTCTTTTATGTGATGGGTCAACAATAGACAATAGCACAGAAGGATGACTTGTTGTTATGAATCAAGGTTATTTAGCTGGAAATCTTTTCACAACACCAATTCTTTGTTACACCATTGAAATAAAAGAGAGGGAATGGAATAAGAGAAGAGGATAAAACAGAAAGGTACAAAAGATTGGCCCGCATAGTCACTAGATAAAGCTCCTTTTGTAATGGCTCTGAAAAGCAGGTGTAGAATTTACCCTGTAAGGGTGAAAGTGTGGGTCTTGTTGGAAGGTGAAATTAGCAAATGCATTGTGGACAGCAATGCAAAGCCTTTGTCATCTCCTGAAGAATCAGCCTGAGCATTGTCATTTTGCAGTGTGAAGGATTTTTACCTTTGCCGGTGTTAGGCCTCATATTATGCTCATCTTACAATAATAAGCCCTGATTTTTCAGAACATACATTGTGTTATTAGATTAAAAGATTAAGGATGTTTGTATAGCAGTGGAAGCCAAGCAAAGCATCCACTTCTCCCAGTTTGAGGTGTTGTACTATGTGTTAGGAATGTGCCTCGTCGCTGGGTTCTGTGAGGTGAAAAGAATAGCTTTTGGAAAGACGAAGCCAATCTATAAGTATGTCTCATTTTCTTAGTCAATGTCAGGTGAAGCTTGTGCAGGCATGGCTGCTACTGAATATTAAAGAACAACGGCCTTGTTAAAAGTAATTCAGTTCTGTTGTGTTATTGTTTATTGTTTACATTTGTGCTGAACATCATTCGAAAGTTGAAGGTGCTTGGAACTAAGTCAAAGAAAAATGAGTTCCTAATTCTAAGACCTGCCACAAGGAGCAGATCTCTTTGGAAAATACAAAATCTGCCTCTGCTCCAAGCAACAAGCAGACGCCAAAACAACTTTTCCCTGATTTACAATTTAACTTTTTTTTTTTTTTGGTATTACATTACATAGATATTACATTAGGCTGCAGGATCTCCAATACTGGCAATGTTTAGTTAATTTGTTTAGTTAATTTGTGTCCCATAAACTTGATTATGGCTAGAGATTGTCCAATCAGTCACAGCATCAGCAACATCAGATTGTAAATAGATAGGCCTCCTCCAACCAAAACATTTGATTTCAATGTAGAATTAAAGTGGGGAAGGACTAGAGCATCTGTTAAAGTGTTACTAAACCCACAACAGTAAAATCAGTCTGTATATGCAGTAAGGCATGATTGTTATACTCACTGTGGAACCTTAGGGGTTAAAACTCCACATTATGTAAAAAAGCTGTTTGATCCTGTATACACAGATCCTTCTCTTCTTGCATTGTCCCCAAAACATGTCTGGATAAGACAGAATTAGTGGAGTCAGTCTGCACATGCTCAGTTTGATGTGTATTGCTAGAGAGTTTTTTTTCTTTTCTTGGGGGAGTGCATGTGATCAGCACAGGGTCAATCAGCACTGTCCAGACAGATGGGGCAGGGGCAGGGGCAGGGGTCCTGCATCCTGATAGGACAGCCAGTGCAATGTGAAAACTCCTCCTACAAGCTTTAACCAGGCACTGATAGAAGTCACAAGACTGCTATATACTGCTGATGAGAAAAGGTATTTAGTAGTTTATATTTACTAAACCGATTGCATTTCCATGTTCTGTGTACTGTGGGAGGCCAGATATAGTGTATGCAGGGTCCTGGGTTTAGTAACACTTTAAGATTTATTTTCTCTCTATGCTTTATGTCTGAAATCTGTTCAGTAGGGTCACAAACAGAAAGAACACAGCAGAATTTTAAGGTTGAACTCCGGCTCCACCAGCACTGCAAGGGCAGTCCGCACCTACCTTTTCCCTGGTAGCCAGCACATTTCTCTGGTTTCTGAAGCACTCTGCATCCTTGTCTACAATGCAGGAATGCTGGTCTTGCATTGCAAGTGATGATGTAAGTGCATCTGCAATTGAAGAAGTGGCTTTGGGGGACCGGACGGGCAGCTGGGAGGAAGCCTGTGGAAGTGAGTTAAGTATAGTTGCTTGTTATGTGTCCCATAGGCAAAATGAGCATTTAACTCCTTCAGTGCTGGGGATCCCCATTGCATGTCATTTTCTTTCCACTCAGCTTTATCTCTTCCCTAATCTATCCAAAACTAAAGAAAAAAATACCTGAAAATGAAGGTTTCCAAGTAACTATACATAAACACTGAATATCAGCAACGAAGAATTACAGGCAATGGGTTTGACTTACTAAAGGCAAGTAGACAGGACAACTTTGCAAGTGCAGTTTCTCTAGAGCTTAGTAAATGAGGGGGCACTTCACTTTCCAAAGAATACCCAATCACATCCAAGGAAAAAAAAAACAGCACTTTTGCTTGCATGTGATTGGGTGATGGAAGTCAGCAGATCTTCCCCTAATTTACTAAACTCTGGAGCAGCTGCAATTACAGAGTGCACAGTCTATTTGCCTTTAGCAAATTATCTTCACAATCTGTTACTTCAATTGTCATATAGTTCCAAAAGAAGTGAGGCATTCAAAACACTAATGTAACTTTCAAGAAAACATATTACAAACTATATGCAGATTTACATGTAAATGATACATACTGAATGGTGAAGTCTTTTCCATAGAAATATTTTATGGAACAACCTTTCTATGGAATAACAAGTTTTACTTTTGCATTAAAGTGGCATTAAACCCAAAAAGAAAATTGTATTGAAATTGCAGCTAGCCAATTTTTAAATGTGGCAGCATTCATTTTCTTTTTTAGGCTTTTTTCCTTTATTTTCCCTATTGATCCAGTCAATCTGTTTTTAAACTTTCTTTAACAGGCCAAGCTATCCAGTAAAAGTGCCATTTAATCCAGCCATACATGGATCAAAATCAGCTCAACAGGGACCAGACGAATTTCAATCCATGGGTGGGCAGACTGTTTGTATTGAAGTTGATCTACCGATCAACTCCTACAACCAGCCTGTTGGAGTGTCCCCACTGTGTCAACATACAGTAGCTCAGCAGATAGGATTCCCCCATCCACCTCTAATGTGTGGATGGGGGATGTGAGTCTTTTTTTACTTCAACCTACTGGTTGAATGAAAAGAAAATATGACTCGAATAGGTTGTCTTAGAGGGTTGAGATAAACCATTTAACTGTTATAGGGGTGCTTACAATAATCAGCTTTTATTCATCTATATAAAACCTTTATTTCCCCCCCCCCCCCCCCAAAAAAAATGTTTTTGTTATAACCAAGGCTTTTTTTCTCAAAGAATAGGTACAGGTAACTACCTACCTGTGAGCGATGGCCATTGTCTCTGCCCCTTATTCACCTCCTAGTACCGCCCCTTTTAGAGAATGCAGGGTTAAGTTTCATGGTGTTAAGTAATTTGTATGGAATTGGTTAATGATAATAGGCCCCCTCAGCAACAATAGATCGCCTCAGTAACAACAGATCTCCTCAGCAACATTAGACCCTCCCCCAGTAACAAAATACACCCCTAGCAACAATAGATCCCCACCAGAAATAATAGATCTGCACCAGCGGAAAAAAAAGCCCTGCTGGTAACAATAGATCCCAAGCAGCCAGCATCAATAGATCCTTCTTCCTGAACAGTGGATCAAAAGATCCCCACCATCAACAATAGATCCTTACACAATGGTAGATCCATCCAGCAACAACTGACCCCCTCCCCAGCAACAATACAATTGTGCTGGAGGTGCCGGAACTGCGTTTCAAGGCGTTCACGCAGAATAAAAGCCCTGGTTATAACTGCTTATAAAGTGTTATCTGGAGTTCAGCTAAATCTGCTAGTCTAACACAACCCTCTCCTCAGACTATCAATGCAGCTATCCAAAGGTTTCATTCCAAATGCAGACACCCTAAGGCCGGCCATAGACGGTTCAGATTCCAACCATGTATGGGCGGGCTGAATGTACCCAAGTTGATCAATTGATCAACTTGGGTACAACCAGCCTCTCGTAATTTACATAAGATTAATGCTAGTAGCTATTAAAGCCACTAGCAGCAATCACTGTGTTCTCCTGATGTGGACGGCTTCCCCTTGTTCTCCTGATGTGGACGGCTTCCACTTGTTCTCCTGATGTGGACGGCTTCCCCTGCTGGGCGAACACAATGCCTCAGCTGATTCTCCCATCAACACAACCCGTGGTTGCAGGAAAGAAAATTACTCATCTATGGGCAGCTTAAGACAGGAGGTGTATTATTAGCTGGATCACCAGGTGAAAAAAAGGAAAAAAAGCCTAAAAAAAGAAAACTAATGCAGCCACCAAATCTAAGGATTGGTAAGCTGCAATATATTATATTTGTGTTTTTGTGTTTAGTACCGCTTTAGCTATCCTTCACATTAAAAAATTATCTCTGTTTCCAAAAACAGCATTCTTCGGGTTGATGAAAGTCTTTAATACTTTCAGTCTGATTTTTAAAAAAAAAATCACAGACACGGCTGACTGGTTTTCTGTTTTAATCTATTATGGTGCTTTTTTTTTCCACCATACATATAACATAGCTCCCAACTGTCCGCGATTTCGAGGGACTGTCTCTCTTTCCCCCTCATTTGTCCCTCATTTTGGTCTGATCTATATAGTTGTATATAAAATGTACTTTTTATCTTTCAAAAAGTGTTTCCCAGTGCTAAACCTTTCATCCAAATTCTAAATTGCTGCATTTGTAAATTTTAAAAGCCAATATAAAGGAATAATAGTGGTAAAAAAAAAGTCCCTTGTGGATTCAATTAACCTTTTTTTTTTTGGTTAATTCTCCTTTAAGGGGGTGTGGCAGGGGGGCGTGTACTATACCTACATACATTTGCTAGTAGATGTCCCTCATTCCCATCTCAAAATGTTGGGAGGTATGCACGTAGCAATGTTATTTTGATTCTTGCACTGTTTATCAGTACCTTATTATTGCTGGACACAGTATGGAGAGAAGTCAAATCATCAGATTACCTATCTGGAATCCAAACAGGTACCAGGTATAAAAAATCAGTAATTACATATTTCCAGACTTTCATTGATTGGGAAACAGGATCTTATATTTCAGATGAAGGTATTCAAAGACAAGTGGATGTCCATAAGTAATACCAACCCCAGCAGAAATTCTTCTCTGTTTTTACTCTAGCTCTTTCATATTGGGCACCCTAGGATCCTTTTTTAACGTTCTTTTGGAAATCTCACTTGATTTTAGGGTCTTTGTGCGCCTAGACTAGCTCCTAACTTAGCGCATTCGGCGCAGTACAAATCCCATATCAAATCAAATCAAATCAAGAAATCTTGCAGGGTGACCTTGTTGAAAATGTCTATTGGCCAGATTGAATTTTTATAGCCAGTGGTTCTCTTACTTTCAATAGTTTTTATTGAGATATCAGCATGAAGAAATCAACAGAAATACAGGTAAAACATTCTCGAAATAACTGTTAAAGTAGTACAGAAAGGGACACATTGCATAACTGAGAAAGAAAGGTCTACTGTGCCCACAGTATATCAAATCCAACTACTCCGGCTCTGGTAGAGAGGGTAGGACCCCACCCCCCATCACCCCTTACGGGATTTAGCTGTGTTGGAGAGGAAAGGTCCATCACCCCCAGGGCGGAGCACAATGCTAAGTGCAATTATACGAAGTGATAACAGGGGCAAGATATGAAAATAAAAGCGCCAGTGGTTCTCTTATGGTAAGTTTGTTGCCTGCCTGCTGTGTATGTAGAAAGACACAATACAAGCCTGCCTTGGCTCTTTGGAAAAGGGAATGATTTTTGGGGATGCGTTTGTTAGTAATTTCTATATATCATCTAACCTCTTTGACCAGCTTTAGTTATACGCTTTTCTGTTTTGCCTCACTCTGCTCTGTCTCAACACAATCTTTTGCTTATTTGTTTTCATTTAAGAGGAACTGACACAAAAAGTACTAATAGGAACTGTACAAAAATCAAGGCAAATACTGCAATCTGTAAAAAAAAAAATACATCTGCCACAATAGCCAGTCTTTATGAAATTCCTCCCCCAGTTGTTCTATTCCAATTAATGGATTATACCAGTTCCAAAGTTTCGAAAACACAAACAAATTTGGGATGAAAAATATGGGAAATGTGTTTACAAACTGCTTATCAATTACAATATAAAAGAAAAAGGGGGGTTTTGGGACTGTAAATGAGGCAAGTGACAACCACCTGGGTAAAAAATATATGGATATATTTATTGACACAACCAGAAAAAGCAAAGCACATTGCAGTTGGTAATATGCAAGTATTGCTCAAATCTTATATAAATATACACACACATCATGGGTGAGTTGCAATTTATGCATGTAAACAAATACACATAATGGCACAAAGAAAGATGCTCGTAGTAAAGGAACTATATTCCATGGTATAAAATCAGTTAAAGTAGTAAGATTTAATGGTGTGTTCCAAATGAAGAATTGACTGTATGTTGGAAACATGACTGCATCCTAGAAAACTCGACGTGTTTCGTGGATTTGCTCCACTTCCTCAAGAGCGGATGCTAGTGTATACAGTATATGGTGCAAAGTTCAAACTGTGTAGTACTGTCAGATAAGGACCACTGAAGAATGTCTGTCTTGGGAGCTGAGGTATGGGAGACCAATGGGAAAATCAGGCGCAACACCACATGTTCCCAAAAAAAAAGATAGGAATTGCCTTATTGTATGCAGTGATGAAGCAGAATTGTGACTCCGAAAATTTTGTGAAACCGTGGTCTAATCCAGTGTGATAAGCAGTGTGCTCAAAGATGCAGCTCAAAGAGGTGCATTTGCCTCATTTAAAGTCCCAAAACCCCCTTTTTCTTTTCTAATGAACAGGGATGGAGACACATCTTTGAGGTGCTTGATTTAGAGTCCCACATACCTCCCCTTCTAGCATCAATTAAAATATTGTAAAAACTAGAAAAGATGTTTCCCTACATGAAACGCACACAAAAAACAAAGCAGAACCTTTGATTTTAGATCTCCCATTTAAATTAACTAAATAGTTCACATTGTGCTGAAAATGAACAGGCCCAGTAAAAAAGGACATCCAAATATGGTAATACAATGGATTTAACATTGCACTTAATCTCTCCATGTTACACATTTTTTTTTCCTATTCCTTTATATTCTATCCTTTGAAAGTTTTGCTCTGCTCATCTTTCATTAATAAAATACATTTACGTCTTTTATTAAATCAGTCTAGTTCACATCCCATGATGCTTAGCTTGTAAGGTCGCTTAGAACATAGCGAGGTCAGGGTGTGATTTAGTGCAGGGAAGGTTAGCTGAGGTTAATAGACTGGCTGCATGGGATTTTGCTATCTTCTATAGGAGGATAAAGAAACATAGTTTTCAATGAGGAACAATAGGTCTCGGGATTAGATAAACCCAAGATTCCTATTAGATGTTGATAGAGTGAGCGCTTTAACCTGACAATACTGGCAGATAAGATAATCGCATCACAGTGCCTTGTTTAGGTACAGGTGCAACATGTATGCTATAGAGTTTTAAAATCCAATGCAGTGATGTTAATGGGATGTTTACACGGAATAGGATCCGGATGTACTGTATGTGATTTCTTTGTTTTCAGTGTATGTAATATTCTCTCAATGCTTTAAATAAAGGATTTGCTACCTTAATGTGAACTTATCACCATGTCTAATTATTAACTGATAGAGTGCACCAGAGGGTGCTTGCTTACAAGTATATGCAATAGACCCCTAATCAGAGTAGGCCATATGTAAATCTAAATTTTAAGGCAAAAAGCATATCACATCCATACATTCTCAGAAATCAAACTGCATGCCTCTCAATGGCAGTTACATGCATTCAATATGTCCCCACATCAATTCCAGCAAGCCACACAAAAATGGCAACATCCCTATTTATAACTAGCTTTTTTGTTCAAAAAGAAGTGTAAAATTTAGAATAAAAAACCTAAAATCATCCTTACCTAGGGGAATGCAGCATTGCTGTGATGCTGCATCTGCCCCCACTGCCTCTAAGACTGAGAACTAAGTCAAAGTCCACTGATCGCTCAGTTCTCAGTCTTCAGTGAGCAGGGAGCTGGTGACTGTCAGTCATTGGCTCTCTGCTCTGCCTCTCCAGCGTTCACTTGAGCGCCGGGCTGTGGAGGGGCTGGAAGTTGCTGGCTCAGGCTCCCAGAAGTGTACTGAGAGGCTGAGCCAGCTACTGGTGAGGCATCTGGGTGGATCCTGATATTAACCCCTTCACGCCCGCTGTGGCGGGTCGGGCGGGTGGTGCGCTCCGTGATCATTGAGTCCTTCCGACTCAGCTGATCATAGATCAGGGTAAAGGGCCAATCACAGCGGCCCTTTACCACATGATCAGCTGTGTCCAATGACACAATTGATCAGTTATCAACTTTTCTTTTCTCACACAGACAGCATGAGGAGAGAAGAAGAGAGACGATAACTGACTTGTGTTTAAGAGACATCGGCATTGATTATCAGTGTCCTGATTATCAGTGCAGTCCCAACAGTGCCAACCAGTGCAGCCAATCAGTGCTCATTAGCGCTGCCAAGCAGTGTTGCCAATCAGTGCCCATCAGTGCCTCCTCATCAGTGTCCCCTATCAGTGCTGCCCATCAGTGCTGTCTATCAGTGCCGCCTATCAGTGCCCATTAGCTCCACCTATAGGTGCCCATCAGTGCCACCCATCAGTACCACCTATCAGTGCCCATCAGTGCCACCACATCAGTGCAGCCTCATCAGTACCCACCAGTGCCACCTCATCAGTGATCATCAGTAGCCTCATCAGCGTATATCAGTGAAAGAGAAAAGATACCTGCAAAATTTTATAACAAACTATGAAAAATGTTTGTTTGTTTTTCCAAAATTTTCATTTTTTTTTAGTTTGTTTAGGAAAAAAAAAAACAGTGGTTATTAAATATCACCAAAAGAAAGCTCTATTTGTGCGAAAAAAAAATTCTTATGGGTACAGTGTTGCATGACCGCGCAATTGTCATTCAAAGTGTGACAGCGCTGAAAGCTGAAAATTGGCCTGGGAAGGGAGGGGGTGAAAGTGCCCAGTAGACCAGTGGTTAAAGTTGGGATTCCTCCAGAGTCTGAACCAGCTGAGTGACGTCAGTCAACGGCAGACTTTAGCCCGGTATTGGATGAATATGGGTCACAGCAGAACTAAGTGCGCTCCTGTGACTCACAGGAGAAGTATGGCCCTACTTCTTCAAGCTTGCTGGTATTGGTGTGGGGACACATTGG
Source organism: Aquarana catesbeiana (assembly GCF_042186555.1). Taxonomy (NCBI): domain Eukaryota; kingdom Metazoa; phylum Chordata; class Amphibia; order Anura; family Ranidae; genus Aquarana; species Aquarana catesbeiana. The sequence continues at coordinate 119,357,798 of NC_133327.1, forward strand.
AATTTTTCAGCTGTGCTGGGCTTCTAGTGTGTCCTTTAAGGGAGAAATGGGCTTCCTCCAGGGATACTCTCCCTTAGTGTATCCATTTCTCTATACAGTATGCTCCAGCATGGAGGCTCTAGAGTTAGGGGTCCACACCTCACAGAGGGGCCATAATGAGGCACTGTGGCTTCCACATATATTGGCAAAAGGCATGCAATTAAAAAATTCTATTTTTAAAGCAAATTGTTGATATATATAGCTTGTTTTTGCTGGCTAGCTGGTAAGTGTGTTGGCAAAAAAATGTTTGTTTTGTTTGCTTTGTACAAAGTCCCTCCATGTGCACCTAGGCTAGTTATAAATTGGGGCAGTTGCCATTTTTGTTTACTGGTTTTTAATGAATATATTGGTATGAAAAACTACTTTATAAAGAGAAGCAAGTACCTTTACATTGTAGGGAATAGATCTTACCCAGTGTACTTGAGTAAACACACGTGGATACTTAAAATTGGTCTATATTGTAGAAGTTGACCACGCACAGAAATACAGCAACAGCATCACATATGTTGCAGGTCATAAGCTTCTTGAGGCAGAAGAGGGCAGTGTTTACCCACAAGGTACTTTTCAATAGTAATATTACAGCATGAGTACAGTAGCACTATATACCGCAGAATGCCAGACTTCCCTAGAAGGAGACTATAACTTATCCACACTGTCATCCGCAAATGTCCCTGCAGATATCTGGATGTCAACGGGAGACTCTTCCCGGAAGTAAGGGGAAATCTACTCTTGCTCTTCTCAATCAATACCTCTCCTTTATGCTACTAAGCTCTCCCTAACCAGAGGGGGGCTCTATCCTTCTCCCACACTGCGGGCACACCGAATGATGCACTATTTATGTAATTCTCAGTCTGGAGGGCTGCCCAAATCTCATGGGATTTTGGTATCCAAAAAACTGTAAATGACAGGAGACAATAAGTCTAGTTTAATGGGTTCTGTCAGCCTGAAAAAAACTGCACAGTGCCTCCTTCAGGTTGTAGGATATACTGCAGCCTCCACCAGCCTACACATTGGTAATAGTAGCCCTCTATCCATCTACCTTTTTTTATGTATTACTTGTGTTTGAAAGATAACAATAAGTGAGGTGATCTGGTTGACACAACTCTCAATGAAGGCAGAGGGGATGGTATTCTGTTTGAGCAGTCTATTACACAGCATACAGGACAACTACAGACGCTGCAGGGGGTTCTCTGCACAGAGAAAAAAAGCAAGTGAAGATAACTCCTGCATTACTAGCATAAATTGCATAAATTACAAAACCCCTACAAAAGGCGATCTATATTTTTTTTAAATTATATACAGTACTTGTGTAATATATACACATATTAACATTGTGTTCTGTTGCTGTGACACTTATGCTTCAGGCTACCATGTGTTTCAGTCCTATCCTGTAGTTAAGAGATTTGTGATTCCAGTAACTTTTTGTGCAGGTTCACCCAGGAGCATTTGTAAACCATAATGCACTGTGGGGGCTTTTGTATAAGCTAGTCCCCTCACTATAAAAAGGGAGGGGGGCATACAGCAGATACATTGTCACTGTATTGGAAGCTGCTGTAAGGAAGGCTGATAAACTACTGGTATTTTGTCAGAAGTAGGAAACTGTACTTTAATGCTGATTACTAGCTCTTTGGGCAATCAACCCCTTTGCTGCTTTTCTCTTTTTATTTTAATATTATTAATTTTATATCTGATTTTGTTGTTGATTTTTTTTTACCTTTAAACAATTGAGGGTGGGGTATTTTGGAGGCTTCATTTATTTGAGGGCTATATTGTTTATAATTTTCTGTGGACAGGACCTTTTTTTTTTTTTTTTTTTTTTTTTTTTTTTGCAGCAAGTCTTCTCTAAAAAATGGTCTTTTATTTTAGCATATAGATGCATCTTTTAAAACCACTTCCCTACGGCCCCTTTCACACAGGGGGCGTCGGCGGTAAAACAGCGATATTTTTAGCGCTGTTTTACCACGGTATTCGGCCGCTAGCGGTGCGGTTTTAACCCCCCGCTGGTGGCCGAAAAAGGGTTAAATCCACTCGTATAGCGCGGCTATAGCCACGGTATTGCCGCGGTATAGCCGCGCTGTCCCATTGATTTCAATGGGCAGGAGCGGTTTAGGAGCGGTGAATACACCGCTCCTTCACCGCTCCAAAGATGCGGCTGACAGGAGATTTTTTCTTCTCCTTCCAGTGCACCGCTTCAGTGTGAAAGCCCTCAGGCTTTCACACTGAACAAACAGCGGAGGCTGTTTTGGGGAGGTTTGCAGGCGGTATTTTTAGCGCAATAACACCTGCAAACCGCCCCAGTATGAAAGGGGCCTACCACAGTACGTCATATGACATCCTTGACTTTGTTTGGGGATATCTGAATGATGCCTGCAGCTACAGGCATCATTCAGATATCATTCTTTGCAGCATGTGTGCATTTCGATTCTGTGCACGATAAGAATGATCATAGCAGCAGTTCCACCACTTGATCGTTCTTATAGGCGACGGGAGGAGACATTCACCCCCCACCCACCGCCATCCGGTGCATCTCCGGGCTCTCCTGTGCCATCGGGGGCCCGGAGAAAGAATCGTCCAGTGCCAGATGACGACAATAGAGATTTCCAGTGACCAGATGGTTACCAGTCATTTCCATGACCATCAGAGGCCCGGGCGCGACATTATGACGTCACGCCCGGGTTCCCGGAAATAAACAAAGCAGCGATCACAGCTGTCAGCATAAGATCGGTGAATTTATTTTCACAATCTCATGCTTTCCAGCCTGGAGGAGAGATGTGGGGTCTTATTGACCCCGTATCTCTCCATCAAGAGGACCTGTCACAATAGATTCCTATTACAAGGGATGTTTATAATCCTTTTAATAGGAATAAAAGTGATCAAAAAAATAATAATGTCAAAAAAAGTGTAAAAATAAAAAAAATTAAGTAGAATAAAAAAAAAAAGAAAAAAAAAATTTTTAAAAGACCCCTGTCCCTGGTAACTCGCGCTCAGAAGCGAACACGCATTTAAGTCCTGCCCACATATGTAAACGCAGTTCAAACTACACATGTGAGGTATCGCCGCGTGCGTTAGAGAGCGTGCAACAATTCTAGCACTAGACCTCCTCTGTAACTCTAAACTGCTAACCTGCAAAAAATTTTAAAGCATTGCCTATGGAGATTGTTATGTACTGAAGTTTGGTGCCATTTCATGAGTGTGCACAATTTTAAAGCATGACATGTTAGGTATCTATTTACTTGGTGTAACATCATCTTTCACATTATACAAAAACATTGGGCTAAGTTTACTGTTATTTTTTAATTCATGAAACTGTTTTTTTTCCAAAAAAAGGCGTTTTAAAAATTATTGCGCAAATAACGTGCAAGATAAAAAGTTGCAATGACCGCCATTTTATTCCCTAGGATGTCTGCTAAAAAAACATATATAATGTTTGGGGATTCTGAGTAATTTTTAGCAAAAAAGTCATGATTTTTACATGAAGGAGAGAAGTGCCAGAATAGGCCCGGTATGGAAGTGGTTAAAAAGAAAAAAAAGTGCAAGGATAGTGAGCATCTTAACCACCTCACACTTTATCAGTTATAATCAGCACCCCCTCCCCCCATAGATAAAATAAAAGTTAGGCATACACCTGTTAATCCTATTACCTCTTTACACTGCTGTATCCTCTGCAGTATCCCAATTTTTGTAGTTAATCCCCTGCCTTTGCACTTGCACCTTGCCCTTGCACATCAGTGGGATTCACCGAACCCTTGGAGAATTGAGCTTGGGCAGATTAGCCTATTACTATTTGTAACTATATGCACTTAAGGCAGCCATATTAGTTAATTTGTAGGCCATGCTTCATCTTTAACCTTTTGGCTGCTGCCAACTATTAATTCAACATGTACGTGCAGCTTTTGGAACTTTTGAATAATCAGCTGGCCTAAAAGTACATTTTAACATGTGTGCAAGAACATGAATAATAATGGCTGTAGCAGACAAAGGGCTAAAGGAAAAATATATATTTATAGATATTTGTACAGTACCATGCAAAAGTTTTAGGCACTTGTAAAGAAATGCTGTAAGAAGAAAAATCGAAATCAGATCAATATTTGGTGTAACTACCCTTTGGCTTCAAACCAGCATTAATTCTTCTAGGTATGCTTGCATACAGTTTTTGAAGGAACGCAGCAGGTAGGTTGTTCATTTTGGAGAACTAACCACAGATCTTCTGTGAATGTATGCTACCTCAAATCCTTCTGTCTCTTCATATAACCCCAGACAGACTCGATGATGTTAAGATCAGGGCTCTGTGGGGGCCAGAGCATCACTTCCAGGACTCCTTGTTCTTCTTTGCACCGAAGATAATTCTTAATGACATTGGCTGCATGTTTGGGGTTGTTATCCTGCTTCAGAATAAATCACTGCCGGTAGCTATGGCCGCAAGCAATGATCATTGTATTCCAATGTCTAGGAAACCTCCCACTGTCAGAATACAAAGGTTGAAGGAAAGAAAATTGGGTAATGTATGGCCTGCCAGTCTACTGAGAGTCAAACTCTAGATAACATCATGCACAGTAATTGTCTGTATAGTTGTAGCTCAAGACTGATAGCTGCAATTGTCTAAGTGCAGATAGCCTATATCTCCTTGTCAACCAACTGGAATGAGCAAAACTGCAATATGAAATAAGGTGTCCATAGACATTCTATGATAAGTTACAAATCCAGCTGTATTCATCAATCATTTCATATTTCTGTAACACTTTTTTTTCTTGGGGACTCACAGGGCTTATAAAATTGGTGTTGGGGCAGCCATCTTGAGCACACTAAATAGAATAGCAATTTCAGAATCTAGGGCCAATTTTAGACAGGAGCCAAATATCCTTCCAGCATGGCTTTGGCGTATTGGAGGACCCACACAAGCACTGGGAGAACTTGGTAACTCCATGCAGATAGGGCCCTGGCCAGGATTAAAACTGCGGTTTCAGGTGCTACAAACTAATGTCTATGGTGTACTAACAGATTCTGCCAGCTCATTGAGGACACATATGGGAAAGGTAAAAAAAGCTTGGTTTAATTTCAGTTGTTTAACCCTAGTAAGGTGGGAGATATCTATTCCCTCCCAAGTCTCTTTTGAAGGCCTAAACTTGAACATTCACCTAATAAAACCTATCATGTTTAATTACTTGTTTACCAACACTGTTTCTAAATGATGGCTGGTAGAATGGAATTTTATAACACACTCCAAATAGCTATTGCAGCTGGAAATGTGTTTAAATTTGTAGAGCAGATGATGGTCTTTTAGGTGAAAGTGATTACTTCCAAAGCCAGCTGAAGGTACCATCTCCCCCACCCGACTGTCCCTTACATGGCGGGTGTTGGCAGGTGGAACGGAGGAACACCAGCAAATTTCTGTTTGCTGAACTCCTTTCCAGTGGATGAACACAGATGCAATGTGTATTATGTCACTTCCAGGCTTACTCCATCATCTGAAATGAATGAATGACACCCAAATCTATCTCTCCACCCCCCAGCTCTCTCCATCTGTCTCCTCACGCATTACCAACTTACTAGCAGACATATCAGCCTGGATGTCACATCACTTCCTCAAACTCAACCTATCCAAAACCGAGCTCATGATATTTCCTCCCTCAGGTGCCACTTCCCCTGCTTTCCCTGTCAATATCAACGACTCAACTATCAACCCATCTCCCCACGTCAGGGTCCTAGGTGTAATCCTGGACTCTGAACTAACCTTTCGACCCCACATTCTATCACTATCCAAAGCTTGCCGCCTCAATCTCCGCAACATCTCCAAGATACGCCCCTTCCTAACCAATGTCACCACAAAGCTTCTAATCCACTCCCTGGTCATCTCCCGCCTCGACTACTGCAACTCCCTCCTCATTGGTTTACCTCTAAATAGGTTATCCCCACTTCAGTCCGTCATGAACGCTGCTGCCAGGCTCATCCACCACACAAACCGCTCAGTGTCTGCTACACCTCTCTGCCAATCCCTCCATTGGCTGCCACTCAGTCACCGAATTAAATTCAAGATACTAACTATAACTTACAAAGCCATCCACAACCTGGCCCCCAGCTACATCTCTAACCTAGTCACAAAATACCAACCTAATCGTTCTCTTCGCTCCTCCCAAGAACTCCTGCTCTCAAACTCCCTTGTCACCTCATCCCATGCTCGCCTTCAGGACTTCTCCAGAGCCTCCCCCATCCTCTGGAATGCTCTACCCCAATCCGTCCGATTTTCTCCTACTTGATCCACTTTCAGACGATCCCTGAAAACTCATCTCTTCAGAGAAGCCTATCTGGCCCCCACCTAACAACTGTACATTTATCTTCTCAATCAGCACATCACCCACAGTTATTACCTCTTGTATCTCTTGACCTTCCCTCTTAGATTGTAAGCTCTAAGGAGCAGGGCCCTCTAATTCCTACTGTATCAAAGTGTATTGTATTTGTACTGTCTACCCTCAAGTTGTAAAGCACTACGTAAACTGTTGGCGCTATATAAATCCTGTATAATAATAATAAAAGGCAAGGGAAACATTAGGGGTCAAAAAGATCCCTTATGTCTTAATAAAGCTGGGCATACACTAAGTTTTTATTTTCAATCACCCAACGGGCTGACCAAAAAAAACTCACAGATTCATGCATCCACAAGCAATGTGGATTCAGGAGTCTCCCTCATTTGGCTATTGTATTCTGACAACAGAGTATCCCCCCTGTCAGAATATACTGATCAAAACTGCAGCCACTGGCTGCAGCAGCTGACTGAATGCTGGTTTTCCTGCAGAACCATTTGACAGAAGCTGGTCTAATGATCAGCTTCTGTTAAACAGACAGGGGTACATCACAGGTCAAGCCTGACAACAGACAGATCAAAGCTATTGTCAAAACACAGAAACAGATCATGGGGTTATATAGGCAGTGTGATCAGAGCTGAAGGCTACAGGCAAACAGTACAGGTAAACAAAAAAACACAGGCACAGACAGTGATGCTTCCTTATTCCATATTGTGAACTAAACCAGAGTCTTCTTGGTTTCAGGGAGGTGGCGCTCCGCGCAACCACCCCCCCCCCCCCCCCCATGTGACAGTGGAGGGTGTCAGTCATTTTCTATTTTTACGTATTGATTTTTTTTACAATTTAATGTATTTTTTATTTTTTTCTCAATGCTTTTTGGGGGGAGGGGGTTGGGGCAGTGGACAGTGTTGGTAGGGCAGGGATGAGTGGTGTCAGTTGTTTTTTATTTTATTTTATTTACACTTTAATTTTTTAGAAATTTTTTACAATCATTTTTTTATATATTTTAGGGACTTTGGTGAGATATCAGGGGTCTAAACAGACCCCTGACATCTCCCCTTTGAGACAGAGAAAGAGACTGAGGACACAGATTCCCCAGTCACTTGCTCAGCACTGAAGATGAATGGAGAGGAGACAAAGTCTCACCTACATATTGCATTACCAACATTACATGTGTTTTTTTCCTGGGGTCTCCTACTGCCTTCAGGCCCTCAGGCAGTATCTAAGTGCCTGAATGCTCAGTCTGCCCCTGGGTCTACCATATGTGGGCTGCCATGTCCATGCCAGCTCCTTCCTAATGTTGTACAGGGAACTGGCTGTAGTGTGGGTGTCAACCAGGGGTGGGGCCAGTAGGGAGCCCCTTGATAAAAAATGGTGGCACGCATGGACACAGTGGCTGGTTTGGTAGTAACAGATCCCCCTCCTCCCCGGTTGAAGTAGATCCTGGGGCTCTCCCTAACCTGCACTGACAGCTCGGAGAGTGGGAGGATGAGGCAGATTGGCTCTCCTTCTCCCCACTGACATCCAGAAGAAAGCAGCGCCAAGCCCTGGCCATCGCAGCCACCTACCTCCCGCACCTGGGACATGAGCAGTTCCACCGATCATATCGGAGCTTAAGTGGAGAGGAAAGGCTGGGCCCAGGGTGGGGAGGAGAAGGGATCTGGGCCAAGTGGCACTAGGAGCAGTTTTACAGCATGGTAGGGAGATCAAGGGGAGGAGCAGGGATGGGGTCTCCATTAACTATCAGTGTGCTGTAAAATATTACCATATGGCAGAGACCAAGTGATGAAGGATAACACTCCCAACACTTAGTACTGCTGGCCCCACAGCTAGGGGGAGCGATGCTGTCATCCTCACTGACCTACCTACTGCCCCATTCACCTTTTCTTCCAGCACTACAATTGCCCTGTTTGTATAACTTAACGCCTCCGAGTCCTACTGCCCCCAAGCCAAGCACCGGTCGTGGGCTGCCTAGTACCTACACAGAGCCTCACCTGTAAGTCCTACATCAGGAGGGAGAAGTGTGTGCATACCGGCTTCTCCCACATCACTGTGTAAGAAGTGTGTGCCTGCCGGCTCCTCCTCCCTTCCTCTTTCCCTGAGCCCTGCTACAATCTCCGCAACTGCTCATGTTCCATGTGGCTGGATGTAGGTGGCTGCGATGGCCGAGGCTCGCCATGCTTTCCTCTGTTTGTTGGGGGGGAGAGCCGAACTGTCATATTCTCCCACTCACCGAGATGTCAGAGCAGGCTATTTGGAGCCCTGGATCTCACCGACCAGTGAAGGGCAATCTGTCACTATCGCACCTCAGCAGCTGCATCCGTGCGTACCGTCATCATGGGGCCCCCTACTGGCCCGGGCCCTCGGGCAATGCCTGAATGGTCATTCTGCCCTTGCTGTGTCCAATTTCTGACAGTTTACCTCCCGCACCCGGCGGGAGAGGAGGGGAGCCGGCTGCAGGGGATAAGGGGGGGCGGAGGAGGAGGACAGGAGGGGCAGAGAACAGGGATGCAGAGAAGGACACGGAGGGCTGGGAGAGGAGCACACAGGAAACAGCTGGGAATGATTGGTGCGGACAGCTGTGAACACTGATCTCCCTGTATAGCTTTTAAGCTGACAGCTGCAGGAGGGAGAGAAGGAGAATCGGCTGTCAGCTAAAAATAAAAAATACAAAGGAGACCGGTGTTCACAGCTGTTCACCACAGCACCGATCATCGAGCTCATGAGGCAGTTGCGGGTGTGCGGGAGCCACCGCAGAAATATGGGACACTTGGGATGTCTCCATTCAGAGTTGTATCATTTTTGCAGCAACAGGCCATGTTTTTTACTCTTTTGATAAATATAGTGCTTTTTTAAAAGTCTCCTATTCATTATTGTTAACAAGATGACCTAAAGTGTGACTCTTGTGTCATTACAAGTTTTGAGCTGTTCTAATAAAACTCATTATGTTGTAGAGAATGGCTCTGCCATATTGCTGAGCAGATTGGATAATCTGTTAAACTATAAAAGTGCAAACTGAACTAAGTAAGTCTGAAAACTATACATGCTATAAAGTTTGCCCTTGAATCTAAGACTTTGGTGTATAGCTGTGCATTCTATGTAATCATCCTACTGAGAAATTTCAGACTGGAAAAATAAAAATCTCTTAGGAAAGAACATGTGGCACATGGCTGCCATCTAGTGGTGCACATTATTGTGACACCATTTAGCTTTGGCAGGGGCTCTATGTTTAAAGCATTTGTGTATTATGTTGCATTCTCCAGCAAAGACTAAATTAAATGACTTCCTAAAAATCCAAAGGTTGTACATCAATGTGTTTTAGGTGTATTAGAAATGTCACATTTGTTGCATTTTTATCTGCCATTTCCCATACAATATAAAGTAGGGTTGCACCAATACCGGTATCTGTACAGCTGTCGATACAGAGTATTTGCACAAATACTCGTACTCATGCAAATGCTCCAATATCTGAAACCGATACCTTTGTGGTGCAATATGAGACCATACCAAATTTTTGGGCTCAAATCGCACTGCAAAGAATCACATGCGATTTGAACAGGAATGCAGTGCGATTCCTGTCCGAATTGCATGCAGTTTCCCACACTGCTCTTGTGTGAACCCAGGCTTGTTATAGGGACTTCAGCCTGGGTTCATACAGGAGCGATGCGCAAAGGTATTGGTACACGGTATTGGTGAGTACTTGACCAAAAATATCGGTACTCGTATTCGCCGATAAAAAAACTGTATCAATTGTATCGGTGCAACCCTAATTTAAACTATACCTCTAGGTAAAACCTTTTTATCTTTGTTTTGGATCGAGTGGGGATGAGTTGTTTTTTACTTTTGTCTGTGTCCCCATTGGGGAGATCCTCTATTTTTATTGGTGACCATTATCCATTATCACAAAAAAAGGAAGTGAAGGAAGGGACAAAATGTTAGCGTTGTCCCAAAAACACGAGATAAGGGGAATCTTTGAATGGGAACACCAGTTCTGGGAACAACTGTCTAAGAGGGGAAATCTCCTCACTATGTAAGATCTTTTCTGACTTACTATTGTGTCTCTGGATTACCTGTGAAGGGTATTTTCGTAATCAAACAACAACAAAAAATTCTGATGGAGCTTTAACCCTTTCATACTCTATCCAAAACAAAAACAAAGTTGCTCATCTGGGGAGGCCCTAAGCGTGTTGTAGGCTTGTGAGTATTGGAAATCATGCCAATAATAACAGGTTTTATTAAATTGTTCATCCTTTCATTTTAATGCAGCCTTAATTGTACCATCACGTTGATTTTACTCACCACAGCTATCCACTGACCAACTTTTGAGGGTTCGGGGCATTTCCACCTTTGTGGTATAAATATTTTAGTGGCATTGAGAAGATAGATCAAGAGGGTCTACACCTCGAAATTGGGGTGAGATGAAGCAAGCACTGTGTCGGTTCGTCTGCTAGCGAAATGTCTGTCAGTCTAAAGACCAATTCCTGGACTGAGTCTCAGAAAGGACGGATAAGGGGGCATGTCCAGAATATATGTAATAATGAACCGTCTGGTTGTTGACAGCGCCAAAAAGTGGGGGAGACTAAAGGGTGAATCTTATGTAGGAGCGTAGGAACTCTATACCAACGTGACAGGATCGTAAACCCTGCCACCTGGAATCTACTCATAAATGAGGATCGGTGAACGAAATACAGTCTCTTTGTTCCTATGAAAAGGCCCAGCCAAGATCACGTTCACAATTCCACAGGAAGGGAGGTGTAAAGCTCTCCTGGGGCTCAATCAGCATCAAATACATTAATGACAGTAGGTTGCGGAATGGCGAGGGGTCTAAACAGGGCCTCTCAAAAGCAGATAAGGACTCTGGATCGCCCACCACCTATCCAAGGAGGGCAACAGCATTGCTTGAATCTCCTCATTTGTGCACCATCGACCTTTATAAAGAAAGTTCTGGAGCCTGAACCGGTTGGTCAAGATAAATTCCTTGAATCTCCTTCCTGACAGACTGGAAAGAAAACTCCTGAACACCAATAACAGGCGACATAAGAGAGGCGGCAGGAGGGATCATCGTGACACAACCCGTTGTGGCTATTACTGACAAAGTAGTGCCTAAGAAAGGGTGGTATTTCAAGGGTGCTGAAGATTTGAAGTCTGCCACAATAAATTTGGAAGTGGAAAAAGTGACACAACCTGTTCCACCCCCACCCACTCCTTCTCCGAAGAATGCCTGCTCCAATTAAACATACATTTTAAATAAAAGAAACACCTAAATTAACCATAATGCTCCGTACACACGGTCGGACATTGATCGGACATTCTGACAACAAAATCCTAGGATTTTTTCCGACGGATGTTGGCTCAAACTTGTCTTGCATACACACGGTCACACAAAGTTGTCGGAAAATCCGATCGTTCTGAACGCGGTGATGTAAAACACGTATGTCGGGACTCTAAACGGGGCAGTAGCCAATAGCTTTCATCTCTTTATTTATTCTGAGCATGCGTGGCACTTTGTGCGTCGGATTTGTGTACACACGATCGGAAATTCCGACAACGGATTTTGTTGTCGGAAAATTTTATAGCCTGCTCTCAAACTTTGTGTGTCGGAAAATCCGATGGAAAATGTGTGATGGAGCCCACACACGGTCGGAATTTCCGACAACAAGGTCCTATCACACATTTTCCATCGGAAAATCCGGCCGTGTGTACGGGGCATTAGACTTTTGTCTACTGGTGACACCAAACTATGTCTCCAATCCAGTGTTTCTCAACCTTTTTTCAGTCAAGGCACCCTTTTAATTATTGACAGTCAAAATGATGAACAGTCTCGAGGCACCCTCCAAAATTATGTACAGTCTTGAGGCACCCTTTAAAATTATGGACCCCGTTCTAAAATGTAAAAACTGTTCTAATAAATGCAGCAACATTCACATGTAAGACTTCCAGTGTTAGAGATGATTTATTCTTCCAAAGCAAATATACATTTGCAAACTGGTACTGACTAGTATTCCAATGTTTCTCTTCTCACTCAGTTTTTCTCCATTACTCAGCTAATGTGACCCCAAAGCTGATAGAGAGAGGAAAGGGAGGGTCAAACAAGGATGCTATGCAGGTGACTGACATCCTCCTTATCAACTGATGATGTCATTGGTCGTTAGGAGAACAACAGCTAAAAGGTCGTAATGGTGCACATTTAAAATCTGTGGTTTTGTGTAACTGAATGGCAGGCTTCATCCACCCGTTGGCTTGTATACAATTTTTGGGTAATATTTAGGCATTTTGCAGAGAAGGAAACACAGATTGGAGCAGCCTTTTTCAACCAGGGTGCCCTGTGCGGGCACCCTGGTTGAAAAAGGCTGCTCCAATCTGTGTTTCCTTCTCATGTCATTAGAAATAAAGGGTGAAAGACTCAATACTTCTGTGGCTTACAGAACATACTGTTATATTCTATCTCACATTTTTAAGAAAGCTCTTGATTGACGGTCTATATAGCTTAGTTGTAATTCTATATATATATAAAATGTTGCTTGTAGCAGTGATTCAGGATTTATTGTTTGATAATGATTACAATCATGTTCAAATTAGGACTAGAAAGAAAAAGTGATGGAGTTTACACAAAACAGCATCATTGCATGTGTGTGCCTGGGGTCCTTCTTCATAAAATTTCTGTCTGCTAACATCTGATGACAACCCAACTTAAAACAAAAGCTCTTTTCAAAGTGCTATTGATTAATTGTTGTGTCACATTTTGATACATCAGCAGTACAATTCATTACCGGTAAATTGTGTATGAAAATAATTAACCGCCAAGTTTGCTCCAGGTATTATGAATAACTAATAAAATGACAAGTAGGGGGCGCGGCTTGGCGCGCAATGAGGATGGCAGCACACTGAAGGAGCTCCGCAGCACACACAGCCATATTCAGCCCTACACCCAACCATCAGCTCTCAGATGCCGAGCAAGAAGATCTACACCACCCCTCACTCTCGCCCAATTAGCTGCCTACCCTGCAAGGAACATTTCAGACCTTTTTAAAAGCAAGTCTGCAGCCCACAGCAGCGGCCTAGGTTCCAAGATGGTGCTGACGTGCCATGAGGAGGAATACAGTGAAGACTCACAGTCGGCTCCTGAGGACTCAGGTAGGGGTAAAACCAGATCAGATCTCCCCCTAACCTACTCTGATATGTCAGCGATCACAGCAGACATCAAATCAACAGTTTCTGCAGTGATCATGGACCTAAAAACAAACCTGCTAGTGCTTAATGAGAAGCTGATATCTGCAGAAGCAGCAGGGAAGCACAGAGACAAGGCCATACACAGACTTGAAAAGATATCTGCTACACAGTCACAGCACTTCATAGAAATGAATAGGCACATTGAAGACTTGGATAACAGAGGCAGAAGATGCAATATAAGAGTGAGGGGGGGTCCCAGAATCAGTGGAGACTGACCAGATTGTACCAGCGTTACAGAGGGTCTTTAATAGCTTGTTGGAAAGACAAGGATGTGGAGATAGAGTTTGTGAGAGCAAATAGAGCCCTGAGGCCGAAGGGCCCTGAGACTGCTTCGCCAAGGGACATAATATGCTGCCTGCAAAGCTTTGTCCTCAAAGAAGAAATCATGTGCAAAGCACACAGAAATGACCACATTATATTTAATGGGGAAACCATAATGCTATTCCAAGACCTATCCCAGATCACTCTGAAAAACTGGCAAGCTCTGCGCCCCCTGCTGGAGAAGCTAAGGAAAAGGGAGTTGACATACACATGGCGATTTCCATTTGCCCCGACGGTCTCACACAACGGACAACAACATGTCTTGCACACACCTGCTGACCTTCCGTACTTTTGTACAATGCACTGAGTCTGGGCCAGACGGATCTCCCGGAGTGTTACTCCGACTTCTTACAGGCCCCCTGGAAAGAAGCCCCCCCCCCCCGATCACCGTTTTCCACACCTGACAAGTGGCAAGCAAAAAAATCAAAACATAGCCGTGGTGGAGGGTCACCTAGGATGCAAGCTGAAACAGCCAGAGACCAGGATGATGAGTGATCCATTCACACATTGCTTCCTTCTTTCTTGCACCCCAGTTTGAGCCCTGGCAACCACTGACCGCACAGTGCTTTAAGTCTCATATAGAGATTGTTCAACTCCCAACAACTATCTACTTATAGTCCGAAGCTGGAAATGCCCAGCTATGATGGACCTTTCTCCTCTACCCACACTCGCAGCATGTAAATGTCACTGGGCTTTTCCATATGACTGAGAGTCCCCGCACAAATTTCGATTACACACACCATAAAACCTCAGACAGGCTAAACTGCTTCATTTGTTCTGCTCCAGGTATACTAGAAGCCCAGTGTGAATTGATGGCAATCGCTTACATAAGTCCTTCTTTCGCAGGATGAACTCACACGCTGGATCGGGCCACAGAGGTTGGGCATGCAGCACACCCTGAGCTTAGTGAATATTACCCCTTCCTTTTTTTCTTTTTTTTCCCCAGCCTGAGCTTGGGGACCAGTCGCAGGCCACCATGGCCTATAGTATTGTGAATTGACTGACCAAGTCGGCACTACGCTGTGCCATATCTCTATTTTCAGGGACTTAAACCTTGTGCACTCGGGCTCGCAATGCCCTTTTTGGTCGGGTGTTTGTTTGTATGTTATGTCCGTTAAAGAATTTAAGTTAATACATTTACGGCTGTGTGTGCAACAGCCAGTTAGTTCCTTTAGGTTTAATTGTTTAGTCTATTCCTAGGGAACGACAGAGGTGGGCTCCTGCCACGTCGTTTGTCACCTCCCTTCTACCCCAGAGAGTGACCCGGTGCTCCTGAATATGGACAAAGGGGACACTATAATATCTTGAGAGTGACTTCTCCCGAGACAGCAGGGCCTCGGGGAAGGACTATTAATAGTCGCCTCTCTTGCCTCTCTACTTCTATCCCCTTCCATATGTCTCTTTCCGATCTCTCCTTACCTTCATATACAAATCTATCCTCCCCAAAGTATATGAAAATAAATACTGTTAACATTACTTTATTTCTAGTACAGGTACTAATCTGCATCTGCCAGTTTTATCCCTTGCAGTTTGGTCCTCGGAGCGCCTCCTCCTGTGCCGCCCGGATGGCCTACTCATCCCTGGGGCGTAGCCCCTTAGTGATCTCGCACTACATCAGGGGCCTGAACATACCTGAATGATGCACTACCATACTATGAGAGCTCAAAAAAGGTAGGTCTCATTTTTTTTTCATTTTAAAATACATCATATACCAAAACTTACGAACCACTACTTCACAAAGGCTTTCCATGCCACTAACAACAATTCTAGGTCCAAAGGGGTCTCAATCCTGGTGAGTAAAGAGGCACCGTTTGAATTAATGGAACAACTAGTGGACCTAGGAGGCAGATTCATATTCCTTAAGGGGACATATAGGGGGACGTGACATTGGCGAATGTATACTTCTGCAACAGAGCACACATGACGTTTTGTCAACAAATTACTAGGGAACTTCAGGGGTTCTCTTCAGGTTGCCTGATACTGGGCGGGACTTTAATGTTCCACTAAATCCACTGACTGACACCTCCAATGGTAAAACCAGTATCACCTATAGAATACTCAAAAAAATCAAATCTTTATTACAGTCTTTGCACCTGACAGACTCGTGGCGTTTCCTCAATCCTGAAGGCCGAGACTCTACATATTACTCTACCCCCACACTCCAGACACGCCCGTCTAGACTACCAGTTTATTTCACAAAGGGAGCTTCCCTCAGTGAAGGCGGCCATATAGGCATTCAATTGATCTCAGATCACTCCCCCATCTCCCTAACACTGGACCTCATGACCCACCCCCCACAGACAACCAACATGGAGACTTAATGCCTCATTGCTGACAGACCCCTCACTCCTTCCCTCCGCCCTGAAGGAATTCTTTAGACATAACTCAACGCCGGATGCGGACCCACTCATAGTCTGGGAGGCTCATAAATGTACAATCAGGGGAGAACTGATTAGGATGGGTTCTAAACGCAAAAAATAAAGAGAAAACAACATTAGAAATTTAATAACACAAATCAGCTCTTTAGAAATCCTCCACAAACAGTCACTCTGGATACAGTCGGCATCGAAACTACTAGAAGCCAGAAAAGACCAGCAACACATACTTGACTCCAGAACCAAACGCATGCTGTTTTTTAAGAAAAAACAAAATTATGAGTTGGGAACAAGACAGGCAGATTTCTGGTTAGGGCTTTGAGAGACCACACCTGTACCAACAATATTGCCGACATCAAAAGGCAAAATGGTAATATGGATGTGACCGCCGAGGCGATAGCTGCTCACTTTCACAAGTTCTACACAAAGCTATATAACCTACCGCCACAACACAGACAACAGGGCATGGAGGGTGACAGGACACAAATCATCCAAGACTACTTAATAAAAAGCGGACTCCCGGCCATACAAGACCTGGACACCTCCCTCCTAGAAGCACCAATTACTCCACTAGAGATCAGACAAGCTATCAAACAACTGAGGGTTACTCCGCTATCTATTACAAAACCTTCACAAACATTATTACTGAACCGCTTACTGCAGCCCTGAACTACATGTCTAAACCCTGGGAGGTAACACCAGACTTTCTGTCAGCACACATTACGGTGATTACAAAATTAGGTAAAGACCCCACGGACTATGCCAGTTACCGCCCCATATCCTTGCTAAACCTGGATGTCAAACTTCCTCGCATTACGATTGGGACCACTTCTTCAGAGTTTATTGGCTTGGAACAGGTGGGCTTCGTGCCTGGTAGAGAAGCAAAAGACAACGTTACCAAAGCTATCTTCCTAATCCATGCGACAAGAGAGTGGGATGTCAAAGGCTTTCTGCTCTCTACAGACACGGAGAAGGCCTTCAACCATGTGGCATTGGATTTCATGATGGCAGTATGCAGACATGTGGGGCTAGGCCCGCATATGCTATTGTGGATCTCTGTGCTATACCAAAACCCCTCTGCAAAACTAAAAATCAACAGCACACAGTCCGAAAAGGTTCACATACGAAATGGAACTAAGTAGGGCTGCCCTCTACCTCCCCTACTGTTCATCTTGTCCCTTGAATCTTTTATTAGATTGATTAAAATGAACACCGCAATCACTGGCTTCAGGGTTCAGGACAGGGAGTTCAAGCTAGCAGCATATGCAGACGACCTCCTGTTCTTCTTAACAAACCTGACGATCACTCTTCCCAAGTTACTAAAGGAATTTGCCCATTATGGCTACATTTCAAATCTGAAGATAAACTACACAAAATCCGAAGCTCTAAACATATCACTTCCGGACAGCACACTAGCACTGACTAAATCCGACTCACTCTTTAGATGGGACCCCAGGGTTATTAAATACCTGGGTACCTGGTTGACTCCACAACTGTTTTTGAGTAAAATTTCCCACCCCTTCTCAAGAGTTGTATGGAGGACCTTAAAAAATGGCACTCAGGGCATTTTTCCTGGTTTGGGAGTGCGGCAATTATCAAAATGGTGATCTTGCCCAAGCTTCTCTACCTGATGCGGACCTTACCCATCAAAGCCCCTCTACACTCTCCAAGGCACTAAACTCTATTCTGCTGAAGTTCCTGTGGAATCAGCACAAACCTAGAATTAGGCTCAACTGGATGACTAACACTAAGGAAATGGGTGGGATGGGCATACCGGACTTCACACATTACTACTGTATTATGCCTCACACTTGGCTAGAATAATTGATTGGCATTGCCATGGCCATATGAAGGACTGGGTTTCACTTGAGGTGACCCTAAACCCAATCCTGTTGAAATTCTCCCCATGGATCCCATGGTCCAGCTACCCCATCAGCCTACACAAACACCCCATTATAACAGGTAACACTGGAGATTCTACACTCCATAGCTAAACGCAAGACTATCACCACAACTCTTAGTCCTCTGGCACCACTAAAAGACAACTCTGCTTTCCCTCCGAGTACCCACAATGCCAAGTCCCCTCATACCTCATAAAGCCCAAACAACTAGGTGACCTCACAGAACCAAATGACTAACTCACTCCACTTGAGTAGATCCGAAAGGTAACAGTGTACCTATACTACCTCCTTTCTTTTCCTCTTCCTCATTTTTCCCACCCCCTTTTTTCCATACAACAACAAGGGCAGAATATGACAAGAAACCTAACTAGAATAAAGTTAACAATGTTCTTTTCTTTTCTTTATATTGTTCAGTCGACGATAGAGGCAAAACTATAGTCTTATTACTCTAGTTAAGAAAGCTTATCAGTAATTAAAAGGATTTGTCCTCCTATGTTCACCACCATATTTATGCATTACCAGATATCACTTCTAGATTACTACAGGACTTGTTAAGCTGTTTTGAAAATGTATGCAGTTGTATCTGCGACCTGCGTATTGTGCACTCTCTCTTTATCTCTCTCAATAAAAGTTGAATGATAAAAAAAAATGTAAAAAAATTAAATGACAAGTAAAATTGCATGCTTCAGATATTTGCTGATCTACCAGGCTTTTGCATTTTCTTTTATTGATCTGCTTGGCTTTATCTATCGGGCTAAGATGTGTGTGTGTGTTACTAATAAATTCAATTAAGCAATAGAGCAACCAATATCAGCTTTACAGAAATTAAGAGTTTTCATTTTCACCAATTTTTTGGAAGAATAGGAAAATCTCTTCGTGTTGGAAAAGTGCATTAGAGTCAACAGGGAAACCACCACCCCTAAACACTACTGTAATCAATATTGTTCTTGTTCTCAGATAGTAGTGGATTTTTTGGGGGGCTTCAGGGGAGCTGGACTAGAGATACAAAAGCAAGGGAAGGGACGGTTGGGAGAGAGGTCTACTCCCCTCCAATCTGGGTCAGGTATGTCACCTTTTCCCTGGTCAAATGTGTTTATTTGTTTTAAGTAAAACAAAACTATCAAGAGCATTGCAGATATAAAGAACGGTACATAGTGGGAAATGTGCCCCAACATGGCACAAAAGTGGTCATGCAAAGCTACACAGATCAAGAACAAGCGTTTTAGAAGCTGGGAAAATGAACAGAATTCAACTACGGAGGAGTGTATACCTCAAGAAGCAAATAAGTCTGACCAATGGTTAGGTTGCATAAGAGGCCTGTTAAGCAGGAACCAGTAACGGTATTGACAAGCATGTGAAGACAATATTCTCGGGAAGGGAAGTACCATTGCTGTGTCATGAATAAGAGAGAGTAGTGTAGAGCAAAAACAAAGGGATAGGAGAAAGAGATAAAGAAGAAAGGAAAGAGGGTAAAAATGGGTAGAGACAAAGACAAGGAAAGGGGTGAGAGAGTGTAGGATAGTTCCCCAGGGGAAGAGGGTCAACGTTTATGTAGTGGGCCAAAAAACAGCAGGTAAGATGATACTTTACCAAGGCAACAGTAAAGAATTATCAAAGTCAGGTGGAAGGCAATGTTTAATCCATGGAGGCCTAATATTTTCGAATTTACATACTTTATCACAACTGACGGCTTCCAGTCACCTTTTTCCAATCAAAGAATGTATAGAGTTATGAAGTCTCCATCAATTCCTGACATTCAGAAGTGTAAAGCAACTCATGCCAGTAAAACTATTTAGTTTAAAATTGGTTATGTGTGCCTCTATCAGAGGCTCTATCAGATCTTCCATCTCAAAAATATCATTCATTTTTGCCAACCACATAGCAATGGTGGGCTGCTGTCATTGTTTCCAAACATCTGGGATACAGCTTCATGCTGCACTGATTAAATGTGGCAAGACTGAGCACCAATAAGAGTTGATAAGGATGGTGCAATAGAAAGAAGGCAGGGTCCAAGGGAACTTCACAGATCTCTGTGTAATGTGGTGTACTTCTGGCCAGAATGTACTCAATTTATCACATGACCAGAAAATGTGCAATATGTCTCCCCTATAGTGCAGTCTCCTAATGGGGACCATTGTCAAGTGAGATAAAATCCACAATTTTTTCACCAGAACATGAATGGCAAGGAAATCTCTCAATGGGCAAACTTGTTCTAGATACATCTGTCCAAGAAGAGATTTTCCTTAGTTATTTGCAAAAAAACATGACAGGGTGTAAATTATTACCCTACACTATCCAAAACAAAAAATGTTTATATATTTACTTTAAGTTAGGGGCAGTAGTTTAGCAAAAGAATTATTTTGCTGAATGTGATAAGGGAGGTTTGGAAAATAGACTGAACTATATGCTACAGAATTGATATGGGGGATGGGGGTGATATAAGGGGTCCAACTTCCCCACAGAGCATTGGTACTGGGCACCCAGGGCATTGTGACCCAACATGTTTGCTTTTTACTTTGATGTAGTGGAGATATTGTGGCAGATCAGCTGAGCAGCATATGCACAAGTGGAAAAGACCACTTGAAGAAGGAAGATAACCGGGGAGAGTGAAGGGGACAGGGGCTGCAGAGGTGAAAGAGCTGTGAGAGAGCAATGAGACTTGAATGAGGTGTTGGGAGTGCAGAGATGAGCTGTGTATCACCTGAGGCTGTGGGCGCAAATGTGAGCTGGAGTTGGAGGGGGCAGAAGTGTGGACAGGGGGGTCGAGGTTAGCTTTGGAGAGGGGTGAAAAGTGAGCTGTGGTTAGGGGGGGCAGAGGTGAGCTGTGGATAGGGGTTGCAGAGGTGAGCTGTGGAGGGAGGATGCAAAAGTGAGCTGTAGATGGGAATGCAGAGGGGATCGGTGACTGGGGGTGCAGAGGTGAGCTGTGGATTGGGGTGCGGTAGTGAACTGTGGAAAGGGGTGCATAGATGAGTCGTGGACTGGGATGCAGAGGTGAGCTGTGGATGGGAGATGCAGAAGGATGGAGGTGCAGTGGTGAGCTGTGAATTGGTATGCTGAACTGAGCTGTAAACAGGGGGTGCAATGGCCAGCTGTGGACAGGGGATGCACAGGGAAGTTGTGGATGAGGGGTGTGGAGGTGAGCTGTGATTAGAGGTATAGAGGTGAAATGTAAATAGGGGAGTGCAGATGTAAGTTATGGACAGGGGATGCAGATGTGAATTGTAAACAGGGTGTGGACAGAGTGCAGAGACACGGTGATTAACAAAAGGGGGAACGGAGGTGAGCTATGGATTATAACATATGTAAAAGTTCCCAAATGATTGTGTTGGGGTTTTTTTTACAGTAATTAAAGCCCAAGTTTTCAAGTTTTTCCAAATTAAAAAAAAATCAGCATAATGCACAATCAATTAATTGTGCTGCTGACTGGGTTGTTAGCTGAAATCCTCTGTCCTCTGATCCCACAAGCCAAGGGACCTGTCACATGCACTGGTCAAAAGTGACGACTATGCTCGTCCTCTCAAAGCCCCCGTCCACCCCCACCCCTCCCATTCATATATGCTGTACTATAGCTTCCACACACAAAAGGTGGTCCATATATGGAGGGTAGATGGAGAAATTATAATGTTGAATTCTATGTATTTTTACAATGTTGTACTGTATGTATTATTGCAAAGTGGGATGAATTAAAGGTTAACCTCCTACATTCAGAGTGTACGTTGTTTGTTATTTATGGAGACTATGGTACGACTTCTATGAATGAAGGAGGTGGTTGTAAAGGGTGGACAAAGTTTGCACTCTTGTGCATATGACAGGACATCAAAAGATTTATGGCTACAGGATTATAAGGAAGAAGGATCAGATAACAGAGGATTTCAACTAAAACTGCAGTCAGCTGTACAAGGGACAGTTCACATTGATTTTAGGTACAGTCTCTTGTACTTTTTTTTTAAATTACATTTTGTTTTCACTCATTTAGGCTTTAAAGCATGATTTGGGGTACAAGGGCTGTGCGATACAGTTGTGTCTCAAAAGTTTCCATACCCTTGCAGAAATAGTGAAATTTTTTATGAAAATATGACTGATCATGACAAAACACTGTCCTTGAACAAAAATTAGCTGCACGGTCATTGCCAAACAGAAGCTTTTACTGCGGCAATGCCACAAAAAATCCCAGTTACAATATGCCCGACAACACCTTGACATACTGCACAACTAAGTTCTGGCACACTGAAATCTGGAATGATTTGAATAAAATAGAGCTTTATGATCACAGCCATAAGCGCTATGTTTAGAGAGGGGTCAACAAGGCCTATAGTGACAAGAATACCATCCTCACTGTGAAGTGAAACATGGTGGTGGCTCATCAAGGTTTTTTTTTTTTTTTGGGGGGGGGGGGGGGTGAGCTCACAAAAGTCATGAAAATTGGAAAATTGATGGCAAGATGAATGCAGCATGGTATTAGAAAATACTTGGAGACAGTTTGCATCCTTCTGCATGAAAGCTGCGTATGGGACACGCTTGGACTTTCCAGTATGACAATGACCCTAAGCACTAGTTGACCCTCCATTGGTTACAGCAGAAAAAGATGAAGGTTCTGGAGTGGCCATCACAGTCTCCTGACCTTGATATCATTAAGCCACTCTGGGGAGATCTCAAAAGTGCGATTCATGTAAGACAACCAATGACTTTGCATGACCTGAAGACATTTTGCCAAGACGAATGGACAGTTATACCACCTGCAAGAATTCGGGGCTTCACAGACAACTATTACAAAAGACTGCATGCTGTCATTGATGCTAAAGGGTGCAATACATAGTATTAATAACTAAGGGTATACAGACTTTCCAACAGGGGGCATTTCATTTGTTTACTTGTTGACATTTTTTGCTTTATTATTGTGCCATTCTGTTATGACCTACAGTTTAATATGAATGAAGAAAGAAATGTGTTCTACCTGCTGACTCATGTTTTCTTTAAAAATAGTACATACTGCATATTGCCAATTCTCTAAGGGGATGCAGACTTTTGAGCACAGCTGTATGTTACCATGTAGGTTTAAGTGAATAGTAAGTAGATTAACGTTTTAAGCTCTTCCCGCTGTTAGCACAATTTTGCCACACCCACAGTTTGCTGTGGCGCAATGCCTCATTCTTCTCCACTGGGTGCCCCAGATCTTTCATGGTTCTAGAAATGCCAAACTATCTTATAGTTTGAGAGAGCTAAAACCCTTACCCAGAAAAAAAACATATTTACACCTCTGCATATATGTGTATAGTAGGAGTGTCATAAAGTGGACACCGTATGCTGACTCTCAACCTACAGCCAGATCAATGCTATGCAATCTTTGTATAAAACATTCATTGTGCAGATGTGACAAATATTTGTACATTTAGAACAAAAATCATCATATTTTCTCTAATATATGTAGTTCCTATATTGTCATCGCTACCAGGTGGCCATAATTCATTTTTTTCCCATAAAGGCCTCAATCAGGAAATAAAGACATTATGGCTACTAGGTGACACTGACAATACAACTACATACAGTATATTAGATATATTAGATAAAATATGTCACTTTTCATTTTAAATGTGCGTATGTTTGTCACATCTACACAACAAACGTTTTATACATAGACCCTTTATGTGAGTAGAGGTAGCTGCAAAAATAGCCATTTAACAAAGAAAATATATTACAAAAATCAAAATTTGCAACAGACTCATTCCACAGTGGTTTGACCTGTTAAATTGTCAAATGGTCCATTCACTTTGTGCTTAAGATGGGCTTTGCTATACTGTACAAAAATAACACAGAATGCCATGGTTTTTTTTTTGCATATGATAAACATGTACAGTGGATATTAATTGTGTTTCTCTGCATACAACTACACAAACTAGACAGGAAGTCCAGCAAAAACACCAATGCAGAAAATAAATGAAAGTGGTTGTAAACTCTTGCATATACCCACTCAAGTGATTGGCCTCACGTCATACACAGAGATAAAACAAATCCTACTACATGTCTTGTACCTGTTTATCTCTTTCCTCTACAGCCTTCCAAAACATACAGATCAAAGGCTTTTTCTCAGCTTCAGGAGTCAGGGGGCAAGGATCTGACATTATACACTGCACTTAATGAGAGGAGAGCTCAGTGTAATCTGAGACCTGAGTGGGCTGAGGCTGTCAATTACCTATTGTGTGTGGGGGTGATGGGGGGGGGGGCATCTCCCAAGATTGTCTGGCAACTAGTTAGAAGTGAATCATGCAGACAGTACAGAAGGGAGACAGCAGAGAGAAATGACACTACGTGCTTTAGATTGAGGCAAGTACACACTATAGAAGCATATGCTTTGTTCATTTTTCATTTCAGAGGTTTACAACTATTTTAGAATGCATGCAGACAGAAAGTACATAAAGGTGCTTAAAATACAATTTAAACGTGTTTCTTTAAGCCCAGAAGTATAAATGGACATAAGACCTGGTTTACCGTTCAAAACATCAGTGTCAAGTTAAAAAGCAGACAATTATATGCCAGATGAAACACGTCAAACGTTGTTTAAAACAAAGGCTAAAACAATTCAGATTTCAACTCTACCTTGCATTTTAATGTAATGTCATTAGTGTAAAAAAACAAAGTATTTCTGCGTAAGATGTTTCATCTGGTCACCTTGATGGGAATAAACTGTTAAATGACACATGCACTTGAAAATTCCGCTAATCCACTCCACTTTCCTCTCCACGATTAGTCTTTGAATCTTTAGCTCACAGGCTCGGAAATATATTACAAGCTCTATTTTTGGCTTAATGATCCTATGACTTATTCTAATCTGCAGACACACGGGCATATTTCAAATAACAGAGAGATAGAAAGAGAGGGAAGCAAGTTTAAATGATGGATCTGGAGTGGAATACCTAACTTTTAATTGAAAAATAATTATATCCACTTAATCACTTCAAATGAGGGTTGTAATTCGTGTTCGGAACATAATAGCAGAATACAGAGACTGCAGTGCCAGTAATAATGAGAACCTGGCTCTGCATCATTTGCTAATAGCAGAACCACTCCTTTACCCTATTGTCTCACAGATTAATTCCAAGGAGGCCTATTAGTTGGGAGAAATTGCTTTTCCCATTAAGAACTTGTGTTGGAGAATGAGTGACGGATGAGAGGAGCTCTTCTGATAATGCCACTGCTTTGTCAATTTGTTTCCAATTGTTTTATTGGGTAATTGCTCCCGCTGAAGCTTCTGGTCAATTTAATCTGAAATGTGATCCTCAGCCAAGCTTTAATGATATGACCTGAAAATTAGGGGAATTTGTGACACTGAATCTCTGTGTCAAAAGCCCAAGCAGTCTCCTCCTAAATATTGCCCTGCTCATTTAGTTATTGCGTCATCTAGTTAGCCTTTCACACAGAATTTAACCGCAATAAATGATTTGGGTTTTCCATTAACTCACACAGTTTGTTTTGTTTGCTGCCACTGCATTTAGGTTCAATATAAACAATTGCAGAGATGTATGTATGCCTATGTGCTTAAATATACTCAATGCAATTTTGCCCACCTAGTCTTTTGAATTCTATAGAAAAGTGTTTACAAAAATATACAACACGGTTAGGAATTTTTCAGCCAACAATAAAAAGCTAACTGTACTTGTATACATTGTGTAAATACAATTCAACCTTTCTTTCAAGGTGATACCAAGGATGCTGCTACAACTCCAACCGACAAGACTCAGGAAGCTCTAGGTGGATCAGTCTTCCATTCAGCTCCAGCTGTGCATGCATAATGGCAATGCTAATGTCAGCAGAGCCAGAGCCAGCAGATCCTCTTCTGCCAGAGCTGAGTAATTATTGACAGCAATGGTCTAATAAATATGGCCCAACTGCCAATGTAATAGGGTACATCATCAGTTATGACCACACTAACCATCACCATAAGAGCAAACTTTTCAACTGACCACAAACGTAAGGGGAGACAACCAACCTAAAAGGCACTTCTCCACTGATAACCACTGTAAGAAGGCACATAGGGCATAAAGGGGCATATTTCTACTTACCAACATTGTAAAGGGCCTTGCACTGAGCACAAAAATAAGAAAGCACTTCTCCACTAGCCACACTAACATAAGGGGACACTCCTGATCACTTCACTCTGAAAGCCATGCTGACTCTACATATCCATGGCATTTGCATGCTATACACTATGCTGTATACTACATAGTCCTGACCGCTTCACTCTGCAATATGCTGTACATTGCATACTTCTGACCAATTCACTGTCCAAGTCCTGACTGTTTCATCCTATATGAAATATGAAATGTTGTATAGTTGCATACTCCTGGCTATTACACTTTGTAAGCTGTACTGTACATTACATACTCCTGAACAAAGTGTTTACTGTCTGGTTAATAAGTAGTCCCTCACTATTTTAATGAAGTTCTCCTGTAAGGTAGTCTCAGACAAAGTGGTTGCTTTAAGTCTCTATTTGGTTTATAAAAAAGCATATGTAATGTAAAAGTTTCATTTTTAAAAATGATCTTTTGTCATGCTGTGTATGTGTGTCTGTGAGGCTCTCATTTGTATCTCAGCAATTAGGCTATATTTAATAGGAACAAGGTCTGAGACATACTTGTGTGGTGTATACATCGAGTAGACTTAGGTTTTATTTCACCATGCCACGTTAAACCACACATACTGTTTAGTATGATATGACCACACATAATGCATCTGTTGAACCACGTAGGTATGAAAAAAACCCTAAGGAAGTGTTTTGGAGTTCATATCTCCTTTCTGCTGGTGACTTCCTTGGTGTACAAAATTCTTGGTGTGCAAATTGTTTCACTGCCCACTAAGCATTATTAAGAAGTAGTATAGTGCTATTATAAAATAGAAAAGAGAATCCTTGGGATCTTGGTAAAAGGCAACATTTTGCTACCCACCAGCTCTACACCTGAAGGGGCCAAAAATTGCACGGTCTGCTTCAAACCTGATTATCTCCTACAGCCTTTTTAGGCCTTTGTGCAGCAGTATGACTGTCCTAAAAACAAATACTTTGTTTACATGAGACATTTAGGGAACAGTCTCAGCAAGACAAACTTTGAAGGCAGATTAGGAAAATATTTTAAAGAAGACATTTTGTTTAGATACTGGGACTCCTAATTTCAAACCCTGAATGCACTATATTCACTATAACTGCCTTTAGATCCCAAATTGATTATCCTGGGTATTCTCCCGAGAACATGGTTCCTGAATCCCTCCTGCTACCCATTATGAAGCTGCATTTTGTAACCCAGAAACTGATAGCACTAAAATAGAATTCTCCTACTCCCCCAACATTCATTCAATAGAGAGATATTGTTCACTCTTTACTGGAAAGGGAAAAACTTTCTTTTCAGCACAAAAGATGCCCTCAAAAGTTCTTTATACTTTGGACACCATGGATGGCTTCTTCCCTGATTCTCTGATAGACTAGGATGCCGAAATCTTTCTGCCTACTGGAAAATGTAAGAAACTCACACAATGTCGATATTGCCATATAGGAAAATTATCTGCATCTTCAACATTTCAAGACTTATTCTTCTTTTACCTGTATTTGATTCCATTTTACAGTGTAAGTGTTGTGCTATATTGTACTGCTACAAGTACCCTTTAGCGACAAAAAAGTAATGTTATTGGTTATCATTATGCTCTTCAAGTCAATTTTATATCCTCTATACTCCGACAGTGCCTTTGAACTAATTTTTTCTTCTTTTCCACATAAAGCATGCACTGTATATGGGACTTTTTTGTACTGTTTATGTAAAACAAAAATGTTGTAAAACTATACTATTAGTTCTATTTAAAAGCTACCTGGTTGAAAAAAAAGATGACATTCAAACATCTGGAGAGGCATAAATAGCTCTTTCATTGGGACTCCGGACTTCACTACCAGAATACACTTAGTTTTCTTGCTGAAAATGGTTGACAATGCCCGTCATAAATGTCTGAGTTGTCCTTTCAATACAAAACTTGAAATATTTGCATGGAATCCAAAGCCATGGTCTTTGGTGAAATTTCAAGGGTATAAACAGACCCCTAATTTGTTACCATTAAGACAGAGAAAAGAAGATTGAGGACACAGCCCTCAATCTCCAACTCTGCAGCCTCAGCATCACAGAATGAATGGAAAGCCTACCCGCTGTACAAGGCTTCTTGTTCATTCACAAACTGAAGCATTGTCAACACAGTTGACAATGCTTCAGTTAAAAATGAACACAGTGAGTGATCGATACCGATCACTCATTGTGTTCATTCAGAAAAGGAAGGACTGGTAAATGACATATTTGCCGGCCTCTCGCTCTCCATCTTGAAAAATCCCCCGCAGAAGCCGACAGGAGAAAGGAAGGGAGGAAGCCAGCAGTGCTGCGGGAGGGGGGACCATGGGAGCACTCAGGAGCCTGGTGGCAGCAGGAAATAAGTAACCTGGACAGGAGGAGAGGTGGGGGTGGCATATAGAGTGACTGATGCCTTCCATTTACCTCCTACAGCCGCTGAATGCCAATAGGAGGGAGAGGAGGAGAAGCTGGCTTTCAGTGGCTGCAGGAGGAAAAGGTAGGGCATTGATTCCTCTATGTGCTGCCCCTCGCCACCCCTCCTATCCAGGTGTAGAACTAAATGTGACAGGAGAGCCGCCAAGGCCCCCTGGATCATGGGGCCGGATCACAATTGACAGTTGACAATGCTTCAGTTAAAAATGAACACAGTGAGTGATCGATACCGATCACTCATTGTGTTCATTCAGAAAAGGAAGGACTGGTAAATGACATATTTGCCGGCCTCTCGCTCTCCATCTTGAAAAATCCCCCGCAGAAGCCGACAGGAGAAAGGAAGGGAGGAAGCCAGCAGTGCTGCGGGAGGGGGGACCATGGGAGCACTCAGGAGCCTGGTGGCAGCAGGAAATAAGTAACCTGGACAGGAGGAGAGGTGGGGGTGGCATATAGAGTGACTGATGCCTTCCATTTACCTCCTACAGCCGCTGAATGCCAATAGGAGGGAGAGGAGGAGAAGCTGGCTTTCAGTGGCTGCAGGAGGAAAAGGTAGGGCATTGATTCCTCTATGTGCTGCCCCTCGCCACCCCTCCTATCCAGGTGTAGAACTAAATGTGACAGGAGAGCCACCAAGGCCCCCTGGATCATGGGGCCGGATCACAATTGTGACTCCTGCGACCCTTAAAGCTACGCCAGTGATAGATAAGAATGACATACCATCATCAGAAGCCTGGACCCTTTGTTTTAAAGTCTGATGCACTATCAACTTAGTTATACAGGATATGTTACATAGTAAATAAGGTTGAAAAAGCCATCGAGTTTAACCAATCAAGAAAAAACACTATAAACAAAACCCTTTCCCCAAAGTTGATCCAAAGGAAGGCTGATTTGCTCCAACAGGGAAAAAAATCCTCCTGATCCCCTAAGGCAAGAAGACATTCCCAGAATCAATACTCTCTCATGTTATTACTTATAAATGTTGATATTCTGCTATATGCTGCACATTTAGGAATGCAGCCAACTTTTTCTTAAAACAAATACCCGAGCTGGCTAGGGCTTCACCTGGCTTGTGAAACAAAACAACGCTATTGTTGTTTAATGTTCAACCAGAATTAAAGGCAGATGAGCATAGATGAGATTGGTCTAGAAAGTGTGAATGGATATCATCAAAACCAGTAAAAAAAAAGGGCTGGATTTGTATGGTAAAGCAAAAAGTCTAAATGTGCATGTGATTAGTCTTATAGTCCAAGAATGCATGAGAGTAAAGCACTGTTATGGTTATCAGGTGAAGGTCCTATAATCCAGGATTTAGCTGAATCACCATAAATACTCCAGGGCTAGAAGCCAGCAAAAGGTTCACACAGTAACCAAGCAAAGCTCCAAAAAAGTGCAATAGACACAGGTAACAGTGGTGTTAAGAAGATGTTCAGGATATTAAATGTTAGAAGAGATTATATTTTTTAGAAAGTGCAAAAACAACTGAGAGGATGGGTAAGGAAATGCAAAAAATATGGAATAAAAGAAAAAAGCTTAGAGAAATGTCCTCATTAACCCTTTATAGCCTAGAACAGCTTTTTCTTTTTCTTTTTTTTTTGTGTTAAGTATCATTGTATGATCTTTTCCAGGAAAAGCAGATTTATTGAATAGCACACACCTCCTTATTAAGCTTGTCTACCCTAATGTTATGTATGTGTTGGACACTAGGGGTGTGTTCCCCAAGTGTTATTTGGCAATATGGGATCTGAGTGGCCAGACAAGTAATCTGGATACCTGCACTGTGCCAAGACCCCCCTAGTAAGGCTCAGGTGAAAGCACAGGCTTTATCCAGTGCATTCAGCAGCATCATGAATGACTAGTGCAGCTAAGGCCAAATTCCCAAAAGCTCTTTCTGCAGTATACCCTGTGTTTGTTACTAAAGTCATTCTACTCTCCCACTATACTATTACACTAGTAATAGTTGGTATAGTTACAGAGTTAGAGACCTTGGAGTTGACTTATTAATGACAAATACTCTGTTCGCTTTGTAAGGGAATTTGTGCTTTGAAAGGGAGTTTTTACTTAGTTTAGTTAATGAGATAAGGCTCTGCTGCCTTATATCATCCAATTATATGCAAGCAAAAATACAGTTATTTTATTTTCCTTGCATGCGCTAGGGTATTGTTTGCAAAGTAAATATTCACTGCATTTATTTACCTAAGGGGAAAATTCCATTTCAAAAGTCAACCCCTTTTTATTTCTACTGTATTTTCTAGTGACAGGTTCACTTTAATGTTTACTGTGTTGAAGGCAGTTATGATATATTTCTTTGCTTGAAACTATCATTAAACATACCTCCAGCCATAGCCCTATAAATTATCATGTGGTGGTCATAATAGTCCCATTATACTGTTTACATTCTCTGATTACATTTCATTTATATTACTTTAGAATATGCTTATTTCATAATGTCAGTCACAATTACTATATTTACTAATTGTTATAAATGCTACTGAACTGTAGTGCCTTTTAACAGAAAGACTTACAGCATGGGAGGCATTGTAGATTAATGGCCTCATAAATCATTGATCAGTTCTCAGGAGCAAGTGTGCAAACACAGGCAGAATGTGATCACAGCACTGATATAGAGTCCCCTTGTGTACAGTACAGTCAACGTGTCAGGCTATTATATATGACAGAGATAATATCTGCACCCTGCCAAGTGACTGATGAACATACATTGTTAATATACCAGACAAATAAACTCCAGGGTTATTACTGTACCTTGGTTAATGTACAGAAGTGGCTGTCAAGCACCAATAAAAACCTCCAGGCAATTATACGTATAAACTTCTCTAAAGTCTACAAGAATATGAAGTCATCAGAGATTCTAACTTCATTTAAATTTAACAATTAGTATTAACATAGAAAAATAGTTACACTTTTTCAGTACAAAAAGCAAGCATGATAAGTGTAGTAAGTAGTAACCCATAAAACCATACCAACCAACCAATAAGATTTGGGCCAAATTCAGATTCTGATTGGATTGGGGCCTATTCCATGTAGCCTTTTTTTTTTTAATTTGGCCGTGTGTGACCATTTCTCTTTCACAACACACTGTTGTGCTGCAGATCTCAACTAGATAAAAATCAGCTTGTATGATTCAGTTGCTTCCCCCTGGCCAGTTTTGTCAGCATGTTATAACAGAGTTAAATAAAAGGAAATACATTTCTGCACTGTGGTGTGATCATCAAAATAGATGGCAGTTTTCACATACAAGTAGTATACTGCACTTAGAAATAAAAATAAAATGTGCAGCGCCAATTTTGTAATAAATATAATACTGA
This sequence comes from Aquarana catesbeiana, assembly GCF_042186555.1. NCBI lineage: Eukaryota > Metazoa > Chordata > Amphibia > Anura > Ranidae > Aquarana > Aquarana catesbeiana. Next base: position 119,389,815 of record NC_133327.1, read on the forward strand.
TTCAAAAAATGTTTTATTACTGGGCATAGTGTCCATCAATAAAATAAATCATCTGTAAAAGAGGAGTCTTAATCTAGAAATCAGGTCTTGTGAAGAAGTGATACAGAGGAAATCCAACACCTTCTAAAGTGAATAAATCGTATCTAAAGTGTTCAGAGGTCAGCCACCACCTCCCTGTCAAGTAAACACTCACCAGAGAAGATGGCTGCCATTACAACAGCATATACACTTCTTAGTAGGGTCAAACTAGGATAATTGAAGCTCACTGGGATCCGAAATAGTACTCTTATGCCGCGTACACACGGTCGGACTTTTCGTCTACAAAAGTCCGACGGACGCCGACGAACTAAAGCTGGCTGACAATCCGATCGTGTGTGGGCTTCCCCAGACTTTCAGCTGACTTTTCCAGCCGCAAATCTGACGGACTTTAGATTTGAAACATGCTTCAAATCTTTACGTCGTAACTACGCCGGACCCAGAAGTCCGCTCGTCTGTATGCTAGTCCGACGGACAAAAAAATGACGCATGCTCATAAGCAAAAACTAAACGGAAGCACCCGGTCTAGTAAAACTAGTGTTCGTATTGTAGGTAGCACATTCCTCACGCTGCAAATTCTGTGATCGTTGAATGCAGCGCATTAATGTCTTCTTTAAGAACGAAGATGTTTTGCTGTTCATATTCAAACAGAGTTCTCCCAAACTGATTTCTGGATTCTTTTTCTCTTTGATCTCATGAATGATATAGTATTATTTTTAAAAACAATGTCTCCATACTAATAATAATTTTTACACTTGTTTTTTTTGGGGGAGTCATCTTTTATTATTTTAGATTTTATCCAGATTTTTATTTTATGATTGTTGTCGAACTTATTTTATCTTTATCCACCTTTTTTTTTTTTGGGGTTTGTAAAGTTACCACAAAGAACCATTTTTTTCTATTTATTTTTTATTTTTTTTTTTTGTTTTGTAGTTCTTAAATTGAACACAAATACATTTTTCTTTCATTTTTGTTTGTTTTTAATGTTGTTTGTTTTAACTTACCACAAAGAACCATTTTTTTGTTTATTGTGATTTTTTCTTTTGTATATAAAGTTAACACAAAGAACCTTTTTTGGTTATGTATAATTTTTTTTTTCTTAAGTTACCACTAGAACATCATTTTTTTTTTTTGTTAGTGTTTTTGCAACCTCAAGGAGATTGTTGTCCCTTGTTAATTTGACATTGTGTCTAAATCAATGATTTAAATTAAAACACATAAAGTCTTTTCATAAACTCAAATATCCATTTATTTATGGTCAAAAGAAAATAAAGGGGAAGTCAACGCTGGAAAAAGTCTGTGGACAAGAAAATTGGGATCTTGAGGAGTCCATATAAGAGGGAGCACAATCTGGTCCAGGAATCCCAGAGATCAACAGCAGCAGCAGATGATATAGATGTCCCCAGACTGTGGTACTACAACAGCCTGCGTCTTCTGTCAGACCAGACTGAATCCAGGTCATCACTTTCTTCTCTTCCTTGCAGCCTTTCCTCCACGCTGCCCTGCACCCTTCCCTGCAGCCTTCCCTGCAGCCTTCTTTGGAGGCTGTGGCTCTGGTGTTTGAGTTGTGGCAGGAGGAAAAGGAGGAGGAGGAGGAGGAGAGGGGGCTGCCTCATGTAATTGTGTGTTGCTGGTTAGCTCGCCCTGCAGCCCCTTGTGTATTGTTTCCCCAAACAGTCTCTCACAAATGAGGCGTTGGCCCCACTCCATTTGAAGCAGCCTGCTGGCTA